>NC_041385.1:279723779-279804172 GCF_002162155.2 Triticum dicoccoides
GCCACAGCCGCTCGCCGTCCCAGCCCCGCTTCGGTCGCCGTCGCGGCCCCTGGACGCCGGCGCTCGCGCCCAAACGCCCCGGGGCTCCGCGCGGTTGCAGCCCCGTTTGGCCGCGCCCATTAGCCCCTGGTGGCTCGGATGAGCCACTGACTAGGGGGCCCCACCCCCAGAACGCAAAAAAATAATAATAAATAAAAAAAAATAAAAAAAATAAAAAAATAAATAAATAAATAAAAAAATAAATAAAACAATAAATATAAATAATTAAATTAAAATGATTTAATAAAATTATTAATTAATTAATTAATTAATTAAGTTAATTAATCTGGTTTAATTAAATTAATTAACTAGTTAAGTTTAATTAAACTGTAATTAGATTAACCTAAACCCTAATTAATTTAATTAGAGAATGACAGGTGGGTCCCACTGGACCCACATGTCAGGGTTGACTCAGTCAACCCCTGCTGACTGCTGACGTCAGCATGACATCATGCTGACGTCATAAATACCTTTTTTTCGAATTAATTAAATAAATAATTAAATTCCAAAATTATTAAAATCTTTTAAAAATCATATCTTTTAATCCGTAACTCGGATTAAAATATTTTCAACATGAAAGTTGCTCAGAACGACGTGACGATTCCGGATACGCAGTCCGTTCGTCCACCACACCCCCCTAACCTATCGAACCCGCAACTTTCCCCCTCCGGCTCCTCTGCCCGAAAACACGAAACACCGGGAATACTTTCCCGGATGATTCCCCCTTGACCAGTACCACCTTATACCACGTTAGGGCACGCCTAGCATCGCTTCTTGACATGTCATGCATCGAGATGCATCTGTTTACTTGGTATTCATTGTTTCTTCCCCCTCTTCTCTCCGGTAGACTACGAGACCGACGCTGCTGCTGCCCAGTTCGACTACGGAGTTGACGACCCCTCTCTCTTGCCAGAGCAACCAGGCAAGCCCCCCCCCTTGATCACCAGATATCGCCTATTCTTATCTATACTGCTTGCATTAGAGTAGTGTAGCATGTTACTGCTTTCCGTTGATCCTATTCTGATGCATAGCCTGACATTGTTGCTACACCTGTTGATACCTTACCTGCAATCCTAAATGCTTAGTATAGGATGCTAGTTTATCATCATTGGCCCTACATTCTTGTCAGTCTGCCTTGCTATACTATTGGGCCGTGATCACTCGGGAGGTGATCACGGGTATATACTATACATACCTACATATTATACAGATGGTGACTAAAGTCGGGTCAGCTCGAAGAGTACCCGCGAGTGATCCACGGATTGGGGGCTGAAAGGACCTTTGTCCCGACGGCCCTCTGTGTGGATCTTTGTGGCGGAGCGACAGGGCAGGTTGAGACCGCCTAGGAGAGAGGTGGGCCTGGCCCTGTTCGGC
The DNA here is from genome assembly GCF_002162155.2 of Triticum dicoccoides. Classification (NCBI taxonomy): domain Eukaryota; kingdom Viridiplantae; phylum Streptophyta; class Magnoliopsida; order Poales; family Poaceae; genus Triticum; species Triticum dicoccoides. Next base: position 279,725,193 of record NC_041385.1, read on the forward strand.
GTTCGCGGATACTTAACACGCTTAACGAGATCTTGGTATTTGATCTGAGTCTGGCTACAAGCCTATACGCACTAACCATCTACGTGGGAGTAGTTATGGGTATCCCGACGTCGTGGTATCAGCCGAAGCACTTCAGACGTCAGCGACGGAGCGGCGCGCGCCGAATTGGACTGGAACGCCACTAGGCTAGGTCTGCTTTCGGCCGCCCTCGCAACGTGCAGGTGTGCTATGGGCGATGGGCCCAGACCCCTGTGCGCTTAGATTTAGACCGGCGTGCTGGCCTCTCTGTTTTGCCTAGGTGGGGCTGCGACGTGTTGATCTTCCGAGGCCGGGCATGACCCAGGAAAGTGTGTCCGGCCAAATGGGATCGAGCGTGTTGGGTTATGTGGTGCACCCCTGCAGGGAAGTTAATCTATTCGAATAGCCGTGATCTTCGGTAACAGGACGACTTGGAGTTGTACCTTGACCTTATGACAACTAGAACCGGATACTTAATAAAACACACCCTTCCAAGTGCCAGATACAACCGGTGGTCGCTCTACCTCAGGGATATGAGGAGGGGATCGCCGGGTAGGATTATGCTATGAGATGCTCTTTGGAGATGCTACTTGGAGATGCTACTTGGAGGACTTCAATCTACTCTCTTCTACTTGATGCAAGACGGTGGCTGCGAGAAGCGTAGTCTTCGACAGGATTAGTTATCCCCCTCTTATTCTGGCATTCTGCAGTTCAGTCCACTGATATGGCCTCCCTACACATATACCCATGCATATGTAGTGTAGTTCCTTGCTTGCGAGTACTTTGGATGAGTACTCACGGTTGCTTTCTCCCCCCTTTTTCCCCTTTCCTTTCTTTCTGGTTGTCGCAACCAGATGCTGGAGTCCAGGAGCCAGACGCCACCGTCGACGACGACCCCTACTACACTGGAGGTGCCTACTACTACGTGCTACCCGCTGATGACGACCTGGAGTAGTTTAGGAGGATCCCAGGCAGGAGGCCTGCGCCTCTTTCGATCTGTATCCCAGTTTGTGCTAGCCTTCTTAAGGCAAACTTGTTTAACTTATGTCTGTACTCAGATATTGTTGCTTCCGCTGACTCGTCTATGATCGAGCACTTGTAATCGAGCCCTCGAGGCCCCTGGCTTGTATTATGATGCTTGTATGACTTATTTTATTTGTAGAGTTGTGTTGTGATATCTTCCCGTGAGTCCCTGATCTTGATCGTACACATTTGCGTGCATGATTAGTGTACGATTGAATCGGGGGCGTCACATTACGTTATGCCCTAACCCGAACCATATTGGTCCTACCGAGTAGCATGTCGGTCCCACCGAAAATCCTAACGGTCACTAGATTTGCCGAATCGGTCCGACCGAGTTTCTCAATTCGGTCCCACCGAGATTGGCAAGTTGTGTGTAACGGTTAGATTTTGTGTGGAGGCTATATATACCCCTCCACCTCCTCTTCAATCATGGAGAGAGCCATCAGAACGAACCTACACTTCCAACTTACATTTTCTGAGAGAGAACCACCTACACTTGTGTTGAGGCCAAGATATTCCATTCCTACCATATGAATCTTGATCTCTAGCCTTCCCCAAGTTGCTTTCCACTCAAATCTTGTTTCCACCAAATCCAAATCCCGTGAGAGAGAGTTGAGTGTTGGGGATACTATCATTTGAAGCACAAGAGCAAGGAGTTCATCATCAACACACCATTTGTTACTTCTTGGAGAGTGGTGTCTCCTAGATTGGCTAGGTGTCACTTGGGAGCCTCCGACAAGATTGTGGAGTCGAACGAAGGAGTTTGTAAGGGCAAGGAGATCGCCTACTTCGTGAAGATCTACCGCTAGTGAGGCAAGTCCTTCGTGGGCGACGGCCAGGGTGGGATAGACAAGGTTGCTTCTTCGCGGACCCTTCGTGGGTGGAGCTCTCCATGGACTCGCGCAGCCGTTACTCTTCGTGGGTTGAAGTCTCCATCAATGTGGATTTATGATAGCACCACCTATCGGAACCACGACAAAAACATCCGTGTCTCCTATTGCGTTTGCACTCTCCAAACCTTCCCCTTTACATTCTTGCAAGTTGCATGCTTTACTTTCCGCTACTCATATAATCTTTGCATGCTTGCTTGAATTGTGTTAATATTGCTTGACTTGTCCAAAGTTGCAAAAATCTGCCAAGAACTAAAATTGGGAAAAGGATAAATTTTTATTTGGTCAAGTAGTCTAATCGCCCCCCTTTAGACATACTTTCGATCCTACAAGTGGTATCAGAGCTTTGGTCTCCATTTACTTTGATTTCCATAGCTTTTGGTAGTCATAGCCTTGGTTTCACAACCTAGGAGAGTATGGTGTCTAGTGAGGGAAATTACCACCGTAGAGGTCCTTACTTTGATGGTACTAATTTTGCTAGTTGGAAGCATAAGATGAAAATGCATATTCTTGGACATAACCCCGCCGTTTGGGCTATTGTTTGTATTGGCTTGCAAGGTGAATTCTTTGATGGGAGAGAACCGAACCGTGAAGCTACCACGGAAGAGTTGAACATGCTGCAATACAACGCTCAAGCTTGTGATATCCTCTTCAATGGATTGGGCCCCTAAGAATTCAACTAAATCAGCCGTCTTTTGAATGCAAAGGAAATTTGGGATACTTTGATTGATATGCATGAAGGTACTGACTCCGTCAAGGAATCCAAGTTGGACGTGCTTCAAAGTTAGCTTGACATGTTCAAAATGAAGGATGGTGAAGGTGTCGCTGAAATGTACTCTAGGCTTGGTCCTATCACAAATGAGATTGCTGGCTTAGGAAGTGAAGAGATGACCGACAAATTCAGCATCACGAAGATCCTAAGAGCTGTGGACAGAAAATATGATACCGTGTGCACATTGATCGAAATGATGCCCAATTACAAAGATCTCAAGCCAACGGAAGTCATTGGAAGAATTTTTGCTCATGAGATGTCACTCAAGGATAAGGAGGAGCTCCACAACAAGTCAAGTGGTGCTTACAAAGCCTCATGTGAAGCTCCCACATCATCAAGTGAGAAACAAACCTTCAATGAGGAATTGAGCCTAATGGTGAAGAACTTCAACAAGTTCTACAAGAGTAGAAGCAAGGAAAGAAGTTCCAAGTCAAGGTCCTACAATGACAAAAGATCTTCTAGTCGAGAGTGTAATTGCTACAATTGTGGAAGACCCGGACACTATTCCAATGAATGTACATCACCCTACAAAAGAAGATAAGATTCTCCAAAAATAAGAAGTAGAAGAGAAGAATCACCACCAAGAGAGAGGAGTAGAGATAATCATTATGAACGAAGAACATCCCGGAGGAGCAAGGATTCGAAAAGGAAGGACAAGTCATCAAGGAGCTACACAAAACGAAGACATCAAGCTCATGTTGGTGAATGGGTATCCGACTCCGACTCTGACAATCACTCCGGGAGAAGCTATCACTCCGACTCTGAATATACTCAAGATGAAGGTGTTGCCGGTCTAGCACTTGTGTCAACCAACTCCAATGGCATATTTGATTCACCAAATGAAGGACTTGGAAGATGCTTCATGGCTAAAGGCCTAAAGGTATCACACCCCCGAGTATGTTGATTTCAATAGTGATGAAGATGACATGTTAGGTGATGATGATTTACTTGTTGACAACTCTAGTGATGAATACTATGATGAAACGTCAATTAATCATGCTAATCAAGATAAAACGAATGACAATGATAAGGAGAAGATTGAGCTTCTAACTAAAGAACTAAACACTCTTAAGTTAGCTCATGAAACTATCTTAGGAGATCCTCGAGAACTTTGAAGGACTCATGAGAAGTTACGCTTTGAAAAGCTCAACCTTGAGCAAGAGCATGACTTCTTAAAGGCAATCAATGATCATCTTCGCAAGAAAAGTTCTTCTTACATTGCCAAGCGTTTACTCTTATCCACTTACATGCCTCAAGTCAAGTCTAGTAACAAGAAAATGAAAGATTCTTCCTCTAGTAGTAACAATAATCATGCTAAATCCAATGTTGTTGCTTCTAGTAGTTCTCTTGATTCCACTAATGATTCTCTTAGCCAAGTTACACTTGAGCAAGAAAATAGCTTATTGAAGGGAATTATAGAGAAAGGTGTTTACAAGAGCCTTGTCGGGAGTAAGCAAGTCGAGGAAATTGTACGCAAGCAAGGAAGGCACCGGAAGAACCAAGGTGTTGGTTTTGAACGAAAGTTCAATGCCAATGGAGTTGAGTGGTAAGAATATCAATACCCCAAGAAGAAGTTTGTTCCTCAACAAGAGAAGTATGATCCTACTTCTTTCAAAGGGACAAAAGCTCAAGAGGATCTTCCACCACAAGACCACAAGCAAAAAGGCAAGGATAAGCTTCAAGAGGAGATTGATGCATTTGAGGAAGCTCCTAAGGCCTTGGCCAAGTGGGTTCCCAAGACTACATCAAGTTCTACTTCATCAAGTACGACTACAACTCCAAGGATTCCCATCAAGATGGTGTGGATCGCGAAGAAGAAGAACTAGAGAGTTCTTGAGGGTGACTCCTCCAACATAGTTCACTCTTATCATTTTGGCAAGAACAAGTGTAATCAACTTCCACATCTTGCACTAGTTCATGGAGTCACAAACCCTCTTGTTGGTAATACAAGGGACAAGGTAACCTAATGCTTTCATAGACATCATCTTGTGTGCACATCACTCTATGTCTATGGATATCCTTGTTTCTTCCTTGTGGGACTAACCCGTGTAGTTATTGAAAGTGCAACTCACTCCAAAGGATTGTTCCAAATGATCTACATCAACATTGAGCATCCACATCTTCAACACCTACATGAAGTCATCATCGACAAAACCCAAGGTTAGTTCATCCCTCGTAGGGGGGATCTCACATCTAGGGGGAGCTTTACTATAAGAATTGATTCAAAGCAACTCTAATGGTGTGAACACAACAATGATTTATGTAAAAGTGGTAACCCCACTTGTGCTTAAACGATGAGTATGACCTATGATCAAATGTTCTCATTTGACTCCTAAGTCAATATACTCACATATAGATGACCTAGTCATCGCCAATTGCTTGATAGATGCTAGAATTGGTTGTGCATGCTTTGCCACATATTTCATTCGCCATTTTATTGTGTGAGCATGTTGGTTGCATAATTTACTCATTCAAGGACATCCCCTTGTTGCTTTCATTGGTTGGTTTATTTTCTTTTGCCAAGTGGATGGACAAGAATGCCTAAGAACCTTCTCTAGCTATCTATGCTTTTCTTGTCTCAAACTCTATTCATGCTACATCACAAAGTTTGATCAAGTCAGATTTGAACCACTCTGTGTGAGGAGCACTCGGAGTCCCCGATTCTTCATAGACTTAAACTTACAAAACTTCTTTGTGCGTTTCGGTCTGACCGATTCATCCATTTCGGTCATACCGAGATCACTAGGTCGATCTAGGTTTTCAATCTCGGTGCAACCGATTTGAACTTTTCGGTCAAACCGAGTTGCAGTAACTGCTGGCAGTTATGCATCTCAGTGCCACCGAGTTGTTCCACTCGGTCACACCGACAGGGTCAGGCTATATATATCCCCGGGCCAAAATTTGGAAATTTCTCCAAACCCCTTTGCCCACGCTCAGCCTGCTCTGCCTCCCTGGATCTCCGGATCGTCCTCCTCGTCGCCAGCTGCCTCCCGCCGTTGGTCTCCGCCGCCGTCAACGGGAATCGTCTCTGCCGTTGCAGCCGTAGCAGGTCCATCACCGCACTTAGGGTATGGACTTGATCCTTGTGCTAATCTCACTCCGATTCCTAGCACATTGTTTTGCCATGTATCTTGCCATGATTGAGATCACTCTATCCAGGGAAATCGCTCCGTAGTTTAGTTGTGGATTGAAAATTTATGGTTAGGTTTCCGCCGAAATCATCTCGGACCAACCTAGTTGAAGAAATCGGTTCCACCGATTTGGCTAAGGCCAGTGCACATGTGATTCTCGGTCTGACCGAGAATTGCAAATCGGTGTGACCGAGTTCATGACTTTGTGAAACCCTAGGAGTTTCGGTGCCACCAAACTGTGACTCGGTCTGACCGAGTTCACTAGTTTAGGTTCCAAAAGCTGCTTCGGTATCACCAAGTTTTCAAATCGGTAGATCCGAAATGCTTTCTGTGGAAAACTAAAACTAAGTTTTTGACTCATTCTTTTGCAAAAACCTCTATACTTTGTGATGCTCATCCCATCTATCTCATCTATATCTATTCACAGGGTATGGTGTCAGTGTTTGCATCATGTCAGATCAGAGTGACAGTCAGAACAAGTCTGAGGAGCAAGTTCACATGAGTGAGGGCACTAGTCCCTCTAGCAGCTATGATGATGGTAGCAGGAGCACACCCAGCAACTTGCCTAAGGCAACCACCAGGGCCAGAAAGAAGAGAACCTCAGATTCTGAGGATGAGGACTATGTGGCTGTTGAGGATGAGGCTACCTCAAAGAAGAATGTTCTAAAAAAGGAATATGGCACAGCTGCCACCACCAAGCCGGGACTGAAGACAAAGGTTCCTGCCAAGAGAATTCCTATGTCAAAGTCCAGAGCATCCACTCAAGAAACTTTGGGATCTAAACCCAAAGAACAGGTTGTGGCAGAGAAGAAAGGGAAGGAAAGGGTCAAGAAGATCATGGCTAGAGTTGTTGGAAAGCCCTCAATGATGGAAGATGAGGAGGAAGAGGTTGCCGCACCAGCACCTAAAGATCAAAAGCTTATGGGAGATGCCATAAGATCAGGGGCTGCTCCATCTAAGCCCAAAGAAGCTCCCAAGGCAGCTGCACCAAAGCCCAAAGCTACACCCAAGAGGAATACAAGGAATATTCCTGCTGGAGAGAAGAACAAGGCCCCAGTGCCTGAAGCTGCTACAGAAGAAGAAGATGATGAGTCACATGTATTGAGGAAGTTAAAGCCCAAAATTCCAGATCACAATGATGCTAATCCAGTAGATGAGGACATGAAGCTCAGGAAGGATGCAAGACTCAGAGAGTGGAGATTGACTGATCCCTATGCAGTCAGGAGGAGAACTGCTGTGGACTACAGGTTCCATACAAAGGAACAACAGGACTTCTATGAGACAATGTTGCTTGATAATAAGCCTATAGTCTATGATATGAGATGGGTGGACTGGAAGTACATCAGGAAAAATGAAGAACACTATTCTGGAGTCTATGATAGTTTCAAGTCTTGTGGAGTAGAGGACTTTGTTAGGTAGAAGCTCACAAAGTGGAATGATGAGCTTATTATGCAGTTCTACTCCACAGCTTATTTCTACCCAGATGGAAGGATTGTATGGATGTCTGAAGGTACTAGGTACCAATCAACAGTTGAAGAATGGGCAAAATTGATCAATGCTCCAAAGGAAAATGAGGATGACTTGGATGTCTATGCCAAGAAGAAGAAGGATCACAACTCCATGGCACATATGTACAGAGAGATCCCAGATGCTGCTGTTGAGACACACAAATTTGGATCTGTACATTACCCTCTATCAGGTTTGCCAACAATCAACTGGATCCTCAGGCATACTCTATTGCCAAAGTCAGATGATCACAAGATGATCAGAGGCCATGCAATTAACCTGCTTCACATATTTGATGTGCCTCAAAAGTTCAAAGTCATGAGCCTAATTGTGGAAACTATCAAGAGGACAACTGATGATCAGAAGAGAAGTTGTGGGTATGCCCCACAGATCCAGGAGATAATCAACTCCAAGATGGGCACTGACACATATCTCTTGGATAAGGAACACCTGCCCATCTACCCAGACTTTGAGGACAACACTGTGGTGATGGATGAGAATGAACCATCCTGTGTGCAAGCACAAGAAAAGAAGGAGAAAGTAGGAATTGAGAAGGCTGCAAAGATGCCAACCATTGATGAGGCATCTCAGTATTTCCTGAAGAGCAAGAAAGATCATCTTGGCTACTTGATTGCCTCCACTCTGAGGATTGAGAAGGGATTGGCCACCCTGACTCAAAACCAGGAGAGCTTGGAGAGGATCATGGAGCAGAAGTTCTATGATTTAGATGTGAAGGTCACTGAGATACAGTCAGTTGTTGAGCAACTTCAGGATGAAGTGCAGGAGAAGAAGGGCAAGTCTACCACTGATGCATTTGCTACAGTGCCTAGAAGTCAGAGATCTGCCGCAGTGCCAGTTACAGACACCAGAGCAACTTCATCTGCACTAGCTACAGCTTCAGTGCATCCAGCTCCAGCACCCGCTCACCAGCTCCATCTACATCAACTGATGCCTTCGTCCTTGGAGTTCTATCTACACCACCACCTGAAGACCAAGCCTGAGAGTCGATCTAGCACTAAGCATTTTTATGAACTTTTTGGTAACTTGTTGCCAAAGGGGGAGAAAATGTATAGATCATAGGCTTCAAGAGAGAGTGTTGCTTTCTGTTCTCTCTTGTTTTTGGTGGTTGAACTTTGTTATTTGCTTGTTTGAGATACTCTTTATGCTTTTGTGAGATACTTGGATGATCATGTGTTTGATCATATACGATGCTACCTTAATGCTTGTTGGATGACATTATCCTTTTATATCTCTATATGATCATTCACTTTGCTTGGTGATGAGTGCATGTATTTAATCATTATCATTTTGAGCGCTCCACCAAGATGTATGTGACATGGAAGAGTAACCCATGATCCTAACTCATTGTGCATTTGCAGTCCAAAGCAAATCTTAAACTATGCACAAATTTAGGGGGAGCTCTTGCTTTATAATACTTCTCAAAGCGACAATGTTTTTCACTCTTATTATCAGTTGTCGAAGCTTTGATCTATATGTTGTCATCAATTACCAAAAGGGGGAGATTGAAAGTGCAACTATCCCTAGGTGGTTTTGGTAATTCCTAACAACATATAGCTCATTGACCTAATGCTATTTCAAGATAAATATTTCAGGAAAGCTCAATGATTGGCATGGCATGGTTGAGAAAAGTGGACCCCTCAAAATGCTAAGGACAAAAGGAATGGCCCAAGCTCAAAACTCAAGACTCTACATTTTCTATTTTAGTGATCCAAGATCACATTGAGTCTATAGGAAAAGCCAATACTATCAAGGAGGGATGAGGTGTTGCTTAATGAGGTTCTTACTCAAAATGCTTAGTGATATGCTCCAAAGCCCTCAACTACTTTCTCACATCCACATATGACCTAAACCAAAAGTCAAACTCAGCCCCACCGATTCTTTCTATCCGGCGCCACCGAGTTCAGATGTCATAGCCAGTGCCACAAACCCTAGGCAAATCGGTCATACCGATAGGGATCTCGATCCCACCGAGATGGGATTGTAATATCTCTGTTTCCCTTCATAACGTTTTGGTCCCACCGAGATGAGCGATCGGTCCCACCGAGATTGCAATGTAAACTCTCGGTTTCCCTTTCGTAACATTTCGGTCTCACCGAAATGAGCGAATCGGTCCCACCGAGTTTACCTGACCAACTCTCTGGCTAGCTTATTACCAAAATCGGTCTCACCGAGTTTGTGTAATCGGTCTCACCGAGATTACGTTATGCCCCAACCCTAACCATATTGGTCCTACCGAGTTGCACGTCGGTCCCACCAAAAATCCTAACGGTCACTAGATTTGCTAAATCGGTCCGACCGAGTTTCTCAATTCGGTCCCACCGAGATTAGCAAGTTGTGTGTAACAGTTAGATTTTGTGTGGAGGCTATATATGCCCCTCCACCTCCTCTTCATTCATCGAGAGAGCCATCAGAACGAACCTACACTTCCAACTTACATTTTCTAAGGGAGAACCACCTACACTTGTGTTGAGGCCAAGATATTCCATTCCTACCATATGAATCTTGATCTCTAGCCTTCCCCAAGTTGCTTTCCACTCAAATCTTCTTTCCACCAAATCCAAATCCTGTGTGAGAGAGTTGAGTGTTGGGGAGACTATCATTTGAAGCACAAGAGCAAGGAGTTCATCATCAACACACCATTTGTTACTTCTTGGAGAGTGGTGTCTCCTATATTGGCTAGGTGTCACTTGGGAGCCTCCGACAAGATTCTGGAGTTGAACCAAGGAGTTTGTAAGGGCAAGCAGATCGCCTACTTCGTGAAGATCTACCACTAGTGAGGCAAGTCCTTCGTGGGTGACGGCCATGGTGGGATAGACAAGGTTGCTTCTTCGTGGACCCTTCGTGGGTGGAGCCCTCTGTGGACTCGCGCAGTCGTTACCCTTCGTGGGTTTAAGTCTCCATCAACGTGGATTTACGATAGCACCACCTATCGGAACCACGACAAAAACATCCGTGTCTCCTATTGCGTTTGCACTCTCCAAACCCCTCCCCTTTACATTCTTGCAAGTTGCTTGCTTTACTTTCCGCTGCTCATATACTCTTTGCATGCTTGCTTGAATTGTGTTAAGATTGCTTGACTTGTCCAAAGTTGCTAAAATCTTCCAAGAACTAAAATTGGGAAAAGGATAGATTTTTATTTTGTCAAGTAGTCTAATCACCGCCCCCTCTAGACATACTTTCGATCCTACAATGGGTCGACACCCATACCCACGTCGGCCTTAGATCCGGGCCGGTCTCATTGTCCGAAGATGGGAGCGTGAGCCCCACCAGACTTCTTCCCCTTGCGGAACTCCACATGGAAGACCCAGATGCAATCTTAGACTTGGCTCTGGGCAACCATCCCGAACTGTCGAGGTCTGCACTCAGCGGGTATGATCAGACATCCCATGCCGAACTTAGCCCAGCAGATCAACAGTTCCCAGTCCCACTTTCGCTCTTAGACGAAGCATTGGGATTAATGCAGTCTCTCGCCATCACGGAAGCCTTACCTCCGAACTGTACCCATCTTGGACTGGGGGCTGAGAGCGGGGAATTTTATGCCCCACCCACCACCCACTTAATAGCTACTGTCGAGGATTTAATCGACATGTTGGACTATGCGTCCGAAGACATCGACGACATGGACGACGATGCTGACGCCGAACCAAGCCAAGTCCCACCCGTCACGGGGCTTTGGAAGGCCACCTCAACCGATGACGTGTACATGGAGGATAATCCAGGCAAAAAGAGCGACAAGGATAACCCGAGCCCAGATGAGAACAAACCCATCGATAAACCACCAAAGCACCGACGTCAGCGGCGCCGCTCACGATTGTATAAGGTGAAGGATAGTAATACCGGCACCGGAGAAAACGAAACTCCGGATGGTGCCGAAGATCCCGAAAACCCTATTGAGCCCATGTCCGAACAGGATGAGCGGGAAGAGGGTGAATATAGTCCCAAACATGCTGACATCAAAGATGCGGAGGACAACAACTATATGCTAGGATGTTAGCATCGGTGACGAAGACTTTATTGTCCCAGAAGAGCCCCTCGACCAAGAACGCTTCAAGTGACAGCTCATCGCCACAGCCCAGAGGCTGAAGAAGAAGCAGCGACAGCTCAAAGCTGAACAGGATATGCTTAATGAAAGGTGGACTAAGGTCCTGGCCGCTGAGGAATACGGCCAAGAGTGTGTGGGGACCCCGACTCATAAGTCGTGATCACCAAATGGACGTGTAAAGTGATCCCAGAGATCAATGCTCACTGAACACATAGAAGCTGAGTAACAAGAGTCTTACACCCATACATACCGTCTTACACAAGTAGGACCATTATGGTCAAGTCTTGAGTATATCATCGCAGCAGAAATCTTCGTTGACAACTTGGACCCATGCCATCTGCCTTAACCCTATAGGCATTCTGAATGGGAAGCGTCCTAGCTCGCACGATCGTCACCAAAGAACCCTTCTTCATATACCTGCTCTTTCAAGCCTGCCAAGTAAATAGCCAGGGACAAGCCAGTGAGTACATTTGAATGTACTCGCAAGCAACCCGAGAGTGATAACAGAATAATTATGCAAGGTTCTACCGCTAAATTGGCATTTTTGCAGAAAGCTAGTTTTTCTCATGCAAGTATGATCAACATTTATCAAGGACATGAATGATTCTGCATCAAGTATCAAGAGGTTACAGACACCAACATCGAGAAAGAGTTATAAACAACTCATGCTCAAGCTTATCGTGACATCCTCATGAATCATATCATCAATATTACCAAACCATGTTGTTTGTCAGAAACATATGGACATAGTCTAAGCAGCACCACCCAACTGTCGTTGACCGTGGACACGGCTATTCGAATAGTTTTACACTTTTCAGAGGTTGCACACTTTACCCACAAGATCCGGGGAACTTCCTTGTCATCCATGACCCGCGGTACCTCAAGTACCCGGGGTAAGCACCCGGTCACTATCTTTCCCTAGACACACTAACATAGAGTCCACTCGATTGGTAGTAACCCCCATGCCCATCATTTCACATCTTAAAATTGTGGAGCCTCGCTCCCATATTCATCACATACCACTAGCATGGGGTACCAACGGTGTGTCCGGTGCCTTGTGAAAACAGTCATGGCCGCCCTACCTAGCACGACCCCGTCCCGAGAGAGAGCACCAACTCTCCCCTGTCACTAGTATTGCGGGCTCCAAGCTAGTATCGGCCTAGGTAATCAATAATGACCTTTCCCATATAAGGGTAGAGTGCTTGCGCATGTTTGGTTTGGACGGTCGACAAATCTTAAATCTAATCCGTCTTTGTAAACAACACTTATTCACTTGCTTCGGTACACAGCATTAGTGGCACCCACTGGGGCTACTTGCAAGTATGTCAAACCACACTTGTTTCTATTCATGCATAACCTTGACCCATTTTGCATAGCCAACTACTATAACATGTTTCCACAACCCACCAACACAACTCTGAACAAGGATAGAGTCATGATAATGCAAGTGTCAATGGGGTATGCAACGAAGGTAGCCTACCAAGGTTGCTATGCATTCAACAATAACGGAAAGAAATGCTATTATGATTAAAAAGGGTTCATCATGGTCAAAGGTTGCTTGCCTGGTTCATCAGAGTCTTCAAGTCTTTGGGACCTTCTCCAAGTACTCCGTCTACTTCGTCAACTAACGTCGGAAACAATCACAATAAGAAACACAACAAGGCAAAAATAAAAGTGCTCTAAAAATGCAAGTTGGACTGTTCTAGGATACATTTGGTCATATGAGGTATGACCAAAGTGGTTTCATTGGGATTTGATCAATGGATATCTCTGAACATTTCAATATGATGGAATCAAGGGATTTGTGGATTTGCAAGAAGTGTACAGAAATATTATTTTGAAAAATGAGCAAAGGCGCCCATTTATCAAAGAATGATTTTAGAAGCATCTAGGAGTTGATTTCACTGGATTTGGAGTTCAAATGAATTTCCTATGAATTTGCAAAGTTGACAAATGTGAAAAAATGGCTCATTATATTGTGTGGCACAGAAAGTATTAATAAAAATGTTCATAAGCTAAGTTATGAACTTAGGATCATCTAGAAATTTGAATCATGGCATTTGGATCAAACATGATCTCTGTGTGATTTTCCAAAGTCCATCACAAAAATAGGGAAATGGGGTTTTGTGAAATATGTGTGAAAGGAAGTATTCTGGAAGAATGTGTAAGGTACAACTTGCGGTAGAGAATGATTTATGGGGTAACTAGGAATTTGAATCAACAAATTTGGAGTTAAAATGAATTGATTATGGATTTTAGAAGTTCAAAATAAAAGAAAAAGGAAAAGTTTAGTCTTATACCTAAAACACGCACTGGGCGTGAGATAGCTAGTGGGTCGGACCAACAGCTCAACAGCGTGTGCGAAAGGGCCACGTCGAAGGCGTCTTTCACACGGGCGCCTCCACTTATGCTAGCTGGGCATGGCGCTTCGGTGGCTGGCGGACGGTTCCCGCAAGCAGGTCGCTCGCCCTGCCCCGCGTCGTCTTCAACCCCGCGACGCCAGGTAGAGGGTGCCAGCCTCGCTCGCCGTCGGCGCTGCTCTGCCCATCTGTGCCAGCCGGCGGTGGGGGGAGCCATGCGGCTCGACCGCCCCTGAAGGAGGAGGCAGGGGGAAGGCGGCGCCTTCCTCGTGCGTGTGCGGACTCCGTCGGAGCAGTGGCTTGGCCGCCGCCCGTGTTGGCGATTCCGGCCACCTCCTGCGGTGTGTTGCGCACCGGAGAGCTCAGGATGGAGTGCCGCATCCATCCAGATGCCCAAGGCATGTCAGGGAGGTCCGAAGAGGTGGAGAGCGGGATGGCCGTGGAAGAGGCCGCCGACCATGGAGGTGGACAGAGGGCATGAGGGGGCGAGAGAGCTTGTCCGGGAGGTTGCTGGGGGAGAGGGAGAGCGGGAAGAGGCCAGATAGCTCGAGGGGGGTTGCTCTATATAGAGGGGACGTTGGTGCACAATGGGTGCGGTCTAGGGCGCGCTCGGTGAGCTCCGTAGAGGGAGAAGGAGGGCCAGGGAGGAAGGGCCCGGCAGTGTTGCGTGTCTTGGATGTTGAGGCAACCTTGGGAGACACGAGGCAGAGGCCCTAGGTCTACGGGAGCATCGGGCAGAGGGTGGCTATAGTGCGGGGGTGCACTGTAGCACGCTCCAGAGCATGCATATGGCCGGCATGGCCAATTTTCTAGCGCTCTGGGCTTGGCCTCTAGTGTCTGGGGGCTCTAGGGGAAGTAAAGAAGTTGGGAGGGGCATTGGATGCCCTGGATAGCCAGTATGAGAGGAGAGGGGTTGAGGGAGAAAGAGAAACTATTGTCCATAGGGGTAAATGAGGGTGTTTCACACATCAATCATTGAGCAAAACCAAGGGGAGAGCTACTTGTGGTAGAAGAGGTCTAGGAGGAGTTGTGGTAAGAAGTAGAACTCATGGAGATTAGTGAAAGTGGTCAAAGTGGTCTTTTTAGAAAAATGGCAGAAGGTGTTTGTTGTTGGTTTGGGAAAGAAGGTGAACTCCTCTTGTCATAAGGCTTGACAGGGTCAAATGGAATGAGAAAATAAGTGGTTCCGCCAAGATTGAGTCCATTTGGGCAAAGCTGCCAATGCAACTTTTCTAAACCCTAGAAATCAACAGAAATGAGTTTTGCAAGATCTAGTCATGCAAAACTATTCTCCTTGATGCACCACTTGGTGTAGTGTCATCATTTAGGGTTTAGAGAATGTCCACAAAAAGTGGGATCAAAAGGAGACACTTGGCAATGTAGAGTTGTTCAAATTTGGTTCTGGACAGGAAGGGTTTTGGGGCACTTTGATCAAGATAACATTCTCTCCAACTTGTGCCATTTGGTGTAGATGAATAATTATACCATTTGAGCCTGTTCACAAAGTTTGAAAACAATTGGATATATTTGGCAATGTAAAGTTGCTCAAACTTGAAAATGGACAGAAATGGTTTTGAGGGGATTTCATGGGGTTATACTATTCTCCATGACATGAGACCTGGCAAGATCATCAAGCATGTTGTACGAGACATGCTAGAATTTTCTTGGAAGTTTTAGAGAATATTTCCTTCGTAAATATTTCAAAAGCTTGAAATATCCAGAAAGGGTTTCTGAGGGATTTGACCAATATTTTGAACATGACCATGTGTTGAAACCCTTATATATGGACAATATATGTCCACTGAGTTTCCCTAAATTTTGTAAAATATTTTTGAAAGAGTTGAATAATTTTAACCTATTAAATACCATTTACGGCCTTAAGAAAAAGCCTTTAAATAAAATAGTAAAATAACTTTTAAAATTATATTTTTCTGGTTTATGGTAGTATTATATCTAATAGGAGTCAAATATGTTTTTGGAAAGATTTTTCATACCCCAAATCAAGTACTTGTAGTGCAAACCCCAATTCAGGAGTTTTTGGAAAACAAAATGTAGAAAATACTTTTTGGCCAAATTATTTTTGTTAGAAAATACTATACTGTACTATACACAAGGCATGGTCATTGGGCAGAAATTTGGAGCAAGGGGTTGAAGATTTGGAGGATTTATTTGTTTTTTTAGAGCGCTTGCAAACAACAAACAGAAATTCAATCAAGAAAAGTTCAAACACTCAAAAGTTTTTGTCAAACCACATTTTATCATGATTTATTAGCTTAAGTGTTGTGGCATGAAAATTTGGGTGTGACAGAGTGGCCTGTCAAAAGTTACCCTAAGCGCAAGCTGCTGCCTTAATTCGACGACGAGGCCCTTGAGCCAATACCGTCGAAATACAATCAGGCAAACCAACCAGACAGACCACCACATGGACGGGATAAAGCGACATATCAAGCCGAATACCATCTCGCACCTCCCCGCCGAAGAGGAAGGGAGAGAGCAGCAGCAGGATACACGTATGACTTGCAACGTGACCTAACCAATAAAGTTGGTCAGACTAGATCAGTCTACGGATCTAGGGGCCGCACACCCCCTATGCTTCACCGATGAGGTCATGGAGCATCAATTTCGGGAAGGGTTTAAACCCGTAAACATTCGAACAATACGATGGAATGACGGAACCAACCGTCTGGATTGAAGATTTTCTTCTCCACATTCATCTGGCTCGAGGAGACGATCTCCACGCCATTAAATATCTTCCTCTAAAGCTGAAAGGATCAGCACAACACTGGCTAAACAGCCTCCCAGAAAACTCCATCAGAACCTGGGAAGACTTGGAAGATGCTTTTAGGGCTAACTTTCAGGGCACTTATGTCCGGCCACCCGATGTTGACGAGTTGAGTCACATAATTCAGCAGGCAGGAAAATCAGCTTGCAAGCTTTGGAATCGGTTCTTAACTAAAAAGAACCAGATCATAAACTGTCCATACGCCAAAGCCTTAGCGGCCTTTAAGCACAGCGTCTGTGACGAATGGCTCGCCCGACTCCTTGGGCAGGAAAAGCCGAAGACCATGGCAGCCTTAACGGCACTCATGACCCGCTTCTGTGCAGGAGAAGACAGTTGGTTGGCTCGTAGAAGAAGCAGCTCAGGTGACCCCGGCACCTCCGAGGTGCGAGAAGGCAATGGTAAAACGCAATAAAAACAAACATCAGAACAACAACAACAATGATGATGCAGACGATATGGCAGTCAATGCCGGATTCAGCAGCCCTAAGCCCGGTCAGCGAAAGAAACATTTCAAAGGCAATAAAGACGGGCCATCCTGTTTAGATAAAATCCTTGAGATTCCCTGTCAGATTCATGGCACACCCGATAAGCATCGAAACCACACCAACAGGAATTGTTGGATCTTCAAACAGGCCGGTAAAATCAATACCGAACACAAGGGAAAAGGGCCTCCAAGCAAAGATGATGATGAGCCCCGTCAGCCAAACACCGGCGGTCAGAAGCAATTACCCCCCGTGGTGAACACAGTGAACATGATATATGTCACTCATATCCCCAAAAGGGAGCACAAACGGGCACTACAGGATGTCTATGCCGTAGAGCCTGTCGCCCCCAAGTTTAACCCATGGTCAGCTTATCTGATCACCTTTGATCGCAGGGACCACTCAACCAGTATCAGTCACGGGGGTTCGGCCACCCTGGTTCTTGATCCAATCATTAACGGATACCACCTCACTAGAGTCCTTATGGACAGAGGAAGAAGTCTCAACTTGATTTATCAAGATACTATCCGTAAGATGGGGATCGACCCATCACGAATCAAGCCTAGTAACACTACCTTTAAAGGTTTGATACCAGGAGTGGAGGCCCATTGTACGGGCTCAATTACACTAGAGGTAGTATTTGGCTCCCCAGATAACTTTCACAGCGAAGAATTAATCTTTGACATCGTCCCCTTCCGCAGTGGTTACCATGCACTGCTCGGATGAACTGCTTTCGCCCGCTTCAATGCAGTCCCGCACTACGCTTACTTGAAGCTCAAATGCCTGGAACTCATGGCGTTATTACTGTTAATGGTAATATGGAGCGCTCACTCCATACTAAAGAGCACACCATAGCCCTTGCAGCCGAAGTATATGGTGGCCTTATCAAGCCGAACAGTTCACCGGCCAATAAAGCCAACAACATATCCAAACTAGTCCGATCCGAGCATAATAGCAATAAATCAACGGATCCAGACATTGATTAGCAGTTCGGCCTCCACAGATTGCCCCGCCAGGTTGCAGCTTATGTACCGCATGTACACAATTATGCACTAAAAATACCTTGGGCGGTGCCAGAGGCACACTACAGAAGAGGTCCATTGCACGACTTGACCATAGTTGGACCGCATATATCTTTTTTCCTTTCAACACAGGTTCATCAAGAAAGCCACTTGCAAGATGGTTGTCGCAGGAGACGTGTTAAGGCTGGCGCGTCCCAACCATCAAATAATCCTCTCAAAGGACTTCCTACTAAGGATAAAAGGCGCAGACGTGCGGTAGGGCATCATTGGAATTTCTTTTCCGAACTATGATTTTTATGCCATGCGTTAGACTTTCCCTTATGTAAAATCTTGTCTTTTTCTCTTTTGGGCATGTAATATGACCTTAATATTGAACGACATTGCCTGTCAGCGACGTATCAATAATGATATAAAGAGCGTAGATGATTATCACCCTCTTGTTTGGGTTTGGGTTTTTCCTTGTCATCTGCGCCCCCCGTTACACTCGACAGGCATACGAGGTTTGACATGGTCTTCATACCAGGGGCTGCATTCGGCCCCACAAAATTTTGAAGTCCGGACTCCTATAGGGAACTCTTCGATGTCCCGGATATTGCATTATATGCATCGGCTCTAAATCATGTCTTTGTTCTATAGTTGGGTTGCCCGGCTCCTGTGTTTGCCACCTTACGTTCCGCAAGTTCGGCTAAGGTAGTAAAGGGATAACTACTGTGATTGTATTTCTGGTTCGTACGGTTAAGTACCTCAGTAGAGAAACACGAAAACTGACTGTCATGATAGGCGAGAGCAGGTCAGCAATCCGGTGACTTAGTGTCATACTACGAATCGTTCGCGATTTATGCTGTGTTATATGAGGGGCTGGGTTTTCGAGCAGACGTGTTGCAAAGGCGCCGCACTCCGGATTGCCGTTCACGCAACAAGGGGCTAGTACTTAACACCACCAATGGACTCTTATGGCTGAGTGAAAGTACTAAAATCGCATAGTTTGATTGCCTAGTTCATCTCGCAAGCCGCCTCCTACATCGGACCAAGACGTTGGATAAAGTGCAGCCATGCGTTCCCGAACACCCTTGTAATATTTACATGGGGGCTGAAGCCGACGACGGGTAGACTTTCAGATACATAAAAAGCAGAATAGGACGATAAACCAATCATAAAGTATAACTATTATACATCATGAGATTATTACACGACTCTTACAACCGGACTCAACTACTCAAATATGATGTCCTTTGAGCACTGGCCATCCATAATGCAGGCTCGCTCGAGGACCTCATCGAAGTACTTCTCTGGCCGCCGGTGCTCTTTGCCCTGAGGTGGCCCTCCGGTGGCAATTTCGGTGGCCTTCATCTTCGCCCACTACACCTTCACACGGGCGAAGGCCATCCGGGCACCTTTAATGCAGGACGACCGCTTGAGGGTATCGATCCGAGGAAGCGCATCAACTAGCCGCTTCACGAGGCCGAAGTAGCTAGTAGGTATGGCCTCGGCCGGCCATAGACGGACTATCACATCCTTCATGGCCAGTCCGGCCACCCTATGCATCTTGGACAGCTGCTTGAGCTGGTCACTCAGGGGCACTGGAAACTCCGACCCAAGGTATTGCGACCAAAACAACTTCTCCGTTGAGCTCCCCTCTTCGGCTCGAAAGAATGCGGCGACATCTGCAATACTCCTCTACAGATCCACAAAGGCGCCTGGAGAACTCCAAACTCGGGTTAGTAAAATATATCTCTTACTTGTATATCTACTCTGCATGATAAAGGCCTTACCAGCCGCAATCTACCTTGCCTCTTGTATCTCCTAGCGGGCGCCCTGGGCATCAACCCAGGCCTCCTTCATGCTCTCAAGAGCTTTGGTGAGCTCGGAGGCCTGTTCCGAACTCTTTTGCTCCAAGGACTCACATCGGGCGATGGCATCCTTGAGCTCCTGTTCGACCTCCTCCACCCGCGCCTCATGTCTGCGGCGGGCGGTTCGCTCCACCTCTAACTCTTTGGCCACTTTGTCTGCGGCCACCTTGCTCGCCCTCGCCTCTTTCTTGGCTTCGGCAAGGGAGCTCCTAAGGGACTCACCTCGGCTGCGCCAACTGCAAGTATATTTATAATATTCTTAGTCAGTTTAAAACCGACTAACACGCATATAATTTTTGGGTATGCTGAAATGACGCATACCTTAGGTTTCATTGAACCGCATGTTGGTGCGGTCGAGTTCCTCATCAGATAGCCGAAGCTTCTGGTTGAGCTCGGCAATTTCTGCGGCTTGGGCAGTAGCTGCCAGCTTAGAAGCATGTCAAATAACATATACACCGCATTATGTACTTGTTGGTGATCCTCTGTTCGGATTGTTCTAATCCGGACAGAGTCTCAGGGGCTACTGTCTACATATGGGCTTCGCCTCACACATATATATACAAAATACTTGTGAAGAATATTACATCGCTTACCTCAAAGCCTGACAATGGGCTGTTGAAGGCTTCGGCCAGTCTGCTCTTCGCGGACCAAACCTTTTCCATGACTGCACCCATCTGGGTGCGGTGTTCCTCCATAATGGAGGCATGTTGCAGTGCCTCCCCCATGCCATCAGCAGCCTCTGGATTGGTAGAGGCCGCCGATGGAGCTCCTGCTCCTCCCCCCTCTTTCAAAGGGGGATGTTGGTTCGAACCCGGAGCCGTACTGGTCTCCAGGACGATGTTCGGCGAGGGTGTCGGTGTCAAAACTGGCGGATCTTAGGTAGGGGGTCCCGAACTGCGCGTCTAAGGCTAATGGCAACAGGAGACAGGGGACACGATGTTTTACCCAGGTTCTGGCCCTCTCAATGGAGGTAATACCCTACTTCCTGCTTGATTGATCTTGATGATATGAGTATTACAAGAGTTGATCTACCACGAGATCGTAGAGGCTAAACCCTAGAAGCTAGCCTATGATTATGATTGTTGTTGTCCTATGGACTAAACCCTTCGGTTTATATAGACACCGGAGGGGGCTAGGGTTACACAGAGTCGGTTACAGAGAAGGAGATCTACATACCCGAATTGCCAAGCTTGCCTTCCACGCAAAGGAGAGTCCCACCCGGACACGGGACGAAGTCTTCAATCTTGTATCTTCATAGTCCAACAGTCTGGCCAAAGTATATAGTCCGGCTATCTGAGGACCCCTTAATCCAGGACTCCCTCAGTAGCCCCTGAACCAGGTTTCAATGACGGTGAGTCCGGCACGCAGATTGTCTTCGGCATTGTAAGGCGGGTTCCTTCTCCGAATACTCCATAGAAGATTTCGAACACAAGGATCGTGTCCAGCTCTGCAAAACAAATTCCACATACCACCGTAGAGAGCACAATATTCAACAAATCTAATCTGTTGACGGCTTTTCACAGCTTGACATCACACCATGGCCCGATCTTTATTCGAACAGTTTTTCATAACCAGCCACTACACGTGATGCGAGGCGGATCTATTGGCACGTATTGTCGAAGCAGAGATCGTGTCCCCCTTATCACGGGATTCTCATCAATACAGGTGTGGGTAACCCAACCGTGTTTGTTTAATATGACTCCTCGATTTTAGGCAAGTCCCAAACGGTCACGCGGGGGACGCTTGATATCCGTCCTCTTTATAAAGGGGGGCAAGGCCTGTCCTTTTCTTCCCAGGCTTGATCCTTCCCCTCCCAAACCTCGAGTTCCAACACCCAAGGCTTAAGCTAAGTGCTTCAGACCTTCAACCATGTCTGGATCCAACCTTCAAGGCCGGTGGATGGCCTCCTCCGTCACAGAGGAGGACGTCAAGAAACTTAGGGAGGCCAGGTATCTCACCGCCGAGATTCCGCACAGGCTGCCTGCTCAAGGGAAGGTCGTTCCCACTCCCGAACCCAATGAGAGCGTCATTTTTATTTCCAACTTTCTCCGAGGGCTAGGCTTCAGTGTTGATCCCTTCGTGCGAGGGCTCATGTTCTACTACGGACTAGATTTCCACGATCTAGCTCCGGATTTCGTCCTTCACATCTCGTCATTTTATCATCGTATGTGAAGTCGGCATCCCCCCCCACTTTGGCCTATGGCTCAAGACCTTCAATGTGAGGCCGATGGTGATTTACGGGCGTCACGCGGAGTGCGGAGGCGGTATAATAAGCAAAGGTGCCGACGCCCCATGGACAAAGGGTTCTTTCACAGAAACTTCTGATTTATGGCAGCGGGAGTGGTTTTACATCACAGCTCCTCGAGGTGCAAAGCGGGTGGTTGCTCCAGCGTTCCGCTCGGGCCCTCCGCCGCAGCTGGCATAATGGGTCAACAAGGGGCTGGACTGGTGGCCGATTAACGACGTGCTGACATTGCAAAGCCGCATCCGAGACCTCCTTAAGAGGGATGTCAGTCTTGTCAAGATAATGCAAGTGATGCTCGTTCGTCGAGTCCTTCCCTGCCAATGTCGTCCTCTCCGTATGTGGGAGTTCAACCCGGAAGGACCGCGAACTGTTCAATAATTCTTCGGCATGATGCTCAAAGAGATGTATGGGTCATTCTTCGGATCACGAATAAAGTGTCTGGACACCACCGAGGACGCGGGTCTCAACTGCAACCGTCCGGATACCCAAGTAAGCACTTCTGCTACCGAACACACCATCCTTTATGTTTATTGTAACATCATTCAAAAAAATTGCTCTCTGCCAGGACTGGCTAAGGAAGGCGGAGAGGATTAGGTGTCCGGCCCCTCTTCCCGAAGGCTCGCCAGATCCTTTGTTGACCAGGATGCTTGAGCGCACGCCGTATCAGGTGCCATCAGGAGAAGACGAGGGGAGGAATAGAGAAGCCACAGGTGGGCCTCATATTCTACACATCCAAATCGGAGGAGTAAGTGCCTCCGCGAAGGAGGATAATTGGGGGGGGGGGATCAGAAATCCCCTCTCCTCAAGGTAAGAAAAGGGCCGCCTCTGAAGACTTGGAAACAGAGGCCTCCAAATGAGGGAAGAAACCCTCGCCAAGGGGCCCTGCCCCAGGGGGCGTCCTTACCACGCAGCGCCTGCAAGTGAGCCAGCCCACCACCGAGCCGTAAGTAAAAGAGTACTTTGGTAAATATATCCCGTTTTGTCTTTGAGGATAGTAACCGAAACATATTTGTTGCAGTCCGGCTCGTAGCCCTTCTCCACAGAGTTCGTCCTCGGGGGATCTTCCTCCGGAGATGATGGAGAGCGAAACGCCTCCCCCTGCCTCCCCTTCACGTGGGGCGGACGACCTCGAGGTGTCGTCACGGAGGATTTCTCCTGATCCACGAAGGCCAGAAGTTGACACTTCGGCTACCCAGAGTTTGGAATATCCAGCTCCCAAAGAGGGCTTTAGGAGGAGTCCGGGATTGTCCGGCACACAACCGGACTCACTAATGGGCCTTCTGGAGCGAGCGGCCATCTCGGAGACGCATCATGCCTTAATGGGTACGGTGGTTGAGAGGATTTCATCCGCGAAAAGCGGTTTGAATGAAGCTTTTACGAGTCTGCTGAGAGGCTTTGAGGTACGCAAAAAATGTATTTTTGATGGTACTGCACATGCTCTGTATAGATAGTAGCCCCTAAGACTCTGGTTGCCATCAACGTGGCAAACCGAGGATCATAATCTCTGGTAATAAGCGTGCTGCTTTATGTGCAGGTGGCTGAGGGTCCGGCGGCTGACCGACTTGATGATTTTGCCGAACTAAAGCGGCAGCTTGACGTGGCCGATGCCGACATCACGCTGGTTAACAAGCGGCTTCACGAGGCCCAGGTTATGTATATTCGGCTTGTCAGCAAATGTTTAAGAGGAGCATGATGCCAGTATCTATAATATGATGTGACTGCAGATGGAGCTGCTTCCGTGGAGACCCTTAGGGCGGAGTGCCCGAGCCAAGGAGCAAGCCAGAATAAGTGATGCGACCACTCTGAAGGCGGTCGAAGAGTTAAGAGCCGAACAGGCTGCTCATCGCCGGAGCGAAGAAAAGATAGCCCAGATGGCTACCGAGCTGAAAGACGCTGCCAACCATCGTCAGCTCTTTGAAAAGGAAAATCAAGCAAAAGTGGCTGACCTGAAGAAGGCCCTGGAGGCAGCCAAGGAAACCTGCTCTGAAATGAGAGGGATAAGGGAGGAGCTTCGTGAAGCCGGAGATATCGTGGCTGGGAAGCCCTATTTGTTGCGGATGAAGTTCAGAGACCCGAAGTATGCCCCTTTGGATCAGTTCTGGAGTGCTGTGGACGCGTATGCGAACTTGGCAAAGAGTGCTGCTAATGCGACCAAGTTTTTCAAGGATCAGAAAGACCATAAGGCTGAAAGGTTATTTTTGTCACAGTTTAGTGCCCCGACGCGTCTGCTGCCATTGAATGAAAGGATGGCCGCATGGGCCGAACTCCACAGGTTGTCCGGGCTTGCTATGAGTTCTATCGTGGATCATCTTTGGCCACGTGGACCAAGGCCGGACAGCTATTTTGGATTGGTGCAACAATTCCTTGGTGATGTGTCGCATATTGATGATGTGAAGAGGTTGGCGTGCATAGAGGGTGCGCGGATGGCTCTTGCCCATGTTAAAACATATTGGGATGGGATGGAAACCACCGCTATTGCAACCCGGTGTTCGGCGGAAGGCCAGGACCCCGCCGAGCACTATTTTGAAGAAGTCTTAGAAGGCGCCCATTTAATAGAGGCTCAGTGCTCGAAGAGTGCCATGTTCGAGTGACATGTATCTCGATTGTAAAGACAATGCTATTTTGATTATAAAGGCTGTGTTTATACTTTTATCAGAAAGTATTATAATGCCTCCTGTGCGGCCGTTTATGTATGTAGATAACTCAAAGTTTGCAGTCGTCAGCTTCAGCCCCCACGCATATAATGCGGGGGTGTTCTAGAAAATCCGTAGTCACACTTGATCCAACGTCTTGGTCCATTAAGGTGGTGATAGCGCGGTGAACCAGGCAATCAGACTATATAGCTTTAACACTTTCACTTAGCCATAGGAGTTTGACGGTGGGGCTACTATATAGCCCCTGGTACTTTCACGTTCATCCGGATATGGTGCGCGTATGTACATGACCGGGAAACCGGTCCTTCGTTAATGCAGAGGAATCACGAAGATTCCACTGGGTCATCGAGTGGTTGACCAGTCTCACGCTGTATCATGACAGTCAGTTTTCGGCTTTCTCTACTGAGGTGCTCATCCAGATGAACCAGGGCACAATCGCAGTAGTTCTCCCGGTGCCGCCTTAGCCGATAGAGCAGAATGTAAGGTAGCAAAACCCGGGAGCCGGGCAAACCCAACATTTGGCCAAAGATATGATTCGGAGCTGATGCATATAAGGACAAACTCGTGACGCCGAACACTCCCTAAGGTATTCGGACTTTGTAATATGTACTGGGCTGAATAATGCCCTTGATAATAAGCCCTGAGTTTCTAGGTATGAGCAATAGTCTGGTGTGACAAAAATGGCGAAAACACAAGTATCCCTCCCGGTTGTATAAAGTTTCCGGAGGGGAAGAAGCAACAAGAGACATTAAAAAGGTTTACGTAGGGTCTTAATCTAAAAAGAAACCTTTGAGCGGGGCCCTGCTGCACGTCTGCGCCTTTATCTCTGTTGTGCCGTATCCTGGAAGGGTGTAGCACGATGATCATTTGTAAAAAGGGAAAACCCAGTTAAAAGACTTCGTGCGAGGAGTTCGTTAATCTGAATGAACCATGAAAATGCAATATGTTATTGTATTGGTAGGGTCGAGCCAAACTATGGGCTTTTTGTGAGCAGCCCCTAGCATCTTTTATGGGGAAATCCCAACTGGGCTGTTACATTGGGTGGAGCGCCGGACTCGTCTAATCGTGTCCGTGGTCTTGATGACCGACTGTTTATTCTGGTTGGAGAGACCGCTCAGTGTTCGGCTGCAAGAGTCGCCACGTATTCTTGGAATGCTCTGTATTTCCGCTAACTGTGATGACGCCGCGTGGACCAGGCATCTTAAGTTTAAGGTAGGTGTAGTGCAGTATTACATTAAAATGAGCAAAGGCCGTTCTTCCGAGTAGTGCGTGATAGCCGCTTCTAAATGGAGCGATGTTGAAGGTTAGTTCCTCGCTTCTGAAGTTGTCGAGAGAATCGAATACAACCTCTAGTACTCGAGAGCCCGTACGGTGGGCCTCGACGCCTGGTATCAATCCTTTAAATGTAGTGTTGCTTAGGCTGATTCTTGACGGGTCTATCCCCATTTTGCGGACAGTGTCCTGATATATCAGGTTTAGACTACTTTCGCCGTCCATAAGGACTCGGGTGAGATGGTATCCATCAATTATTGGCTCGAGCACCAAGGCAGCCGATCCTCCGTGCCGGATACTAGTCGGATGATCCCTGAAATCAAAGGTGATCGGGTAGGCTGATCAGGGATTGAATTTGGGGGCGACGGGCTCCACAGCGTATATGTCTCGGAGTGCGCGTTTGTGCCTACTCTTTGGGATGTGAGTTGCGTAAATCATATTCACTGTTTTGACTTCTGGTGGGAATTTTTTCTGTCCTCCAGTGTTCGGCTGGTGAGGCTCATCCTCATCTTCACTTGGCGTCTCCCTCCCCTTGTGTTCGGCATTTATCTTGCCGGACTACTTGAAAACCCAACATTATCTGTGGGTGTGGTTTGCAGGTTTTTCCGGGGTGCCGTGAATCTGACATAATTTGTCTAGAATCTTGTTTAGGCTGGAGGGTCCATCTCTGCTGCCTTTAAATGGCTTCTTCCATTGACCGGGTCGAGAGCCCCTGAATCTGGCGTTGATCGTTGTGTTCTCTGGGCTGTCATCATTGTTTCGATGCTTGTTTTTGTTGCGTCGCCGTTTCCCGTTGCCATCCCTGACTTCGGATGTGCCTGGGTCGCTGGTGCCGCTACGGGCCAACCAGCTGTCCTCACCCATGCAAAAGCGTGTCATAAGGCTTGTTAAGGATGCCATTGTCCTCGGCTTTTCCTGGTCGAGGTGTCTGGCAAGCCATTCGTCCCGGATACTGTGTTTGAAGGCCGCTAATGCTTCAGTGTCCGGGCAATCGACTATTTGATTCTTCTTAGCAAGAAATTTGTTCCAGAGTTTTCAAGTTGACTCTCCGGGCTGTTGAATTATGTGACTTAGGTCGTCTGTGTCCGGAGGCCGGACATAGGTCCCTTGAAATTTTCCCTAAAAGCGTCCTCATGTTCTTCCCAACTTCCAATTGAGTTTTCAGGAAGGATTTTCAACCAGTGCCGAGCTGGTCCTTTCAATTTGAGGGGTAGGTATTTAATGGCGTGGAGATATTCTCCACGAGCCATGTGGATATGAAGGATAAAGTCCTCAATCCAGACCCCAGGTCTGTTGTTCCGTCGTATGCCTCTATATTCACGGGTTTAAATCCTTCCGGAAATTCATGGTCCAGCACCTCATCGGTGAAGCACAGGGGGTGCGCGGCACCCCTGTATTTGGATGTGTTGTGGCATGCTGTCGACGGTTGTTGTGTTTGGTGCCGATTCCTAGCTGGTATTCGATCAATGTGATTGTTTTGGTAGCTCTCATCCTGTGCCGAAGCGCGCTTCCTAGATCCATAAATGGACCTGGCCATACCGGACTTTTTGTCCAAGAGCTCACGTAAATCGTGTGCTGACTTGTGTGCGGCATCATTAGCTGTCTTATCACGGCCAAGGGGTGGTTGGTCCGGCTGATCGGTCGTTTTCGGCTGAATGGGCTCTATGGTCTCATCGTCGAATTCGGGCAGCAGCTTGCGCTTTGGATAGCTCTTTGTGTGACCATCGCCGCCATATTTTTCTTCTGTGTCGAGCACTTTGTTCCACCTGCGGTTAAGCGTATCCTGCTTGGCCTTAAGCCTTTTTTCTGCTTCTTTAGGCTTCTCGCAATGGCAATAAGCCTTCTGTTGAGGTTCTCTTGTTCCAAGAATTTTTCTGGGATGATGAGTGCATCATTATCCGGACTGTTCTCCTCTCTGGAGATAGGTTGGTGAATTTTACTCTCGGGATCGGTGTCAACTGATGTCGGCTCCGGACTATGTTCATCGTCCCCTGGTTCATCCTGCTCCTTCGCTGAGTCCATGGGGTCGTCGTTTCCTTTGGAGTCAACCGGGGTATTATTATTTCTTGCACTGTTGTCGTTGTTTTTACTGTGGCGGGATTTAGAGCGGCGCCTATGGCGCCGCTTTGGTGGCTTATCGAGGAGATTATCCTTCGGTGTATCATCCCCATCGCCTTCTTTTGGTGTGTCCACCATATATATATCATATGATGAGGTGGCAGTCCAGCGCCCAGTGGGCAGTGGTTCCTGTTCTTCTCCTGCATCGTCATAAATACCGTCGATGTTTTCAGAGTCGAAATCGAGCGTGTCGGTTAGGTCATCGATAGTGGTTGTGAAGTGGGTGGTGGGTGGGGAATGAATTTCTTCGTCGTCCGCTTCCCACTCGAGCCGGACATAGTTCGGCCAAGGATCTCTTGACAAGGAAAGAGACCTTAATGAGTTCAGCACGTCACCCAAGGGCGAGTGCTAAAAATATCCGCGGTGGAGAACTCCCTAACCGGTGCCCAATCAGATTTGATAGGCACGGACGCACGCGGTTCGGATCCTGTAGCCGAAGACAAGCCCGAGGGTCTAATGACACCCCCCTCACAGGGGTGGGATCAGTGTTCGGCTCCAGCACCGATGAGTGCGCTACCTCTGTGGCGGGGTCCATCCACCCGTCCTCGGAGGGCACGATCTGCTCCGGATTGATTCCCGATGCCGCCGCAGGCGCGATCTCCCGAATAGTGTCGGATGGTAGATCAAAGTCATGCCCGTCGTGACCATCCGGCGTGCCTGATATCGGCTCGAATCCGTCAAAGATCAAGTCTCCATGGATCTCGGCAGTGTAGTTCAAGCTTCCAAACCTGACCTGATGACCAGGGGCGTAGCTATCGATCTGCTCCAGATGTCCAAGAGAGTTGGCCCGCAGTACGAAGCCGCCGAATACAAAGATCTATCCGGGGTGGAAAACCTCCCCCTGGACCACATCGTTGAAGATGATTGAAGGAGCCATCAAGCCTTGCCGCGACAACATAGTGGAACTCTCAATGAAAGCACCAATGTCGGTGTCAAAACCGGCGGATCTCGGGTAGGGGGTCCTGAACTATGCGTCTAAGGCTAATGGTAACAAGAGATAGGGGACACGATGTTTTGCCCAGGTTCGAGCCCTCTCGATGGAGGTAATACCCTACTTCCTGCTTGATTAATCTTGAGGATATGAGTATTACAATAGTTGATCTACCACGAGATCGTAGAGGCTAAACCCTAGAAGCTAGCCTATGATTATGATTGTTGTTGTCCTATGGACTAAACCCTCCAGTTTATATAGACACTGGAGGGGGCTAGGGTTACACAGAGTCGGTTACAGAGAAGGAGATCTACATATCCGAATTGCCAAGCTTGCCTCCATGCAAAGGAGACTCCTACCCGGACATGGGATGAAGTCTTCAATCTTGTATCTTCATAGTACAACAGTCCGGCCAAAGTATATAGTCCGGCTGTCTGAGGAACCCTTAATCCAGGACTCCCTCAGAGGGCCCGGACTGTTCAAGCCCCCCACCCTTGGTGGTCATGGGAATCATCGTGCCCCGCTCTACAGCGTCCGAGGTATCGTCCTCAGTTGCCTTCTGGATGATCTCGTCCGCCCCTCCCGGAATAGGAGATGGCCTTTGGGATGACACCTCGGTGTCCTCCATGGCAGGGGAAGAAAAGGCGCGAGATGGGTCGTCACTCTCCACCTCCCCAGGGGCTAGAGAGTTCCCCGTCAAAGAAGAGGGGATCATGATCTCGCACGGAGGGATGAAAAGCATAAAAGGAGGCATGGAAGAGGCAGATTAAAGCGATAATTAAACAAATAAGTTTTTGACACTTATGTTTGCCTGGGGCTTGTCCCTTTGGACCCTCTCCGGGTTGTGTTTGGACTCCGTGTCCAAACTATCGGGGAGGACCACCCGCCCCTTCTTTGGCATCTCCCCCTCTAGGTTCTCGGAGGGCGTCCTCTTTCCCCTCCTCGTCTTTAGAGGGGAGTCGCTCTCCACTTCCTCTTCCTCCTCCTCCTCCTCTTCGTCCTCGTCTTCCTCGTGGGAAGAGACGGGCTAGGCCTCTACGGCCACAGCTTCCAGAGGGTCTTTCAAGCGAGGCCCGTTCTTGGGCCCCTTGCTCTTCTTCTTGGCCTTCTTCTCCGGCGGCTGATAAGGCGCCAGGACCAGCATCTCCTCCAGCTGAGGAGTGACTGTGTTTTCGGGTAGCGGAGCCGGACACTTGATCCGCTCTGACTTCTTGGTCCAGCCCTGTAATGAAAGATGGGTTCATGAGTTCGGCATAGATCGAATGTATATATATAAACTTGGTATGTCTTCGGAGATATCGAATAGTTACTGGAGAGGTCGGATACGTGGTGTTGAGGCTGATGTCCTCGGTCTCCATGGGCCAGATGCTCTTTTGCGCGTTGAAAAGCAGCTTCCACATTCCCTCGTGTGTGGTGCCGAGGAAGTGATGTAGCGTCCGCGGCCCCTCCGTCTTGAATTCTCACATGGGAGCAGCCCGGCGCTGGCAGGGGAGAGTGCGGCAGAAGAGCATGATCTGAACCACGTTGGTTAGACCAACGTTCTTCCCCAACACGTTGGTGATGCCCGTTTGAAGCGCCAGCACCTCCGTATGGGACCCCCCAGTCGAGGCCCTTCGCGTTCGAGGAGGTGAGCCTCATGGGGGGTCCGGATCTGAACTCCGGAATGGCCGCCCACTTAGTGCGGCACGGCTCGATGATGTGGAACCATTCCTGTTGCCAGATCTTCACGGTCTCCACAAAGGCCCCCATGGGCCATGTGGTGTTCGGCAGCTTGCTAATCCTAGCTCCGCCATGTGGTGTTCGGCTTCACATTGAAGACCTTGAGCCATAGGCTGAAGTGTGGGTGGATGCGGAGGAGAGCCTCACACACAACAATGAACGCCGAGATGTGGAGGAATGAGTTCGGGGCTAGTGTCGGTTCTATATCCAGCGTATCTCATAGTAGGGGTCCTAAGCTAGGCGTCTTGGAGCGATGGTAACATGGACACGGATTTTACTGAGGTTCAGGCCCTCTTGATGGAAGTAAAACCCTATGTCCTGCTTTTGATTGTATTGATATTGGTGTAGTATAGGGTACATGCATCTACCACGAGATTGTTCTAATGAATATTAGATGTTGTCTATTGACTAGCCTGGCCTCCGTTGATACACTAGAGGCCTAGGGTTTAGGAGAGTCCTTGTCTTGTGCACCAAGTCTTTGTGGGATCTCCCTTGTATGTGGCATGGGCTGCCCGAAGTGGCCCATGAGTAAACCGCCATGGGGGTCCTCAGCCCGATCCAGCTGGTCAGGAGACGACGTGGTGACTACTCCCTAGTCCAGGACAGCGTCAGTAGCCCCCTGAACTGGTGTTCAAGTCGGGGACGCTCCTCGATTCTTTCGAACTGTTCTTCATGTTCGGTGGACGGTCTTGAAAACTGGTTCAGCAAATCTTCTCATCTTGGATCTTGAGGATCGCCGAAGTGAATCTAAAGAGTTTACACGTCGGGTATCTGAGGAGCCCCTTTAAGTTATCACCCTTTATCAATGCCTTGTTATTTTTCAAGCCAAACCTCGGGTTGGAAGTTGTTCCTGTGTGGCGGTGTTCTCTTGCGTATGAGCTTCTACGTTGGACTGCATCCGAGCTCCAACGCCAGACTATATCCGAAGTCCAATGCCAGACTGTATCCGAGTTGTCATAGATCACCTTGGCTCAAAAAAGTCATAGGAGTTTAGCCGAGCTATAATGCTAGAAATGCCCTCTATAGAGCCAGCCACTTGCATTCGAGTTTTATGCCAGACTGCCTCCGAGGTGATGCACCACCTCGGGCTTGGGCTGATTGTTTGTGGATTTTATTTCCGATTGATGCAAAATATTTACTGACGAGATATATAGCCAGTAGCCCTCCAGGTGTGTGCGTCGACCTAAAATCCAAGATACACATTAGAGGAGATAGTGATTGGCAGACGGGCCCTTCAGAGAGGGTCTCGAGAAGCCGTCGTAATATACTAGCTTGATGCCGGATAGGTCCTAGATAGTTCATATTGTTATCTGATGATGCATTTGCCCATAGTTCGGTCAAGCCGAACACTAAGCACTTTGAATTTTTTCTGTACTGAATAGGCAATGCAGTAGCCCCCGAGACACTGGTCGGGTGGCAACACCAGATCAAGGGATCAATGTGCCCCTTTAATATTAGTAAATGATAAGCCTGAAGCCCACTAGCCCCCGAGCCTTAATGTGGGCATGAGTGGCCGAATAAGGATCGATATCCGGAGTAAAATTACAAATTATGTGTAATGATTCTATGTATCCAAGTACTCTACATCATTAATGCTCGGATCCGCACTATACAAAACTTTGTTGACCAACCATCGGCTTCAACCTCCTCGGCCAGTAGCCGGGGAGTGTTTGTCCCACTTTATAAAGCCTTTATGAGGGCAAAGATTTATGACAAACAAGGCAATCAGGCCATACGGTTTTATAAACAAAGGTATCCTGAGAGAATGTTATATTACTATTTAATGTAAGAAACATCTTCCAAATAAAATAGTCCCTCTATCGGTTCCTTTCTCTGGGTTGTCATGCAGACCATGATCATGAAACCTCACCTCCGATCAATGCGGGAGAAAAATATTGAGGATTTAGTTCGGGGAAAGTTCCCGAACAATGTGGTCTTTAGCGAACCTAAATTTTCATGTCCGTCGTTGCCGACCAATTATATCCTTTAAGATCGCTAGCTTTCGGCTTCATCCATTCTGAGGTACTAACTCGGATGACCCGGTAATAACAATCACAGAGGTGCTCCCTTTACCACCTAGCTGAACAATCGGGAATGTAGGGGTAAGCACAGGAACCTGGCAATCCAGCTTGGCCAAAATCTTAAGTCAAATTGATGCATATTTATGGCTTTATAACGATGATTATGGAAGGTAGCCCTCGTATATGAAATACAAACGCCGATGATATCTTTATTTTGACTCCGTTGCAACCGTTTATCAGTTGAAAGTGGCCCATCGTCGGCTTCCACCCCCTTGTAGATGCTACGCAGGGTGTTTCTGCAATAACAAAACAACCCTTAGCCGACGTCCCAGTGCCCGAAGGCGGTTGTGTTAGCGGAAACGAGGCAATCAGATATGCGGGCTTTATAAATTTCACTTAGTCATAGGATCTTTAAACTGGAGAAGCTAGCTACGAGCCCCCGGTTAGTATTCGGCACCGATCGAAGTCTAGCCATTAACACTTCAGCCAATGTTATGAAACGCTCATCGTTTAACACGAGGTAATCGGTATCAATCTATAGTGTGACACCGTCATCGGATCGCTGACCTGTTTACGCCCATTGTGACAGTCAGTTTTCGGCTTTCTCCAATGAGGTGCTTAAATATTCGAGTTGGAAGCACAATCGCAGTGGTTCTCCCTTTGCACACCTAGCCGAACAAAGCAGAACATAGGAGGCAAGCACAGGAGCCATGCAACCCAACTATTGACTGAAGACACAATTCAAAATCGATGCATATAAAAGCAATATCCGAGAATATTTTTGCCGAGGACTCCATGAATTACCTTGGCTTTTGATGGGTTCGGCTCTAGTTGCAGCCCTGCATTGATATTGCCGATGTTTTAGAGGTGTCCGGCATTGTACTTCAAGACTTATGTTGGAAACACACAAATAGGTTAAAATCTTGGAAACCAAAAGACTTCAGTAAAAACTTTAAGTCCGAACTAAATCAAGTTTTTGGTGCCAACCCTAAAATTGGTCTTAAAGTTTTTTGTGCTTCTGTAGTGCTTTAACATGACACATCCGATCTCTAAACTGCAAGTAGGTCAGCATCGGCTTCAATCTCCTTATCCCGAAGGCGGAGTGCTTCTCCCAGGCCAGTTTAGCGAACTAAACTTGAGCGGCTTTAGAGAGAAGTCAGGCTATCCGGCTATTGACCATACACTCGAGTCGGAAAAGGAGTGTCAGAAAAAGGCTTTGCAACGACCAAGAAGGAAACACATTTATTATAAAACGGCTCATATAAATTTTAAGAGCCCCCAGTTAACACGGGTAAACGGAGTTTCTTTTAACAAACAATGTATGTGAGCATGGTCGAACTGAACACAAATTAAAAATTTAAAACTTTGAGCATGAAAGTGACTTAGCTGGTTAATGTGTTCGGCATTGATGACGCGGTCCGAGCTTACGGCGGGATGAGGTCCTAGCCCCCAAGCCGGTCCCGAGGTGGCCGAGCGAAGAGCCCGGCCCTCCGAAGTGGCAAGATATCACGACCAATGTGGCGAGGTGGAACCCCCAGTACGACCGAGGCGATGCAGCAGGCTGGCAATATGACGCCGAAGTCCCCGGCATAGGTTAATGAAGTGATGACGAAGCCCCTAGTCCAGCCGAGGTGACGTGGTACATTGGTACGCCGAGGTGACAACGCTGTCCAACCCGGATCATTTACCTATGCATAGAATATAGTGCCAGCCAGAGATAATAGTAATAATAATAAATTAGAAAAATCATAGCATAATAAATAATTTATGCAAAGTGAGTAATAAATTGAATATGATCCGTGTGCCGAACACTCGATGAGGTAGAGCTCTGTTAGCGATGCTGAAGTCCCCGAGGCAACCGAACATGTCGGTATGGCAGTTCGACCAACAAGGTGATCACGCGAGCTGATTTATTCCGATTGGGATGACGACGTTGGCTTGCTGAAGTGACCGCGTGACACAGTCGAAGTCGATTACCTACACATGTAAAATAGTGCAGTCCAAAAAGATCTGCTATTTAATTGGCATAAGTGAAGTAAATAATTAAAGGAATATGGCTTGAGCACCGAGTTCGGACCGGCGGAGTGCCAAGGTCCATGTGCCGCGTCCGAGGCTACCGCACGACTTGGTCGGCAGAGGCGGGACGATGACGTCGGTTTGCCAGTGGCGTGGCATAGCCGAGGTTGATTATCTGCATGCATGAAGTAGCACAAGCTAGATAATAACAACAAAATAAAGAAAAAAAATTACAAAATTGTTTATGCGAAATAAATTATTAAAAGAAATTTGGCCTGCGCGAGGCCGGTGTCGACACAGGGCGTCGGCACGACGAGGTGAAAAAATCTGAATTCACAAGGTCGCCCGAGTTATGGACATGATGCGTGCGGGACGGCAACGACATATCGGATCGCCCTAAAATGACGGCCTCAGTGTAGACCAGACTGCAAGACCAAAAATCATTGACAAGCAGAAAATACTCTTTGAAATATTATTCATAGGCACATCACGAATAATTAGAACAATGCACCTGGTGATTATGGACGAGGGGTGTCCTAGCCGGAGTGCCTCTCGTGACTGCGTCGGGTCGACCAATATAAGGCACGGCCGATCCAAACAGGAAGGTTGGTTTGATGAAGGTTCCGACGCGTAGGTCGGCTTGTCGGATTGATGTAGACGGAAAATGCATGTGTATGCGTCAACAAAATATCTGTGCAAAAAATCAGTACAAACGGACAGAAAATATTATGTGTGTAACAATTTTACGTGTTAAACGGATAGCTAGGAAAAATAGAACATGTTTGATTGCGATGGTTGTTGCAGTCCACAGCTCTAGCAGACCAAAGCAAAGTAGAAGGAATCAATCCATACTGGGCTAGTAGTCTAGTACCAGAACACTTTGATCTTCCCATGAAGATTCAACCATACGTGAGTAGTGCTAGTTGAACTAGTAGAGTCATTGACTAGGTTTTGGGTACCGCGTTGCTGCCGCTGCAAACTAATACTCAATGGGGTTAGTAGTACTTTTGATCTAAGCACTTTTCTCAAAAAGGTAATGAAGATCCTGTGACCGACTAGAGGCTAAATTAAGAAATAGGAAAAGCAATGAATGATTTTCAATATGCGGCCATCGAACAGAGTTCTTGTCAGTGCACTACTCTGCCTGGTCTTTTCGGATGGATCGTCAGCCGGCCAGATTGCGTCTTTTTTCGCATTGATCCATGCAACAAATTCGCAACCCTAGGCTGTTGCGTGCATGCTGTTGACCGCTGTAGCGCTGTCTGGATTCATGGTACAGCCAGGCGGCTGGTGCCGCTGTCGTCAAAAAATTCCTCGGCCCTGATCTGATAGCAAACAAAATAGCATGATGCGGCAGCGACGTGCCGCATGATTTTGTGAAATAAATAATTTACATGGAACAGATGTAACTAAAAAATATCATCTGATTATCCCACCGAACTGTGATGATCACCTAGCAGGCTCTCAATGAAAGCACCAATGTCGGTTCTATATCCGGCATATCTCGCAGTAGGGGTCCTAAGCTAGGCGTCTTGGAGTGATGGTAACATGGACACGGATTTTACCCAGGTTCGGGCCCTCTTGATGTAGGTAAAACCCTACGTCCTGCTTTTGATTGTATTGATATGGGTGTAGTACAGGGTACATGCATCTACCGCGAGATTGTTCTAATGAATATTAGATGTTGTCTATTGACTAGTCTGGCCTCAGTTTATATAACACACTAGAGGCCTAGGGTTTAGGAGAGTCCTTGTCTGGTGCGCCAAGTCTTTGCGAGATCTCCCTTGTATGCGGCATGGGCTGCCCGAAGTTGCCCATGAGTAAACCGCCATTGGGTTCCTCGGCCCGATCTAGCTGGTCGGGAGACGACATGGTGAGTACTCCCTAGCCCAGGACACCGTCAGCTAGATTGTGGAAATCTAGCCCGTAGTACATGAGTCCACAGACGAACGGGTGGAGTGGAAAACCTAACCCTCTAAGGAAGTGGGGAAGGAAGACGACCCGTTCACCAGGCTCCGGAGTGGGAATGACTTGACCTTCGGGGGGAAGCATGTGCCTGATATCAGTGGCCAGGTACCCCACACTCTAGAGATCTTTTATCTCCTTCTTCGTCACGGAGGAGGCCTCCCACTTGCCTATGGAGATAGCTCCGGCCATGGTCGGAGTAGGTGGTGGTGGTGGTGGTGGTGAGAAAGATAGAGACTTTGCGAGCGTAGAGAGCTTGGGAGATTGGAAGGCCGAGGAGATGTGAAGGCATAAGGAAGAAAGTAAGGATCTATTGCCCTCTTATAGGCAGTAAAAATGCCAACCGCCCTCCTCGTTCATGCCTTGAATCTCGCCAATTCCCGGTGAAGGCGTGCGTCGCAAACGGTTGGGTTACCCAAATATCATTGATGTGCAATCCCGCATTAAGTGGGCTCGATCTCTGTTTTGACAAGACGTGCCAATGAGGTGTCGCCTTGAAACACGGAACGCGGGGTAGCAAAACAGTTCAAAATGCCGAAGGGTCAAGTCTGAAGCTTCATCAAAAAGGTTGTCAGTAAATGACACTGTTCTTATTTTTTATATATATCTTGCCTTCGCGGCAAAGGGTTGAGTTTATTATGAAAAGCCGGATACAATTCTTTTACAGAGGAAAGCCGATGTGTATTCTTCAAGGAACCTGCCTTGCAATGCCGAAGACAATCTGAGCGCCGAATATATCATCATTGAAGACTGGTTTAGGGGCTACTGTGGGAGTCCTGGACTAGGGGGTCCTCAGGAGTTTGATCTATTGATGTGGGCCGAACTGATGGGCCATCAAGGTACAAGATAGAAGATTATCTCTCTTGTCCGGCAAGGACTCCCGCATGCATGGATGGCAAGTATAGGTGTCCGTATATCTTTATTCTTTTCTGTAAAACCGACTTTGTACAACTCTAAGCCCCTCCGCTGTCTATATAAACCGGAGGGTAGATCGGAGGCAAGATCATAACATTGCTAGGCTAGCTAATCTAGGGTTAGCATAATCGATCTCGAGGAAGATCAACTCTTGTAACCCCTATAACCTCGAATATAATCAAGCAGGAGTAGGGTTTTACCTCCATTAAGAGGGCCCGAACCTGGGTAAACACTGCGTCCTTTGTCCATAGTTACCATTGACCCTCAGACATACAGCTTGGGCCCCCTACTCGAGATCTTCCGATTTTGACACCGACAGAGACGCCCACTCAGCAGGGGCACTGTGTGGAGTCATGGTTGAGGTGCCCGAGCTACTCGGAAGAGTAACCGGGGAACAGGCGAGCTAGAACCGGGCACAACCAGATGCATACACTACCCGCACTCAATTAGCAAGCTAGCTAACATTCAACTAACGAGTCGGGGGTCTAGTGTGTCCTATAGTCAGTGTGGCTCTGATACAAAGCGTTGTGGCACCCCGGCTCAGAGCAACCGGTTTACCTTGCATTGCCAGCCCAGGGATCAAGTCTTCTGGCAACACACAACATCTTGGTATAGAAAACAACCACTTTAGTGATGCTAGCGGAAATATAGTGCGATATTACATCAAATAGCGAGGCCAAGCGGCACATACGATGCGGCTAAACAATATGTACATTATTTAGTGAACATAAAGGGCCCTCGATCACGACAACTACACAACAGTGGAACGACAACGAAGCGGGACTCCATAGCACAGGGACATCAATGTGGACACGATCTAGACACGGCAGCACTCCAATCCGGTTATACTTTCCTGAAAGCTGGCATAACACGCCAGGTCACTACATTGAATGTACTTGCAAGCTCACAACAAGCATAAACAGATTACTGATGCCATTTAATCAAGTTGAATGCAGATAAACAGATTACTGATGCCATGCAACAAAACTTGTGCACCAAGTCCCTCGGACTCTCTTACCAATGGGTTACCTTGTAACCAAACGGTGATCATTCACGGATCACAAACAGAACCAACACTTTGGTTTCCACAACAACAGTCTCACCGATCTCATCATTTAACCAGTGCCAAACATATAACTTAGTGTGCAAGATTACTTATTAATGTTGATCCATGGTGTGACTTACTCATGAGTCATGTCCATAACCGAGGATGCGGCTATTGATAGATTAAATACACTGTGCGGAGGTAGTACACTGGACCCAGATCACAGAACCCATGGCCTCACACTCCCATTCGGGTGGACCAACGGCGTTCCGACGGAACTCTCCCATTTCCATGCCACTCTCTCTACCACTCCGACTAAGTCCCCACTGGGCTAAGTCATGGGTGGCCCCGTGCCTACCAAAGGCATCAATGACCACCTTCATGGCAAAACTTAAACGGTCCCATACGGGGACAAGGTACCATAACAACAATAACATGCACACAAGGTTATGTCTGCTTACTGGGCCATGGTACCGCATGCCCATAACGTTCCCTTGTTGGAGGCACCGAACAAAGGCATGACAACAGACCGAATAAAGGCCTTCCAATAAAGGCAAATGTGGTTGGACTGGGAAAAACTCGATTCAGTGGCACCATGCATATAGCTATCACTCATGCTTATATATCTCTCTAGACCTATACGCCTTCATCGTCTCTCAGGTATCTCTCGTGCTACTTGTATGTCGACAATGATCTTTTATCTTCGTAACACACTGATGATACTCTCTCCGTCTACCTTCACTCTATCTATCTCTAAGTATATCTCACTCCCTGCTATGTGTCTCTAACTATGATTCTCCCTGTGAAATCTCTTTCTCTCACATGAACACAAACTTCGTCTCCCGAGGTCTCATTTCTCTCCACTATTCCCCTGTGTGCCACTCGCACACCCCCTCTCAGACAGAGATGTCTTGCGCTCCTTAGGTATGAGAAGCTATGATGCTTCCTCCTAAATATGTCTTTCTCGCACACAAACACAAACTCTGTCTCCCAGGGTATGATATCTCTCCACCATTCTCTTGAATGTCGCTCACACACACTCTCTCTCCCTAGAGATATCTTGTGCTGCTTGATATGTCTCTCTAGCTATCACTCTCGTTGTGAAATATCTTTCTCTTTCGCAGACACAAAACTCTGTCTCTCGAGATCTTATTTCTCTCTGATATTTGTTTGTATGTGACTCACATGCACCCTCTCTCTATCTCTCTCTCACACACACACATAACTCAGCCTTCTGATCCACTCGACTCTTATCTCTAACACACACACTAGCTAGCATATTTATCTTTCTATTTATCTTTTTCTCCATCAACCATCTTTCTCACCCTCACTATTGATTCCTATCATGCACATTATATATGTTTCTCTCTACATGCAATCATGTGCCCTCTTTTTATCTTTCTCTCACACACACATAACTTCAGCCTCTGAACCACTCGTCTGTCATCTCCAACACTCAAACTAGCCGATGTCCCTCTAGCTAGCATATCTATCTCTCTATCTATCTGTAGTTTCTCCGTCAACATTTCTTTCTCGCATGCACTCTTGCTTCATGTCACACACACTATATCTGTCTCTCCATACATGCATCTATAGGTCGATCTCTTTTGCACAATCCTTGTGTCTCGCTCCCTTTGCTCCCCATAGATGCATGCTCTAGCCCACGCCACTATCTCTTAAAGACAAAAACACAAGCTCAATTATCGGGCCTTCTTCTCTGCACTCTCACATGCATGCATATTGTAATACCGATCTATCTCTCCCATGTTGTTGATCTTATGACTTATGTCTTCTTTCTTTTATCTCGATCGTGTGTGCGCGCGCACACACACATCCCACGTATACATGTATACCTCTCGCACATGCACATTCAAAGTCTCCTATGTCTCCATACATAGTTAATTACCCTTAGTTGTAACTCCACATCAAACCGTTCTCTTCTTGTGTGCACATAACTTCCGCCTGGACGGTAAAACACACACTCACACTTAACAATCTCGTTCTAGCTACCCCCTCTCTCACTCTTCCCCTATATGCCCGAAACTAATAAGACCATCCCTTCGTTTAATTCCCGCCTACATGCACCATCGATATATAGTAGTCTTCCTAGGTGTCTCTCGAACAAACACGTTCTCTCGATGTCGACTCCTCTCACGCGCACACGCCTTCTCTTCCCTCTCTATGGGCCTCTTCCCTCTCGCACCTCCTCGTTGGTGGCCTCTGCCATACACATCACCTCTCTACGATGAAGCCACACACACTTGAATTACTTTGGCCACAGAAGACTCCGCTTCACACACACACACACGCACCCAC
The DNA here is from genome assembly GCF_002162155.2 of Triticum dicoccoides. Classification (NCBI taxonomy): domain Eukaryota; kingdom Viridiplantae; phylum Streptophyta; class Magnoliopsida; order Poales; family Poaceae; genus Triticum; species Triticum dicoccoides. The sequence goes on from NC_041385.1 coordinate 279,766,309, forward strand.
CCACCCAACCCCCCCCACACACACACTAAGACTCCATCTCACACACACATGCTCTAGGCAGAGCATTTGTTCCCGGTGATGATCGTAGTTTAGGAGTTCATGTATTCACCATGTGTTAATGCTTTGTTACGGTTCTCTATTAAAAGTAGGCCTTAATATCCCTTAGTTTCCAATAGGACCCCGCTGCCATGGGAGGGTAGTACAAAAGATGTCATGCAAGTTCTTTCCAGAAGCACGTATGACTATTTACATAATACATGCCTACATTATATTTATGCATTGGAGCTAGTGCCATATCGCCCTAGGTTATAACTGTCACATGATGAATATCATCCAACAAATCATTGATCCGATGCCTACAAATTTCTCTTATACTGTTCTTGCTAAGTTACTACTGCTATCATTACTGTTGCACTTGCTACAAATTACTGCTACCACTGTTGTCGTTACTATTGCTGCTGCTACTATTATCAAAACTATCATACTACTTTGCTACCGATAACTTCGCTACAGATAATTAATCTCTAGGTGTTGTTGAATTGACAACTTAGCTTCTAATACTTGCAAATATTCTTTGGCTCCCCTTGTGTTGAATCTATAAATTTGGGTTGAATACTCTACCCTCGAAAACTGTTGCGATCCCCTATACTTGTGGGTTATCAAGACCTTTTTCTGGTGCCGTTGCCAGGGAGCATAGCTATATTTGTTGAGTCACTTGGGATTATTATCAATTTATCACTATGAAGAATCTGAAGGATGCTAAAACTAAGAGTTTTCCCTCTAAGACGAGGGGAGGTAAGGAACTGCCATCTAGCTCCGCACTTGATTCAGCTTCTGTTATAAGTAAACTTGCAACACCACCACATGCTATCAATCCTGATATGTCACAAGTTATTGATGATGCTACTTCTACTATGAATGATGCTTATGATGATGCTAGTACCTTTCTTGATGATAATGTGCCATTAGGTGATTTTCTTGATGAACAAATTGCTAGAGTAAGACAACATGATATTGTTGAAACTGATGATGAGCTTGAAACTGAAAATCTTGAAACACCTACTAGAACTAGCCCTCCTAGACATTGATTGCCAAAGGTACCGAAAGGTTATGTTATGGGTGAAGAGGCAACTAGAGATATTCTTGCTTGTAAGGATATTGATGATCTAGAGAAATTATTATGCAAGTATAAAGAAAAATCTTTGAATGCTAGAATGAAATGTGATCCTAAGTTTGCTACTTCGCCTATCTTTATTGATGATAAGGATTATGAATTCTCTGTCGACCCAGAGTTAATCACTTTGATTGAACCCAATTCTTTCCATGGTTATGAAACTACAACTGTTGTAGCACATCTTACTAAGTTGAATGACATAGCCACCCTTTTTGCTCACGATGAGAAGATTCGCTATTACTATATCCTCAAATTATTTTCATTCTCATTAAAGGGTGATGCTAAAGCTTGGTACAATACTCTTGCTCCTGGTTGTGTGTGTAGTCCCCAGGATATGATTTATTACTTCTCTGAAAAATATTTTCCTGTTCATAAGACACAAGCTGCCTTGCAGGAAATATTTAACTTTGAGCAAATTGAAGAAGAGAGTCTCCCACAAGCTTGGGGGAGGCTTCTCCAATTGCTTAATGATTTGCATGATCATCCACTTAACAAAAATGAAATACTTGATATCTTCTATAATGGACTAACCGATGCTTCTAGGGATTTCCTAGATAGTTGTGTTGGTTGTGTTTTCAGGGAACGATGTATTGCGCAAGCTAAAGAATTATTGGATAACATATTGAAAAATTATGATGATTGGACTCCTCCTGAACCACCTACTAAACCCACTCCGAAGAAGAGGGGTATTTTATATCTCAGTCCTAAAGATATGCAAGAGGCAAAGAAATCTATGAAGGAAAAAGGTATTAAAGCCGAAGATGTCAAAAATTTACCTCCTATTGAAGAAATACATGGGCTTGATACACCACCAATGCCTAAGGTGGTAGAGGTAAATTCTCTAATGAAATTCAATGATAATGATAATCCTCACAATATGCACCCTAGCCAATGCCTTTTATGAGTTTGAAAATTACATTAGGAAACAAGATCACTTGAATGCAAATGTTATGAAACAACTGAAATATAATTCTGATATGATTGCTCACATGAGTGACTTGTTATTTAGAATCTCAAATGATGTTAGAGGTGTAGGGAAGCATGCTTCTATGGTTCAAACTCAGGTAGAACAAGTTGCTAAATCTCAAAGAGAGTTGCTTGATGAAATGAATAATAATATAAGTGACTTTGCTGTTAGAGTAGCAACTAGAGGAGGTAAAATGACTCAGGAACCACTCTATCCTGAGGGACACCCAAAAAGAATTGAACAAGACTCACAAAGAATTAACACTGATGCACATAGTCCTTCTAAAAAGAAAAAGAAGAAGAAAAATGATATAGGACTTTGCATGCCTCTAGTGAACTTGAAGTAGAAAATCCTCCTGTTAATGATAATGAAGTTTCTATCCCTGATGCTGATACTCAATCTGGTAGTGAACACTCACCTTCTAATAATGAAAAATATAATGATGAGGTGCATAAATACTCTCAAACAAATAATAAAGAACCAGGCAATGATGTTGAGATAGAACCAGCAGTTGATCTTGATAACCCACAATCCAAGAATAAAAGATATGATAAAAGAGACTTTGTTACTAGAAAACACGGTAAATAAAGAGAACTGTGGGTTCAAAAACCTATTCCCTTTCCACCTAAGTGAACTAAAAAGAAATATGATGAAGAATTTGAACGCTTTGCTGAAATGCTGAGGCCAGACTTTTTGCGTACTCGCTTGACTGATATACTTAAAATACCTGCTTATGCAAAGTACATGAAAGACATCATCACCAATGAAAGAAAAATACCGGAAGCCAAAATCTCCACCATGCTTGCTAATATACATTAAAGATGGATTACCTAAAAAACTTGGAGATCCGGGAATACCAACTATACCTTGCTCCATTGAAAGGAACTATGTGAAAACTGCTTTATGTGATTTGGGAGCTGGTGTTAGTGTTATGCCTTTCACTTTATATAAAAGACTTGATTTGAATAAACTCACACCTACTAAAATATCTTTCCAAATGGCTAACAAATCTACTACCATACCTATTGGTATTTGTGAAGATGTGGCTGTTGTTGTTGCTAATGTTACTATTTTGACTAACTTTGTTATACTTGAGATGCCCGAGGACGACAACATGTTGATTATACTTGGTAGACCCTTCTTGAATACTAGAGGGGTTGTTATTGATTGCAATAAAAGCAAGGTCACTTTTCATATCAATGGTAGTGAACATACTGTGCACTTTCCGAAGTAACAATTCCAAGTGAATGGTATTAATGTTATTGAAAAATCTCCGACAATCAATATTGGAAGTTTTCAACTACCTCTACCTACTGTCAAAAAGAAATATGAAATGCTTATTGTTGGGGACATTCATATCCCCATTGAGGTAACTTAGTGATTTATGAAAGTTCTTGGATTTCATCCTAATCGAAAGTGGTTGTTAGTAAGACTTGATCAACCTTATTAATGGATCATTTTTTAGAGGTATGAAGTGGATGAATTTAGTATGCACTACCTTCTGTCCCTACCTTTTATTTTCTGTTTTTATTAGTTAAATAAAATAAAGTGCCATGTTTTGTCAGTTTTCTGAATTTCTCGTGGAATAAAAAAATGACCGAAAAATAAAAGTTCTCAGAATGCTCTGAAAATTTAATACGATATTTTTCTGAATATTTAAGAATTTTTGGTGCAAATAACACCAAAGGGAGGTGCACCAGGTGGGCACAACCCACCTGGGCGCGCCAGGACCCCCAGGCGCGCCCTGGTGGGTTGTGGTCCCCACGTGGGCCCTCTCACTTATCTCTTCATCCCACATCGCCACCTACCGCTAGAAAAAAATCACCATTGCTCTCTCTCTCTCTATGTCTCTCTCTCTCTCCCTCTCTCTCTCTCTCAAACCCACAGATTTCGATCTCTTTGCTCGAAGCTCCGTTTCTGAAACTGTTTTGGGGGATTGTTGCTTGGTATGTGACTCCTCCGTTTGTCCAATTATTTTTTGCTTTAGTGGTTTATATTTTGAATAATTAGATACTCTTGGTGCTGCAGTAGATGAGCTTACATGTTGAGTTCTTAGAGTTTTAAGGAGTTTGAATGCTCGATATGGCCTCTATGCATCCATATGATTAGTTGCTATCAATATTGTCAAGTTTTGATGACAAATTTTTGTCACCCAATATTTTTTAGAAAATTTTACGCAAACATGATGAACGTCTTTGGAAGGAGATCTTTGAGGAGGAGATCCTCGGAGGCATCTTCTAGTTATAGCTCTGTTCGTCGGTCTTATGTTGTACCAAGTGAAAGTTCCATACAAGATGCCACCACCAAAACATGCTTATGGCCATGCGACGATTATATGGTGAGTGTGGGCATTAAGGAGGAATTTGAGCAATATGTTCACAATGCCGATCTCGGTGCCTACATTTCAGATAAGTGCAATCAACACCACACTCTCACTGAATCATTTGTCAAAGGATTTAAATTCCATCCCCGTGATTCTAGGATGTCATTTAAACTGTATGAAAATCCATTTACCATATCATTAGAGAGATTTGCTCAAATCCCATTCTAGGCTTCGCTAGACGAACCACCAAGGTCTGAGTTTCAAGCGTTCTTGACTAGTCTTTGCTATGGTGAAACTAGGAGAGTGATGCACGGTAGAATAAAGAGCATTCATTTTCCTGCAATTTAGTACTTTGAATTATGCAATGGAAAATGTATTGTAGGCAAACAAGATTGTAGTACACTTTGTGCTCCAGACTTGAGCCTCATACGCACCTCTCTCACCGGCGACAAAAGCTATAATCTAGGAGCAATTGTTGCACGCAGGTTGCAACACAACGCTAATAGTGGCTATTTCTATGGTGGAAATTATGCCACACGCTTAGCAAGAGAGCTGGGCATCGCACCTTTGCCCTATGACCCTATATTGCCGACGCAGTATTTAGACTTTGATGCTATGGAACGTAATAAGATACTTAGTGGTGATCCGAATAATTTCACCTATGAATTGTTGTTTAATCAAAGTTCTGTTGCGTACACATATTTGCCTGCGCTTGCTCCCTTTGATTATCATAGCATGGGAAGATACTTTGTTCTTGAGAGCAAGGCCCGAGCTCATAACGCGGTGGTTGTGGTTGCACGGCAGGCTGAGGCATCCGTACCGAGAGCCTCCGTGAGCTATTACCCCGACTACTATCCAGGCTACTGACTAATTACCAAGTTAGGCCAAAAGCCTAAGCTTGCGGGAGTATGTATTTCCACCGAATTTACATTCATGACCACACATTTCATTTGTCGGTGTCCACACTTTGTCATTGTACTATCCATGTTAAGTTTATTTTCTTGCTTTCTTCTTGGGTGTTTGAAAAACTTTGAGAAAATCCAAAAATATTTCATGCTTCTTTTTGATTTTTCTTTCTAGAGTAGTTAGATGTAGCACTAAAAAGAAAACCCAAAAATATTTCCTTGTTCTTCTTTTGCTTGTTGCGAGCTTTCCCGTGTAAATAGTTTTTCTCATTTTTGCTTTTCCCTTTTTATTTTGCTTGTTCAAGAAAACCAAAAAACTTCAAAAATATTTTAGTGTGTTTCTCTGAATTTCTTTTCCTTTTATTGAGTCGTACCGAGGAAAAGACCACGATGAAAATGTTGAGTGGCTCTCATTTGCATAATTATTGATCTAACAAAGAGCCCATTTTACCGTGTGTTCTCCTGTTGAATAAAATGTTTCAGATTCCAGCTTAGTCCATGGCACTCTTGCACTATTATTATTTTCATATCATTAGGTTGTGCAAGTGAAAGCCAATAATGTAGTGACCCGACCCAAATGGATCAAGTCTCTGTGCTTAAGTGTCATCCCTGGATCGGTATGCTGACACACACAGTAATCGAAGATTTATAACAGAGGTAAATCACATGTATAAAGTAATGTAAATACTATTACGTCAATCCATATAGCGGAAGTAACTTCAAAGTTGTGGAATTCCCATCAACACCAATGGCAAAGTTGAGTGTAGACAACGTAACCCAACGTATCACTTACTCCTTGAAAGATTCCTGCAACATAAGAGGTTGCAGCCATGTAGGTCAGTACATTGAATGTACTGGCAAATTCACACTGTAGAGCAATGATGAATAATGGCTATCACTACATGCATATTTGGCTGGTGGAGGCTCTATGGTTTTCATTTGCATAAAGCTAGTTTTTCTCCTACAACAAAGGAATATCTTTATTTAACTACCAAGTTAATTGATAAATATTGAGAAGGTTCCTCCAACTCAATCCCAGAATAATAATTATAACCCAACAAAATTCATTAAGTAAAGTGAGGAGATCAAATCAATAATTCAAGTACTAGATACTCAAGATGTCCATAACCGGGGACACGACTAATCATGATTAGTTTGTACACTCTGCAGAGGTTTGCGCACTTTTCCCCACAAGACTAGATCTCCTCCGTTGAATTTCTCGCACTTCATGATGTTTGAGAAACGGATGACTGAGACACAGTCTTTCAGAAGCATTAACTCTTTACTCCGGGTAGACAGTACCACCTACATCCCCTACATCTGCTAGTCCACCTCTTCAAGAGCTCACGCAACTTACTCAACTATGCCAGAGCCCATAATGGCTTGTGGCTGCACATGGAAGTTTCTAGCACGAATAATCTTATGATCCCTTTGAGCCTGGGTGGCATTCCATAGGGTGATTATACGGGTACTCCGGGATCCCCTTGGGCAAGCACTGGGTTCTCCAGGTGCCCGGGCAAATCACTGGGTGCTCCAGGGTGCCCCAACCAATCCACCCAGATGTGTATTAAAGTATCCACCTTAAGTTAACCATTAATAATAACTCTCACATCTATCATGAAATCACTCAAACCAAACCACGTCTACGAGCATAACATAGCAGTATAAGCATAACGTAGTAACTCCCAAGGTTTGAATATAAGACAATAGGTTCCTACCTCATCAACTACTTCCCAGTACCCACATGTTATCAAACCTACTCATGCAATGTTTAAGGGTTGAAACTAATGCATAATGAACTGGGTAATAAAGGGACATGATCAAAGTGTGAACTTGCCTTGTACGGTTGATGAAGATTTGTCGCACTCATAACTCATGATAGGTCTACTCGTCACACTCCGATCAATCTATCGTAAGCAAGCAATTGCATACATAAGCACTCATGCAAAAGAATCGAAGAAAAGATCTTGGTAATTTTTGAAAACAAGCAATTAACTCTTGCTACAGAAAACAATGCCAAGAGCTTTGATTTGCAAAAAGAATCAACTAAAACAGAGTTACGAAACTCAAGAAACAAATGAAACAAGATTGAATACTAATCTGAACTAAACTCAAATTTTAAATTGTTAAAAGCATGTTTAAGTTGGTTTACTTGACAGAGGGGATCGTTACGAAGATTTAGTCATTGGTTTCATCGAAAACGGAGGTACGGATAAAAAGATATGATCAAAAGAAATATTTTTGAAAATAATATTTTTTTTCTCCAATCATAACCGAAAAGTAAATAAAAACAGTTACAGGCCTGTCTGCTGAATATGTTGCGCACGTGGGCGACGGATAGTTATGGACGGCACACATAGTTTTTTTTAAATAGAAGCAGAAAAGGAAAAACTGAATAACCAAAATAAAAATAAAATTTTATATAGGCATATTATATATCAAAATTTTCAAAAAAATATTTTCTACAACATGAACATTTTTCGAGCGTCAAATAAAATCCGCAAAATTTTAAATAAAGCAAACAGTGCTACTGGTTCATTTAAAAACAAAATAAAACATTTTAAAATACCAAAATGATTTCAAACTCATTTTTCTCCACTTTTCTATTGTAGGGAATCATTTTACCCTATTTTCCATATACTTTATTTTTGGAGAAAAATAATTTGAATAAAACCCAAATAACTCCAAATTGAAAATAATTTCAAAGGGACTTTAAATTTGATTCTTTTAAACTTCCAACTCACATTTCATATGATTTGAAGAAGTCATTTTATGTTCTCTCATGAAAATCATTGAGTTGCATAAAGTTTCTGAATTTGAAATAGTTCCAAATGGTATTCAAATCCTTTCAAAACCCCTTTTCATTTATTTAAATGGAAGAAGTCATATTATCTTCACTCTAGGGTTTTGTATTGAAATGAATTTGAATTCATGGAGATCAGAAAGCAAAGTGAAAGTTTGGGAAAGTCATTTCATTCCCTCTCATTTAACTTTCAAAAAGTTTCAAATTTCACTCAATTTCACACAGGCAACCACACCATAATCAAACAATCAATCAAAACTATTTATTTAATATAACATTCCAAAATTTAGAAATTTGGGATGTTTCAAACCTACCACCCTTAAATTGAATCTCGTCCTCGAGATTCGAAGAGGCTAGAAAGAAATAGGTTAGGGTCGGGGTCTTCTCAAAATCCATCGATCATCACATGGGGTCTGGGGTGCTACCACCCTTAGAAACATGGTTATGGTTCCATCAAAACTCATATACTCCATCCTTATTGTTGACAGTGTCGATCTTCTCAGATCTTCAGGATAATTCCTCCTCTAGGCTCTTCCAATAGTGGCATAACCTTTTTCCTCAATTATGCTGTCCTTTTATCTTGGTAAGGTTATTCCATGACTGGGTCTTCTTTGCTGATAGGTCTGGCGCCAATACTAAACAACTATCGATATCTCATGGCGGTCAACCATTTATGGTTTCTCCTGCAGGAAATGGGTCTGAGCTTCATCCTCACCGTATGACCTACGATTGGCAACAGCTGCATGGTACAAGGAAAAATTGTTATATCATTCTAAGGCTCAAACAAGGTTTTGATCGTCATTGCTCTATTACGGGTAAGTCACTCAGATTTACCATCACATATAGCAAGGCGAATAATAAGACTAAGTCGGTATGGTGATCAATCCATCCCGCACCCAAATCATTACCTTGTATATGGTTTAGCGAATCTTGCTTTCTAACACTCGGTCATCCTCACAAGCATTGCCGAATTTCTCTTGTCGACGAACCAAGTTCGGATAAATCCATGGATTCTGCAAGCCAAACAAACATCTATCATTTCTTCACAACTCTCGGGTTTTGTGTTACTCCTATATGATCGTTTTTCGTAACTTCTTCCAGGGTTTTTACTTTCGCAAGAGTGTGCTTGCTTCTTGGCAGGTCCTGGAGCCTGTGGGTTATGGCCCATCTCATCACTTGTAAACCTTGAACTCATCATCGGGGCAACTGCTCGTTATTCCAACATCCAACTTCCTAGCATTCTTAATTCCATCCAATTGTACTTTGTTCCTTCCTTCCTTCTATTGGTTCCAAACTAAGACGTGATTACTCAGACTCATCATGGATTTACAATTGCTCCTCATTACCAATGTTATACCTCCTATATACCCAATAGTGCATCATCCCTTCATACTCTTGGGGTATTCCACATATCGAGACAAATCTCGTACTTACTTTGTCCGAAGTCCACTCAGTGGAATATCATTATCTTTTCCAGGGGTAAAGTGTCCTCACAGGGTACTACCACCCTTGAAATGCACAATTTCATCCCTAGACCATATTTCTCATATCCTCGAAAATGGTTAAAATCTTTCTTCATAGAGTAGCAACCTATAAAATCCAAATCAGTACCAATGATGCTTTATTGATTCTCAAATTACTACAAGCTCCTGCATTTCCATTACATGCCTCAACTTAACACCTCAATATAAAAGATTTGTTCCCACTACTACTACTATATTTCTTTTTCAACTCAACTATTTCGCACCAATATCCTCATTGGGACAATCTCTGGCTAAGTGCCCTACTTCATTACAGCAGAAACATACTACTTCTGACAAGTCTCGTGGTTTCCTTGGGATTAGATAGCCTCCTTGGGTCCTCGGCTTCCTTTTCGGGCAACCGTTGAAGTAGTGCCCTGAATCTTTGCACCTAAAAACATGTGACATGACTCAGGTCCTTCTTTGTACAAATTGGGTTGTTCCTGGTATCCAATCTATTTCCCTTCCTAGAAGTTTCCGTACCAATCAGGCCTTCTATTTCCTGTGGGTCATACTCTACTTCCACTGTCGGGAATGCTACTAGACCCCCCTTCAGACAATTCTGGGAGATGTATCACATGAATAGCATGACTTGGTGCAGGGTTTAATTGGGTCTTCTTCGGGTGTGTCCTCCACCTCTTCCTTCATCATAGGTTGTTCTAAAATTTCCATGAGGCCTCCTTTGATTGATTCTTTCTTCTGTTGGATGGTTCTTTGTACCATGGGGTAAATGTGACACTAAGCAGGGTAGTGGGTAGTCCCTTCACACAAGAAACAAGTAATCTGTCTTGTTGGTCATTTTTCAGTTGGGTGACTTTCTTCACAATGAGGGAATTCATCCTTGTGTTCTTTATGGGTGTGTCCTATTTCTCCACAAATCTTGCATGCACAAGGTTTCTTCATATCATTTTCATAAGACTTCGATTTCTAGGACACAAGACGAGACCTTTGCAGAGTTAACTTAAATTCTTTCCAAGTAGTTACTCCTTGCCATCCATTGATGGTTTGGTACATCCTCCACCAAGTAGCAGCACCTCTTTCAAAGCACTAAAGAGCATGCTGGGGCATATCCTTTCTGGCTATAGTGTTACTCTTCATGTGATCTTCCATGTTCTGAATCCATCGGTCCGTCTCCAGTTGAGTCATCGGTCCCGAAAATGTGAGTTCGTCTCCATTCATCCTCTATTGGGTCCATGGGTTTTGGGGTGAGATAAGAGAGATAGAGAGGGATACACACAATACAAACAATAGTTTTGAAGAGATAGATTTTATTTTGTGGCTGCCAAAAAAAACATCAAACAAATGACAGCTCATAATCGTCGCATCCAACATAGGTATATAACAGGGGTTTGGTCTTCTAAAGGTCAATAAATCTTCAAAGTCGCCAAACTCTTCTTGTTCATGTCTCTGATGGCTTCTTCCGATTGTGCTTGTCCTCTCAAGTTCTTCTATCCAGCCATTTCTGTTGACGCGAAGTCTCTCGTGACGTCCTTTAATATTCTGGAGTTGCATTCCAAACTCTTGGTTTTCAACATCATTGGCATGAACCATGGTCCTACTGTCCTTTAGTTCTTGACGAATCTACGGTGCCTCGAGGTTGCGCTCCTCCAGCTTGGCTACTTTCAGCTTCTAGGGCCTGAGTTCTTCACAAAATACTTCCTTGTCAACTACGGCTTCTTGAAGGTCCGTCTTAAAATTCTTGAGGTAATACTCCAGATACTGGTGATACACCAGCCAAGATTAAAACTTCATCTTTCGCTCGTTCGTCAAGGCAATAGGCATTTGCCTTCTACCATCCAATCCTTCTGAAGAAATGTATGCTTAACTCGGCACGGTGATGATAGCACAAGCTGGCAATAGCATCATGGATAGTCGTGTTTCTTCCCTTGTCATTTCCATGAGTTATCATTCCATAGTTGATCTCCTGCCTTAGGGTTTTCCTTGACAAAAACTTCGAGTTTTAATGCTCCATGTTCCGGTGTTTCTCCGACACACCTTGATTCTCTGGTATTGACAACTTCAATAGTCTCACAGTTCTATCAGGGTAGCCTTCCAAGGTCATACAATCTGGAAATTCTTCAAATCCTTCAAATTCTCCTAGTCTTTGGAGTCTTCAACTGTTGTAGTTTCAATACTTCTAATGCATGGTAAAATCCTCTTTATTCCGAAGTGGTCTTAGTTGTCTGAATTCTGGTCCTTCTTGGAGTGGTGTCGACAGTCGAATCTTCGTGTGGTAAAAAGGGGAAAGGGGTATAATCTAACTATTTGAGATGAGAGGAAAGTATTTGGTAAAGCTTTAGAAAAGATGACAATTGAGGGATCTCATTTGAAAATAAAGTTTTTGAGAAAATCCTTTCCTATGGGCTTGCCAATTTCTAGGGGTCACATCCTATAGTCAACATGTGCTCTGATACCATCTTGTAGCGACCCGACCCAAATGGATCAAGTCTCTGTGCTTAAGTGTCATCCCTGGATCAGTATGCTGACACACACAGTACTCGAGGATTTATAACAGAGGTAAATCACATGTATAAAGTAACGTAAATACTATTACCTCAATCCATATAGCGGAAGTAACATCAAAGTTGTGGAATTCCCATCAACACCAACGGCAAAGTTGAGTGTAGACAACGTAATCCTAACGTATCACTTACTCGTCGAAAGATTCTTGCAACATAAGACATTACAGCCATGTAGGTCAGTACATTGAATGTACTAGCACTATAGAGCAATGATGAATAATGGCTATCACTACATGCATATTTGGCTGGTGGAGGCTCTATGGTTTTCATTTGCATAAAGCTAGTTTTTTTCCTACAACAAAGGAATATCTTTTATTTAACTACCAAGTTGGTTGATAAATATTGAGAAGGTTCCTCCAACTCAATCCCAGAATAATAATTATAACCCGAAAAAATTAATTAAGTAAAGTGATGAGATTAAATCAATAATTCAAGTACCAGATACTCAAGATGTCCATAACCGGGGACACGGCTAATCATGATTAATTTGTATGCTCTGTAGAGGTTTGCGCACTTTTCCCCACAAGACTCGATATCCTCCGTTGAAATTTCTTGCACTTCATGATGTTTGAGAAACGTATGACTAAGGCACAGTCTTTCAGAAGCATTAACTCTTTACTCCGTGTAGACAGTACCACCTACATCCCCTACATCTGCTAGTCCACCTCTTCAAGAGCTCACGCAACTTACTCAACTATGCCAGAGCCCATAATGGCTTGTGGCTGCACATGGAAGTTTCTAGCATGAATAATCTTATGATCCCTTTGAGCCTGGGTGGCATTCCATAGGGTGATCATACGGGTACTCCGGGATCCCCTTGGGCAAGCACTGGGTTCTCCAAGTGCCCGGCAAACCACTGGATGCTCCTGATGTGTATTAAAGTAGCCACCTTAAGTTAACCATTAATAATAACTCTCACATCTGTCATGAAATCACTCAAACAAAACCATGTCTACGAGCATAGCATAGCAGTATAAGCATAACATAGTAACTCCTAAGATTTGGATATAAGACAATAGGTTCCTACCTCATCAACTACTTCCCAGTACCCACATGTTATCAAACCTACTCATGCGATGTTTGAGGGTTGAAACTAATGCATAAAAAACTAGGTAATAAAGGGATATGATCAAAGTGTGAACTTGCCTTGTACGGTTGATGAAGATACGTCGCACTCATAACTCGTGATAGATCTACTCGTCACACTCCAATCAATCTATCGTAAGCAAGCAATTGCATACATAAGCACTCATGCAAAAGAATCGAAGAAAAGTTCTCGGAAAACTTCAAAAACAAGCAATTAACTCTTGCAACAGAAAACAGTTCCTAAAAGTACCAAAATGGAGTGGATTTGGTCTTATCAGAAAGTTTAGGTCAAGAGCTTGGATTTGCAAAAGAATCAACTAAAACAGAGTTACGAAACTCAAGAAACAGACGAAACAAGATCGAATACTAATTTGAACTAAACTCAAATTTTAAATTGTCAAAAGCATGTTTAAATTGGTTTACTGGACACAGGGGATCGTCACAAAGATTTAGGCGTTGGTTTCATTGAAAACGGCGGTACGGATAAAAAAATATGATTAAAAGAAATTTGAATATGAATCTGAACAAATTTCGAAAATTGAAAGTTGCAAAAAGTTTATTTGATAGATTCATTAGATAGGTGGAATCAATAGGAAAATATTGGCGTTGGTTTCGTCTAATTTGGATGAACGAGTAAAAAGTTATAGCTATTTGAAAAATCAAGGCCAAGCTGTTTTATGGAAGAAAAATCGCTATGGATAAAAGAACTCTAGTCCTAAAATGTAAATACGGGGACTAATTTATAAATCTAATTATTCTACCGTACTAATGTAGAAATAATAAGCTACGGGAGTATATATAAAAAAATAAAGAAAGATACCTTTATAAGGTAGAAAAAAGAGGACTTCAGAGAGAGGAGATGACTTGCAGAATTTCCGTCAGAGAGGAGAAATATATTTTTCTTTATTGAATCTAGTTAAACCAAAATATATTGATTTAACTCGAATCGGATGATTTTTGGGGCCTCTATGGATCAATATTTATAGGTGGAAAAGAGGTTTAAGGGTCAAAGGCTAGGCAATATGGCATTAAACGTAGACGTAAAAATAGAAAAGAGAAAGACGCACGGGCTAAAGTGTTCGGCCGGCCAGTGCTTGAACTTTCTTTTTTTAAGAAAAGGAAATATTTCTGAAAATAATAGTTTTTTTCTCCAATCATAACCGAAAAATAAATAAAAACAGTTATGGGTCTGTCTGCTGAATATGTTGCACACGTGGGCGACAGATAGTTATTGACGGCACACGTAGTTTTTTTAAATAAAAGCAGAAAACGAAAAACTGAATAACCAAAATAAAAATAAAATTTTATATAGGCATATTATATATCAAAATTTTCAGAAAACGATTTTCTACAACATAAACATTTTTCGAGCGTCAAATAAAATCCGCAAAATTTTAAATTAAGCAAACAGTGCTACTGGTTCATTTAAAAACCAAATAAAATATTTTAAAATACCAAAATGATTTCAAACTCATTTTTCTCCACTTTTCCGTTGTAGGGAATCATTTTACCCTAATTTGAATAAAACCCAAATAACTCCAAATTGAAAATAATTTCAAAGGGACTTTAAATTTGATTCTTTTAAACTTCCAACTCATATTTCATATGATTTGAAGAAGGCATTTTATCTTCTCTCACCAAAATCATTGAGTTGCGTAAAGTTTCTGAATTTGAAATAGTTCCAAATGGAATTCAAATCCTTTCAAAACCCATTTTCATTTATTTAAATGGAAGAAGTCATATTATCTTCACTCTAGGGTTTTGTATTGAAATGAATTTGAATTCATGGAGATCAGAAAGCAAAGTGAAAGTTTGGGAAAGTCATTTCAGTGCCTCTCATTTAACTTTCCAGAAGTTTCAAATTTCACTCAATTTCACACAGGCAACCACACCACAATCAAAACTATTTTTTTTAATATAACATTCCAAAATTTAGAATTTTGGGAATTTACAAATAATGACGATATTTGATGAACTGGCCATGGCAGAGAGAAACAGGTATGAACTCGACTTGTTCTATTTTTGTAAATATGTTTAACCTAGTATCCATGATTCAGCTCATTATGATTAAACATGTTTGAAGTGACAATAAGAGATTATAGTTTCTCATGCCATGCATAAGTAGCTAGGATTGGATAATGATTTATCTTGGATGTCAACATTGCCTTAAAATGATTGTGATGTAGTATGATGATATGGTATCCTCCTCTGAATGTTCGAGTGGATTGACTTGGCACATGTTCATGCGTGTAGTTGAATCAAAACCAACATAGCCTCTATGATATTTATGTTCATGGTGTTCATATCCTACTCAAGCTAG
Source organism: Triticum dicoccoides (assembly GCF_002162155.2). Classification (NCBI taxonomy): domain Eukaryota; kingdom Viridiplantae; phylum Streptophyta; class Magnoliopsida; order Poales; family Poaceae; genus Triticum; species Triticum dicoccoides. The sequence goes on from NC_041385.1 coordinate 279,781,929, forward strand.
TGTCCAATGTTACTTATGCATATGCATGTTCATGACCGTTGTTGCTCTCTAGCTGGCCGCTTCTCAACCTATTTTCTAGACTTTGATACGTCTCCAAAGTATCTATAATTTATGAATCATTCATGCCATGTTTACAATAATTTTATATGGTTTTGGTATGATTTGCATGGAACTAACCCGGACTGACGTTGTTTTCAGCAGAACTGTCGTGGTGTTATTTTTTGTGCAGAAATGAAAGTTCTCCAAATGAGCTAAAACATTTTGATGGTTTTTTTTGGAACAAAAGCAACCCCCGAAACTTCGTGGGAGGGCCAGAAGAGCCACGGGGAGGGCACGACACATCGGGGCGCGCCTGGGCCCTTGCTCGTGCCCCGGTGTATCATGCTCACCTCGAGGCCCATCTGGACGTGAGAACGATGCCAAAAATTCCTATAAATAAAAAAACCATCAAAAATAACCCTAGATTGAAATTCCACTGCCGCAAACCTCTCTAGCCACCAAAAACCAATCGGGAGCCTGTTTCTGCACCCTGCCGGAGGGGGAGATCATCACCGGTGGCCAACTTCATCATCCCGGCGGCCACCACGATGAGGAGGGAGTAGTCCACCCACGGGGCTGAGGGTTTGTACCAGTAGCTATGTGTTTAATCTCTCTCGCACGCGGTCTTGACATGTCACGATCTTCATGTATCATGGGATTTGTTAACGTAGATGGATCATATGATGTTTCTCCCCTCTCTACACTTGTTATGATGAATCGAGTCTTTACCCTTTGAAGTTTTTTCTTGTCGGATTGAATGTTCAGATCTAAGAACACATGGTACATGTCTTTGATATGAATATTCGTGGTGACAATGGGGTATTATTTTGATTCGCTTGATATATGTTATGGCACTCAACTTGCGGATTCCCGAGGTGACTTTGGGGTAATCTATGCATAGGGGTTGATGCACGTTTTTATTATCTTTTATCTGATAGAAACTTTGGGGTCTCCTTGTAGTTCTTTGTGTGGATTGAGTATTATGAATCAGAATTTGTTTGATACATATCGTATAATTAACTCACGGGTACTCGTGGTGACATTGGGATATCTAGGTGACATTAGAGTTGGTTGATATGCATCATATGGTGTTATTTTAGTACGAACTCTTGATAAGATCGATCGGAAAGAATAGCTTGCTTTTAATTTAGTACGAACTCTAGGATAGATTGATCGGAAAGAATAGCTTTGAGGTGGTTTCGTACCCGACAAACAATTTTTATCTTTTGTTCTCCGCTAATAGGAACTCGGGAGTGATTGTTTATTGCCCTTTGATGGATAATCATATGATCCAACTATGTTAGCATTGTTGAGAGATGGCACTAGTGAAAGTATGCACCCTAGGCCTCATTTTACATCATTGCAATGCCGTTTGTGCTCCATTTTACCATTTACTACCTTGCTGTTTTTTATTGTCCGCACTACAAAAACTCATATCTACTATCCATACTACACTTTATCACCATCTCTTTGCCGAACTAGTGCACCTATAGAATTTTCCATTGTATTGGGTGTGTTGGGGACACAAGAGATTTCTTGTATTTGATTACAGGGTTTCTTGAGAGACACTATCTTCATCCTACGCCTCCCATGGATTGATAAATCTTAGGTCATCCACTTGAGGGAAAATTGCTACTTTTCTACAAAACTCTGCGCTTGGAGGCCCAACACGAGTCTACAAGAATAAAGTTGTGTAGTAGACATCAAGCTCTTTTCTCGTGCCGTTGCAGGGGAGGTGAGTGCTTGAAGGTATATCTTTAGATCTTGCAGTTGAATCTTTTAGTTTCTTGTTTTATCACTAGTTTGGTTTATAAAATAAAACTAAAAAATGGAGTTAAGGTTGCATCATATTATTGATCATCTTTATAATATCTTTCTTGAATTGGTTCAGAAAATTGTGCTCAATTGTTAGAAGAAGAAGTCAATAAAATGTTTGGCACAAAATATTTGAATGATGAGCATGATTGCAATGTTGTTAGTATGAATTCTTTGAATATCCAAAATGCTAATGATGATTGCACTAGCCATGATAATGATGTCTCCTATAAGAATGTCAATTTTTGCGGAGTAAATTGGGAGTGCAAAAGCACACTAAAAAGGGAAGATAGATTCTGTAAGAAGCATAAATATTTAGAGACGAAAAATTTAGAAACGAAAAAGTTGCAAGAGAGGCTAGATGATTGTGCCGAAAGATTTAATATTTCTCGCCATCCTTGTGAACTTTGCAATGAAGGTGGCCATTTAAATCTCCAATGTTGTTTGTTTCATGATCAAATTGTGTCCAAAAATTGTGATAACTTGATTACCCTTGAGCATCATAAAGAGCTTAGTCTTCTTTTGGGGTATGAAGAAATGAAATGTATTACTAAGGGTATTCCAAAATTTAATCTCACTAGATTTCTTGATTTTGATCTAGAGGAAATTTATATGTTTTGTGTTGGGGATATAACTATTGGTATGACCTGCCCAGGAGGGGCCGGGTCATACTTGCAAATATTCTTAAAACCCAAGAGCAAGGCTATGGATGGCGGGTTAGTTTAAGGCCCATGACCCAGAGGCGACTTAAGGCCTGTAGTGATAAACCGCCATGTATGCGTTACTTGTATTGTAAGACAAGAAATATTAAGAGACCGAGCCGTACACTGTTTATGAGCCGGCCGGGACTCTGTAGAGCCGCTACGCGTCGGCCTCTATATATAAAGGGATGACCCGGCGGCGGTTCAGGACAGGTAACATCAGCTCGAGAGCTAGGTCAGCGATTCGCTCCCTGGTTATCGAGACATAAGCAATCCCACTCAAAACTGGACCGTAGGCTTTTACCTTCACCGTAAGGGGCCGAACCAGTATAAACCTCGTGTCCTTTGTCCTGATTAACCCCTTCAAGTTTCCTAGTTGCGATGGCTCCACGACTAAGTCCTTTCACTAGGACATCTGCCATGACAATTCCACGACAGTTGGCGCCCACCGTGGGGCAGCGCACGGTGGATTCGAGTTCTTGAAGGGAAGCTTTGAAGGGCTCAAGGGATACGCTATGGGCCGGATGACCAAGAGACGTCGCGGCAAGCTCTACATTGACAATGCAGGCTGGGGCCCCGAGGCCGGCTCAATTGAGTACGGGTACCGGGTCCCCTTCGGCGGAATTCACGTCTTCATCGGCAAGATCGACGAGCCGGGACCTGAGCTAGACATCTGCACCGACCTCGTCGAAACGGCTCAGCGTGCAAAACCCACCCGGGCTCCGCCTGCCGTGAAGCATGCCTTCTAGGGATGCATCCTTGAAGGGCTCTCTGAAGGATCTGCATCTGGTGGTGAGACGGCCGTCTACTCTGATGGCGGGTCATCCACACGTGAGACAGATTCGTTGTATCAATTGCAAAACAGCGGTCTCGGGGGCTGTTCCGATGGCAGCAGTATTCCGGATTGCTTCGAGCCGCCGAGTAGGGTTGGGATGTTCATGGCCAGCAGACGACCTATCCAAGACTCCACAACTGCGGCAACCATGTGATACGTCCATTCTGCATCATGCTTTTATATCAATATTTATTGCATTATGGGTTGTTATTTCACATTATGTCACAATACTTATGGTTATTCTCTCTTATTTTACAAGGTTTACATGAAGAGGGAGAATGCCAGCAGCTGGAATTTTGGGCTGGAAAAGGAGCAAATATTGGAGGCCTATTCTGCGTAACTCCAAAAGTCCTGAAACTCCACGGAATATCTTAAAATAAATAAAGAGAAATCATCGCCAAAGATGAAGGCCAGGGGGGCCACACCCTGCTCACGAGGGTGGGGGGCGCCCCCCCCCCTGGGCGTGCCCGCTACCTCGTGGGCCCCCTGGTGGCTCTCCGACGCCCATATTCTCCCATATGAAGTCTTTCGATGAGAAAAAAAAGAAGGCAACCTTTCGGGATGAGACTCCGCCGCCACGAGGCAGAACCTTGGCGGAACCAATCTAGGGCTCCGGTAGAGCTGTTCTGTCGGGGACACTTCCCTCCGGGAGGGGGAAATCATCACCATCGTCATCACCAACGCTCCTCTCATCGAGAGAGGGCAATCTCCATCAACATCTTCACCAGCACCATCTCATCTCCAAACCCTAGTTCATCTCTTGTATCCAATTCTTGTCTCCAAGTCCAGGATTGGTGCTAGTAGGTTGCTAGTAGTATTGATTACTCCTTGTAGTTGATGCTAGTTGGTTTATTTGGTGGAAGATCATATGTTCAGATCCTTTATGCATATTATTACCCCTCTTATTATGAACATGAATATGCTTTGTGAGTAATTATGTTTGTTCCTGAGGACAAGGGAGAAGTCTTTGTATTAGTAGTCATGTGAATTTGGTATTCGTTCGATATTTTGATAAGATGTATGTTGTCTAACCTCTAGTGGTGTTATGTGAACGTCGACTACATAACACTTCACCATTATTTGGGCCTAGAGGAAGGCATTGGGAAGTAATAAGTAGATGATGGGTTGCTAGAGTGATAGAAGCTTAAACCCTAGTTTATGCGTTGCTTCGTAAGGGGCTGATTTGGATCCATATGTTTCATGCTATGGTTAGGTTTACCTTAATACTTTTGTTGTAGTTGCGGATGCTTGCAATAGAGGTTAATCATAAGTGGGATGCTTGTTCAAGTAAGAACAGCACCCAAGCACCGGTCCACCCACATATCAAATTATCAAAGTACCGAACGCGAATCATATGAGCGTGATGAAAACTAGCTTGACGATATTCCCATGTGTCCTCGGGAGCACTTTTTCTATTATAAGAGTTTGTCCAAGCTTGTCCTTTGCTACAAAAAGGATTGGGCCACCTTGCTTCAGTTTATTTACTTTTGTTACTTGTTGCTCGTTACAATTTATCTTATCACAAAACTATCTGTTACCACTTATTTCAGTACTTGCAGAGAATACCTTGCTGAAAACCTCTTATCATTTCCTTCTGCTCCTCGTTGGGTTTGACACTCTTACTTATCGAAAGGACTACGATAGATCCCCTATACTTGTGGGTCATCAAGACTCTTTTCTGGCGCCGTTGCCGGGGAGTGAAGCGCTATTGGTAGGTGGAATTTGGTAAGGAAAAATCTCTACTCCTAATGGACGAATTGGTTGAATAGTCCCCCCCCACTTTCAACCGGTTTATTTTCAACCGGTTTTTCTTCGTCCCACCTCCCACCAGCCCCTCCCACCGGTTTTTCTCTTTTCTCGTCTGACCGGCAATACCCAACGTATTTATGGTAATCAATCATAATTAATCCACGTATAGTAAGAAATCAATCCAGGTATGGTAAGGTCATAACTCAGGAAATTTTGAATATGGCAATTATATGTAATAAATTTAAATTACCCCAAAGGCTATCAATCCAGATATGGTAAGGCCATAACTCGGGAAATATCGAATATGGTAATAAATTTAAATTACCACCAGGTATGGTAAGGCTATCCACGTATAGTAATAAATCATATAGTAATAAATCATAATTAATCCACGTATAGTAATAAATCAATCCAGGTATGGTAAGGTCATAACTCAGGAAATTTTGAATATGGTAATAAATTTAAATTACCCCAAAGGCTATCAATCCAGGTATGGTAAGGCCATAACTCGGGAAATATCGAATATGGTAATAAATTTAAATTACCACTAGGTATGGTAAGGCTATCCACGTATAGTAATAAATCATATAGTAATAAATCATAATTAACCCACGTATAGTAATAAATCAATCCAGGTATGGTAAGGTCATAACTCAGGAAATTTTGAATATGGTAATTATATGGTAATAAATTTAAATTACCCCAAAGGCTATCAATCCAGGTATGGTAAGGCCATAACTCGAGAAATATCGAATATGGTAATAAATTTAAATTACCACCAGGTAGGTATGGCACGCCCTCACCTGATCACCTATCACAATCTCCAGCCCCATGCACGCACCAAAGAACCCACCCGGCACCAAACGCAGCTCCTCTCGACCCCCTCGAGTAAATGCCGCCATCGTCGTGCGATCTTCCTGACACAGACGTCGTCGCCGCCTCCTTCCCACCTACGGCGTCCCCCACATCCATGGTGACGGCGCTCGCGTCCTACACTGACCCTCCGCCTCATATAGGTTGGTCGTTGATGGAGTGGGATGTGCCACTGCGGTTTGGGGAGGCGCAATCATGATCTGGTTGGGATCTCAGTGTGGACTCGTTCTCTACGATGAAGGATGGCGCTGCCTCCCTAGCAAATGGGATTGAAGGAAGGGGCTCTACGTCGTGAATGTCGGCGAGGCAGCGGCCGAAGGCGAGCCCGACGGTGAGCATGGGTGTTCGTCCCATGAAATAGGCGGCCACGGAGGGCGGATCTGAGGCCACCCCAATCGCCGGTGGCCCTTCCTCCCATCGCTCATCGCCTCCATTCTCTCTCTCCTCTAAATCTTTGTCACCCCTGCCTGATTCTGGCTGACGCCATCCGACTCTCGCATCGACCACCACCAGCACGGCTGCGGACGAGGCGCAACCGCAGACGCCGCCGCCGCCATCCTCATCCACCTCCTCCACCATCCTTCCCAGCCGTCGTCGGGGGCACCCGCCATCTGCGCTCTAGCCCACCCGCTCCCTCCTATCCCCTCCCCCTGCCTGCCAGCCCTGTGATCCATCGCATTGATGGCAGGTACTACAGCGACCTCCTCCCCAGCGGATCCGGCCTCCCCCGATGGAGATCCATCCTGGGCCCCGCCTTATTCTCATGCGTGCACGCTATATCAATGTCTCATTCCACCTCACCTCACCTGAGCCTTTACCTTCCCACCTCTGCTTCAGATTCACATCACTTTGCAAGGTATGTGCTTGATTGTTCTGAACTGGATCGATGGATTATGCAAGGTACTTTGGGTGTCGTCATTGATGGCAATTGTCATGCCATGCTACCATTCAGAAGGATGTTTTTAATTCTGGTTTTGCCTACATGCTTTCTTTGCCTGTATCTACTTAGCTAATGTATTCTTATAGATAGTAGCTGCTGAAGTGGTGATCAAAGTTGTTCACTATAAGGAAACAACCATGATAACAGAAGTGTATATTCCCTGACCTTTGACCTGAAGTACTTTTTCATTAGAAACTTGCAACAGCTAGGCATTGAAATTAGCAACAGCTTCGTACGTACTGAACTAATTTGCAGCAACACGTACTGAACTAAGTTAGGTTATGCTCATCGTTCCAACATGCTTAGTGATAACCACCTAGCAAGCTGATCAAACATGAAAAAATTGAAGTGCTACTGCTAATCGTACTATTCTGAATGTGAAAATCTATTTAATTGGCTCTTCTCTAATTGTACACTTGCATAAATCTCAGATCTTGCAAATTACAGTATAACCATAAAAGTCATGCTTTGACTCCTATAGGGCCTTTTGCACTTTAATATGACTAATAATTTGCCTTAATATCACAGATTGTATTACTACCTTCCTAAGTGAATGACATTCAAGAAGGTCATTAAATAAAACCAAGAAATCCTTCTGGTATTGGAGTGTAGGAAAGTTGAGACTATAAAACCAAAAGGTTATATTTACGTTTATTAGAGAAGGTTCTTTACTTTTTATAGGAAAACACAAAATGTTACGATGTAGAGTCTAGGTGGTGGGCCTCCTTGATCCACTTGGTGGATGAGGGCGACTCCGGTCCTGGCACCCATAGTGCCAGTGATCCAAAAATCATAGGGCCTGGATATAGCTCTAGCAGACGTATGCGGCTTGCGCATCGAGCTTGGTCGTCTCGAGCATGGAGATAGGCGAGTTGTAGACCAAGAGCTAGTACAGAGATAGGCGAGTTGTAGACAAGAGCTGGTGGGCAGCAAGAAACGCATGCACACCAAAGAACAAATCTGAGTCACATGCCTACTTCTATTGGTTTCTACAAAGAGCGGCTAGCTTAGATCTTAGACCAGTCGGTCACTGTCGAGGTCGCCAAGGTGATCTTACAACACCGCCGTGGGGATTTCTCATGATTTTATGTAGGCAAGCCGCAAGCGGTGGTGGTGATTGGCTGGGTGGTGTCGCTGCCTTGGGAAGAGACGAAGTGATGGTAAAAGTAAGCAGGATCCGATGATTCTTCCGTGGGGATAGCCAAAGTCAAGATGTCGACTACAGACTCGTCGCAGACTTGCAGTGAACCTAGATGTGGCAAGCCTGATTTGTGGATCGATGGCGGGTCTTGACTTTGTTAGGCCGGGATTGGATGGTTGCGGAGGGTGGTGTGCTTGATTGGGTTCCCATGGAAGAATGTGGCCTCCTCGTGGATCTGGTCATGCCCATCCTATAGAACATTGTGTCCCTAGCTCCCTCGAGGAGCAAGGACAGTGCAAGCGGCAGCAGGGGGTAGGGGTAGATGTGGGGAGGGATGTCGGCGGCTGCTCGAGGTCATCATGATGAAACCCTTGACGTCCCATCTTTATCAATGGAAGTGGAAGAGCACGAAGTCGAGATTGGATAGGAGTTTGAGTTCTTTTTGGCACCGATCGGTTCCCCACTTTAGAGATGTATTTTTTTGCGTGCGAGCAAACAGTGGGTTGATTCTAAAAGGGATAGGCACTTTTCAACAGAAGTGCATGACGGACCAAAAATATGACCTCATTTTATTTGTTTGATAGATATCGTATTATTCGTTGTTGTTCGTTCGGTGAAATTTCCTAATATTTGATTGTTGTGTTTCTAATTAGAGCACCCCATAATCACCCAATATGAGGGGATGATAAATGAAAGATACTGATTATAAATTTTAAAGAGCCCGTGGCAACGCACGGGCATTATACTAGTTTATTTAGTGTGCTGGAATTTTCTGTCACTTGTTACTATGGAAAGTAATTGTCTGAGGGGCTTGTTCGGGGTATCTTCACCCCGTCCAATAGAGCAAAGAATTGCTCCTGAACCTACTCAACCTACTGAACCTATTGAAAATGAAACTCCTTTTGAGATTCCTTCGGGTATGATGGAAAAACTGCTAGCTAACACTTTTACAGGAGAGGGAACAAAGCATCCTGATGAACATCTATGCTATGTGGATGATGTTTGTGGACTATTTAAGCTTGCAGGTATACCCGACGATGTTGTTAAGAAGAAGGCCTTCCCTTTATCTTTGAAGGGAGACGCATTGACATGGTATAGGCTCTGTGATGATATGAGATCATGGAACTATAAAAGATTGAAATTGGAATTTCATCAAAAGTATTACCCTATGCATCTTGTTCATCGTGATCACAATTAGATATATAATTTTTGGCCTCGCAAAGGAGAAAGCATCGCTCAAGATTGGGGGAGGCTTAAATCAATGTTATATTCATGCCCCAATCATGAGCTCTCAAGAGAAGTAATTATGCAAAGTTTTTATGCTCGGCTTCCTAATAACAATCGCACCATGCTCGATACTTCTTGTGCTGGCTCTTTTATGATGAAGCCTATTGAATTTAGATGGAAATTATTGGATAGAATTAAACGCAACTCTAAAGATTTGGACCTCGACGAAGGTAAGGAGTCAGGTATGACACCTAAGTTTGATTGTGTTAAATCTTTTATGGATACCGATATTTTCCGTAAGTTTAGCACTAAATATGGACTTGACTCTGAGATAGTAGCTTCTTTCTGTGAATCTTTTGCTACTTATGTTGATCTCCCCAAGGAGAAGTGGTTTAAATATCATCCTCCTATAGAAGTAAAAGTAGTTGCACCTATTAAAGTTGAAGAAAAGACTGTCACTTATAATGATCCTATTGTTCCCACTTCTTATGTTGAGAAACCACCTTTCCCTGTTAGAATGAATGATCATGCTAAAGCTTCAACTGTTGTCCGTAAAAGCAATATTAGAACTTATACACCTCCTGAGCAAGTCAAAGTAGAACCCAATATTGCTATTGTTAAAGATCTCTTGTCTTATAATATTGATGGGCATGTTATTCAATTCTGTGGTGAGACTGCTAGAATTGCTAAACCTTGTGCTAGAGATAAACATAGACCTGTGGTAGGCGTGCTTGTTATTTCTGTTAAAGTAGGATATCATTATTATCATGGCTTATGTGATATGGGTGCTAGTGCTAGTGTTATACCCATTGACTTATACAAAGAAATTATGCATGATATTGCACCTACTGAGTTAGAAGATATTGATGTTACAATTAAACTTGCCAATAGAGATACTATATCTGCAATGGGAATTGTTAGAGATGTTGAAGTCTTGTGTGGAAAAACCAAATATCCCACTGATTTTCTTGTTCTTGGTTCTCCACAAGATAGCTTTTGTCCCATTATATTTGGTAGACCCTTCTTGAATACTATTAATGCTAAGATAGACTGTGAAAAGAATGTTGTTACTATTGGCTTGGATGATATGGTTCATGAGTTTAATTTCTCTAAATTTAGTAAACAACATCGTGAGGAAGAATTGCCTAGTAAGGATGAAATTATTGGTCTTGCTTCTATTGCCGTACCTCCTAGTGATCCTTTAGAACACTATTTGCTAGACCATGAAAATGACATGTTCATGAACGAAAGAAGGTAAATAGATGAAGTATTCTTTAAACAGGAACCTATTCTGCAACACAATTTGCCTGTTGAAATCCTAGGGGATCCTCATCAACCCAAGGGTGATCCCGTGTTTGAGCTTAAACCGTTGCCTGATAATCTTAAATATGCTTATCTTGATGAAAAGAAAATATATCCTGTCATTATTAGCGCTAACCTTTCAGAGCATGAAGAAGAAAGATTATTGAAAACTCTGAAGAAGCACCGTGCCGCTATTGGATATACTCTGGATGATCTTAAGGGCATCAGTCCCACTCTATGTCAACATAAAATAAATTTGGAAGCGGATGCCAAACCAGTTTGTGATCCTCAACGACGTTTGAATCCTAAAATGAAAGAAGTGGTAAGAAAAGAAATACTCAAGCTTCTGGAGGCAGGTATAATTTATCCCGTTGCTGATAGTCAGTGGGTAAGTCCTGTCCATTGTGTCCCTAAGAAGGGAGGTATTACTGTTGTCCCTAATGATAAAGATGAATTGATCCTGCAAAGAATTATCATAGGTTATAGGATGGTAATTGATTTCCGCAAATTAAATAAGGCTACTAAGAAAGATCATTACCCCTTACCTTTTATTGATCAAATGCTAGAAAGATTATGCAAACATACACATTATTGCTTTCTAGATGGTTATTCTGGTTTCTCTCAAATACCTGTGTCGGCTAAAGATCAATCAAAGACTACTTTTACATGCCCTTTTGGTACTTTTGCTTATAGACATATGCCTTTTGGTTTATGTAATGCACCTGCTACCTTTCAAAGATGCATGATGGCTATATTCTCTGACTTCTGCGAGAAAATTTGTGAGGTTTTCATGGACGACTTTTCCATCTATGGTTCCTCTTTTGATGATTGCTTGAGCAATCTTGCTCGAGTTTTGCAGAGATGTGAAGAAACTAATCTTGTCCTGAATTGGGAAAAGTGCCACTTTATGGTTAATGAAGGTATTGTCTTGGGGCACAAAGTTTCTGAAAGAGGTATTGAAGTTGATAAAGCCAAGGTTGATGCTATTGAAAAGATGCCATGTCCCAAGGACATCAAAGGTATAAGAAGTTTCCTTGGTCATGCCAGATTTTATAGGAGGTTCATTACGGACTTCTCAAAAATTTCCCGGCCTCTGACTAATTTATTACAAAAAGATGTACCATTTGTCTTTGATGATGATTGTATAGAAGCATTTGAAATACTTAAGAAAGCATTAGTCTCTGCACCGGTTGTTCAGCCACCTGATTGGAATTTACCCTTTGAAATTATGTGTGATGCTAGTGATTATGATGTAGGTGATGTTCTAGGGCAAAGAGTCGATAAGAAATTAAATGTTATCCATTATGCTAGTAAGACTCTAGACAATGCTCAAAGAAATTATGCTACTACCGAAAAGGAACTTTTAGCAGTTGTATTTGCTTGTGATAAATTCAGACCCTATATTGTTGATTCTAAAGTAACTATTCACATAGATCATGCTGCTAACAACTATCTTATGGAAAAGAAAGATGCAAAACCTAGAATTATTAGATGGGTTCTCTTGCTGCAAGAATTTGATTTGCATATTGTTGATAGAAAAGGAGCTGAGAACCACGTTGCAGACAACTTATCTAGGTTAGAGAATGTTCTTGATGACCCACTACCTATTGATGATAGTTTTCCTGATGAACAATTAAATGTAATAAGCACTTCTCGTAGCACTCCATGGTATGCTGATTATGCTAATTATATTGTTGCTAAATTTATACCACCTAGCTTCACATACCAACAAATGAAAAGTTTTTCTATGATTTGCGACATTACTTTTGGGATGACCCACATCTTTATAAAGAAGGAGTAGATGGTGTTATTAGACGTTGTGTACCTGAGCATGAACAGGAACAGATCCTACGCAAGTGTCACTCCGAAGCTTATGGAGGACACCACGCCAGAGATAGGACTGCACATAAGGTATTGCAATCCGGTTTTTATTGGCCTACTCTCTTCAAGGATGCCCGGAAGTTTGTTTTGTCTTGCGATGAATGTCAAAGAATTGGTAATATTAGTAGACGTCAAGAAATGCCTATGAATTATTCACTTGTTATTGAACCATTTGATGTTTGGGGCTTTGATTATATGGGACCTTTTCCTGCCTCTAATGGATATACACATATTTTAGTTGTTGTTGATTACGTTACTAAGTGGGTAGAAGCTATTCCTACTAGTAGTGCTGATCATAACACTTCTATTAAAATGCTTAAGGAAGTCGTTTTTCCGAGGTTTGGAGTCCCTAGATATTTAATGACCGATGGTGGTTCACACTTTATTCATGGTGCTTTCTGTAAGATGCTTGCTAAATATGATGTTAATCATAGAATTGCATCTCCATATCACTCACAGTCTAGTGGTCAAGTAGAATTGAGCAATAGAGAGCTCAAATTAATTTTGCAAAAGATTGTCAATAGGTCTAGGAAGAATTGGTCCAAGAAACTTGATGATGCATTATGGGCCTATAGAACTGCATATAAGAATCCTATGGGTATGTCTCCGTATAAAATGGTTTATGGAAAAGCATGTCACTTACCTCTCGAACTAGAACATAAGGCATACTGGGCTATTAAAGAGCTCAACTATGATTTCAAACTTGCCGGTGAGAAGAGGTTATTTGATATTAGCTCACTTGATGAATGGAGAACCCAAGCTTATGAAAATGCCAAGTTGTTCAAAGAAAAGGTTAAAAGATGGCATGACAAAAGGATACAAAAGCGTGAGTTTAATGTAGGTGATTATGTATTGCTATACAACTCTTGTTTAAGTTTTTTTGCAGGAAAACTTCTCTCTAAATGGGAAGGTCCCTACGTTATCGAGGAGGTCTATTGTTTCGGTGCCATAAAAATCAACAACTTCGAAGGCACAAATCGGAAGGTGGTAAACGGTTAAAGGATCAAACACTATATCTCAGGTAATCCTATAAATGTTGAAACTAATATTATTGAAACCGCAACCCCGGAGGAATACATAAAGGACACTGTCCAGACCGCTCCAGACCCCGAAAAGGAATAGGTATGTGGTACGGTAAGTAAACCGACTCCAAAACAATTTTTAAGGCAATATTTCTCCGTTTTGGAATATTTAGAAAAATAGAAAAATAAGTAGCAGCCGGGGAGGACACGAGGCCTCCACGAGGGTGGAGGGCGCGCCCTACCCCCCTGGGCGCGCCCCCTACCTCGTGAGCACTTCGTGTGCCCTCCGGACTCCGTTTTCTTGCACGATACGTATTTTGGTCGGTAAAAATTCATTATATATTCTCCCGAAGGTTTTGATTCTCGTATCACGCAAATATCCTCTGTTTTCGTTTCGAGCTGTTGCTGCTGCAGGTTAGAGCAAGATGTCTTCCCAAGATTCGGAGGGAGAGAGCTACATGGTTGATTATATTGCAAATCCAAAAGTATATGGGGATGTGGAGCATTATGGCTGGACCACGGAGGAAGAAGAAGACTATGATCCAAAGAGGAGGGAGGAAATGAGTTCCGACGAAGAGGACTATCCCCTACCTCAACCTGGTGATATGCATGTGGAGTTCAAGAAGTCAAGCCTCCATAAGGTCCAATCTATCCCGCCTCATTTCTTTCAGGATAGCAAGGCAGCACTATGCAAAAAGATAATGAAACTTGAGCTTGAGAATGAGGATCTGAGGGAGGAAAATTTTAGCCTCAGATGCAAGCTAGAGAAGAAAAATGCAACGACTCCATCATCAACAACACCTCCACCGCCAACAACAAAGAAGGAGACATAATCACATGGGTATGGGCACTCCCCTTGGCAATTACCAAGCTTGGGGGAGGTGCCCTGGTATCATATCACCATCACAACTCCTATCTTTACCGTTTTTCTTAGTTCGATCCTATTAGTAGAATCTTGATTTAGTAGAATAAAAGTTATGGCATGATCTAGTTTTGAGTTTTGCTTTATGATCCTTCTTTGTAATCGAGTCTGTGAGCTATATAATAAAGATTAGTGTTGAGTCAAGGGCTTGATTATTTTGCCATGCTCCTGGGTGATTAGAAGAAAACGAATAAAGAGAATCAAAGAGTTCATATTGATCTTATTGAAAGTAATGACTTCACATAGAAAGAATATGATGATTAAAAGTTGTTGGGAGTTGGCAAATATAGCTTTGGTCATCATTGCAATTAATAGGAAGTAATAAGGAAAGAGAGGTTTCACATATAGATATATTATCATTGACATCTTTTATGATTGGGAGCACTCATTAAAATATGACATGCTAAAGAGTTGAGGTTGGACAAGGAAGACAACATAATGAGTTATGTTTTCTTACATCCGAGATAAAGTATGTTGTCATGGATCCTCTACCGTGTTGAGCTTGCCTTTCCCCCTCATGCTAGCCAAATTCTTAGCACCAAGTAGAAATACTACTTGTGCTTCCAAATACCCTTAAACCAGTTTTGCCATGAGAGTCCACCATATCTACCTATGGATTATGTAAGATCCTTCAAGTAAGTTGTCATCGGTGCAAGCAATAAAAATTACTCTCTAAATATGGATGACTTATTAGTGCAGAGAAAATAAACTTTGTACGAACTTGTTGTGGACGTAATAAAAGCGACGGACTGCATAATAAAGGTTCACATACAAGGGGCAATATAAAGTGACGTTCTTTTGCATTAAGATTTTGTGCATCAACCCTAAACGCGCATGACAACCTCTGCTTCCCTCTGCAAAGGGCCTATCTTTTATTGTTATCCTCTACCTTATGCAAGAGTCACGGTGATCTTCACCTTTCCCTTTTTATTTTATCCTTTGGCAAGCTCAGCATGTTGGAAAGAATTATTATTGTTGACATTACCCTTGAGGTAAAAGGTTGTGGGGCAAAACTATAAGCCCCTATCTTTCTCTGTGTCCAATTAAAACTCTGTAACCACAAGTATTGCGTGAGTGTTAGCAATTATGAAGGACTAAGTGATAGTTGAGTATGTGGACTTGCTTTTAAGCTCTGGCATAGACTCTTTCCGATGTTATGATAAATTGCAATTGCTTCAATGATTGAGGTTATAATTTGTTGGTGCTCAATAAGTTTTCTGATTCGTACTTTGGCTTTGTGAAAAGATCATCACTTGAACATGAGTAATCATATGACAAAATCTATTTATGTTTCTGTTATGGAAATAATCATGATGCCTTCATGTCCATATTTTATTTTTATCGACGCCTCTACCTCTAAACATGAGGACATATTTATTGTTATCGGCTTTTCGCTTGAGGACAAGCGAGGTCTAAGCTTGGCGGAGTTGATACGTCCATTTTGCATCATGCTTTTATATCAATATTTATTGCATTATGGGCTGTTATTTCACGTTATGTCACAATACTTATGGCTATTCTCTCTTATTTTACAAGGTTTACATGAAGAGGGAGAATGCCGGCAGCTGGAATTCTGGGCTGGAAAAGGAGCAAATATTGGAGTCCTATTCTGCGCAACTCCAAAAGTCCTGAAACTCCACGGAATATCTTAAAATAAATAAAGAAAAATCATCGCCAAAGATGAAGGCCAGGGGGCCCACACCCTACTCACGAGGGTGGGGGGCGCCCCCTGGGTGCGCCCCCCTACCTCGTGGGCCCCCTGGTGGCTCTCCGACGCCCATCTTCTCCTATATGAAGTCTTTCGATGAGAAAAAAAAATAGAAGGCAACCTTTCGGGATGAGACTCCGCTGCCATGAGGCGGAACCAATCTAGGGCTCTGAGAGAGCTGTTCTGCCGGGGACACTTCCCTCCGGGAGGGGGAAATCATCACCATCGTCATCACCAATGCTCCTCTCATCGGGAGAGGGCAATCTCCATCAACATCTTCACCAGCACCATCTCATCTCCAAACGCTAGTTCATCTCTTGTATCCAATTCTTGTCTCCAAGTCCGGGATTGGTGCTAGTAGGTTGCTAGTAGTGTTGATTACTCCTTGTAGTTGATGCTAGTTGGTTTATTTGGTGGAAGATCATATGTTCATATCATTTATGCATATTATTACTCCTCTGATTATGAACATGAAAATGCTTTGTTAGTAATTACGTTTGTTCCTGAGGACAAGGGAGAAGTCTTGCTATTAGTAGTCATGTGAATTTGGTATTCGTTCGATATTTTGATAAGATGTATGTTGTCTAACCTCTAGTGGTGTTATGTGAACGTCGACTACATAACACTTCACCATTATTTGGGCCTAGAGGAAGGCATTGGGAAGTAATAAGTAGATGATGGGTTGCTAGAATGACAGAAGCTTAAACCCTAGTTTATGCGTTGCTTCGTAAGGGGCTGATTTGGATCCATATGTTTCATGCTATGGTTAGGTTTACCTTAATACTTTTGTTGTAGTTGCGGATGCTTGCAATAGAGGTTAATCATAAGTGGGATGCTTGTTCAAGTAAGAACATCACCCAAGCACCGGTCCACCCAGATATCAAATTATCAAAGTACCGAACGCGAATCATATGAGCGTGATGAAAACTAGCTTGATGATATTCCCATGTGTCCTCGGGAGCTCTTTTTCTATTATAAGAGTTTGTCCAGGCTTGTCCTTTGCTACAAAAAGGATTGGGCCACCTTGCTGCACTTTATTTACTTTTGTTACTTGTTGCTCGTTACAATTTATCTTATCACAAAACTATCTGTTACCACTTATTTCAGTACTTGCAGAGAATACCTTGCTGAAAACCGCTTATCATTTCCTTCTGCTCCTCATTGGGTTCGACACTCTTACTTATCGAAAGGACTATGATAGATCCCCTATACTTGTGGGTCATCACCATGACCTCCGAGTCAGCAGCAGCCGTGGCAGGAGGCCCTGTGCGCTCGCCGGCTCAGGTGTTGATGGATCTCACAGATAACCTAACCACTCTGTTAACCGCCGTGGTCAACCCGGCGGACCAAGCTCATCATGACGCGGAGGTGGCACAGTTAAAATTGGATATGGTGCAGGCTAAGGAAGACGTAGCAGTGGAAGATGTCAGGATTACCATAGAGCGGGCAGCTTTGGTTGTTCGGGCTCAGCAGATTTAGGCACAAACTTTCCGCCTCACGCAAGATTAGAATGCCTCTAATGAGGTCATGAGGAGAAGGCATCAGAAGACTCAGTCTCGACTCCCCCCAGTTTATGATCCTCGAAACCTCTTTCACACACCGGGGCCAGAGCCTAGTAACCCGCCGTGGCTCTCCCCGCGTATAGGGGCGGATCGCGTGGCGACACCCGAGGATGGCGCTCCAGTTCAACCGCAGGTGATGGGACCTCCCCGCTTAAACACGGATCCACCTCAGTATATACCAACACCTCCGGGTCACTATTCTAACCCGTTGGAGAACATGATAACAGCAGCGACACGGTTGGCGGCTCTCCCAATTGATGGTGACTCTTTGGCGGCGCTTGAAACCCACCGGGTCAGAGAACTTCTTCAGACGGCCTTAGCATAGCAAGAGGTGTACTCATATAGCCGGGACAGGATCCATTCGACCCCTTGCCCAAGCCGAAGCCCTAGTTATAGGAGGCACATGGATTCAGCGGCCGTTTTAAGCAACGTCCGACGCCATAACCAGCCAGGTGGGCATGACCCGGCGCGCCGTGAGGCCTTTAACTTGGTAGATCAAGACAGAATACGTCAAGAAGCTGAGCGGGCGGCTCAGCAGGCGGCGGAGCAAGCGGCTCAGTTGACGGCCTACCAACCGTATCCGGTTTATCCGACGACTTCTATCGAGGCAGGTGTGGCCACCAGGACCAGAGGAGTCCCCTATCTGGTGCCGGCTCTACGCAACAAACGTTTGCCCAAAGATTTTAAGGGACCTAGGAAGGTGCCGAATTACACGGCCGACTTACAGCCTGGGGCATGGATCAAGAGCTACGAGATGGCTATGGAGTTATTGGAAGTCAGTGATGCTGCAATGGCTAAGTACTTTACCATGATGTTGGATGGGACCACCCGTAATTGGTTGAAAGGCCTGCCACCTAATTCAATCAGTTCATGGGCAGAGCTAAAGGCCTGGTTCATTCAGAATTTCAAAGATACGTGCAAGCAGCCCATGTCGATTGTGGATCTGACGAATTGCAAGCAAGAAGAGGGCGAATCTACAACCCATTGGGTGTGCCGGATTAAAGCCATAATACATTCATCTGATAAGATGGATGCCAGCTCTGCAGTCTTAATGTTGGAGAAAAATTGCCATTTTTGCCTCTGAAACAAAAGTCGGGGCGGCTCAAGCGCGATTGCAATGATATGGGCACGCTGATGGCGGCTCTGGTCAAGTACGCCGACTTTGATAGTACCAAGGATCCCGAGTCTGATGATGACAAGGTAGGGAAGGGAAATAAGAATGGCAATGGCAAGGGAACACAACCCGACAAATCAAGGAGGTAATAAACATAAGGCTGTTGGTAGTTTGGATTTTGTGGCTAACTGTAACGCCCCGAGACCGACGCTCCAGAAGACTTCCAGCTATTCTGAGTTTCGCCGTGTGTTTTATTTGCTTGTTGCATTGCATCATGTCATCTCTTGCATTGCATCGTTTCATCATGCCATCATATCATTAATTTTAAAACTCAACTAAATAAACCGTATGGATCTTCGATCCATTTAAATTGAGGAAACTCACATGGTGGGTTCTCTTTAAAACATACCCTCCCGATATTTAGGGAGATATTATAAAATATTCCATTGTTTTGGAATCACCCATGAACCCACTTGCATATTAAATCCCTTGGCCTTTTCTTCTTCAAGTTTTGACTCTCTAACCTTGTCAATAATTCTTTTACCATTTTCCGGAGCTCCACCAAAAATCCTCAACATTTTTGGACATTCCTAACCCTCACTTCCTATTCAAACCATTTGAATTTAAATCAAATGAGTTTGAATTTAAACTTTCGGTCATGCCCACTTCTGTTTTTCTTGGATCAAGCTCATTTTTATGAGTCCGGGAAAATTGTCCGCATGCGCAAATTCTTTCCCTAACCCTCTCTTCTTTTATTCTCTCTAATTCTTTTCTGCTAAAGAATATGAGGGAGAGAGAGAGCCCAGCCAGGCCTCTGGCCACTTCTTTCTCCACCTGGGCCGACCCAACCAACCTCTCAGGCCCAGCCGTGCCTCTAACCCTAGCCCGATCTTCCCCTAGACTGCACCATGTTCCCCTCCCTTGCGCCGCCACTCCCTCCTCTCAATCCCCATCTCCCTCTCATCTCCTTCCTGGCGCTGAGTCTCCCTCTCATCTCCTTCCTCGCGCCCGACCCCCTCATCGAGGCCATGGCCGCCGCCGCGCCTTCTTGCCTCTGCACCTCGCCCTTCCTTCTCCCCGCGTCGCCATCGCCTCCCTCCGCCGCTTCGCCACCACGCCGTACGAGCTGCTACTCCGCTCCACCATGTCGGCCATCGGAGCCGTTGCCGGCAGCCGCCCCGTTGACCTGACCCGTCCTCGTGTCTCCGGCTTCATCCCCGACCTTAGACGCCGGATCGAACCGGCCCGCGTCCATCACCACCATGCACCGCGCGCCAACAACCTCCCGCATCGAGCGCGCGACCCCGCGTCCCCGCCGGCTCCCGTCGCCCCTGCAGTCCCAGCAGCCCCTTTGCCTGCTCATCACCATCGACCCGGCAGGAGCTCCGCCTCCCTGCTTCATGTCAAGGCCGAAGTCGCCCCTTCTTCCAGCCGCTGCTCGGCCATGCGCCAGCATCCAGCAGCTCTAGCGGTCCCCAGCGACCTCCTGAGGCAGAGCCTTGCAAGTCCCTCGATGCCCCTTCAGATTCATCCAGACTGGCAAGTTCGACCTCGGTGCCAAGTTCGTCTTCAAATCTGTACGACTACATCCGATGTGGTTTTCGGCAAGTACCTGGAGGCCACAGTAATGCCAAGTACCACGACACCCATGTTCGTCTACGGAATGTGTACCACTACGCCGAAGAGCTTGGATGCACCAAGTTCCACTACTTCCACAACCGGACGCCAAGTACCCCTTCGAGTTGACAAGACCGGCAAGCCCAACAACCTCGGACATCTACGAAAACGTGTACCACTACCGTCGCCGTGTACCACTACGTCCAAGTTCCACTACAAGATGTACCACTACCGCTGCCGAAGACCGTCAAGTGTACAACTACTGCCACCGTTGATTCGACAAGACAACGTGTACGACTACTTCCACGACGTCTGTGAACCACTACTTCCACTACGACCGTCCCGAGAACATCTACTTCCCCTACACCGCTTCGAACCCGAACCACCCCGAAATGCATGCTTCGAAGGTATAATCCCGAGATGACGACCGCCCGTGAACGAATGCATGCTTGGTTGTATGAGATTCTCGTGTTTGCACCGTCTCTGAGAGGTCTTTGCACGTTCCTCGTTTCCCATGCCATTGACCCGTGGGAACCCGGTAGCCGGGATCACCCCACCATCTTGCATGACGCGCTCACGTCACACTTTCTTTTGCACCGGTACCTCCATGAGTTATCGGGACCAATATGTTGCCGTGGCACCATTTTCATTTCGTCGTCGTGGCACCCTTTTCGTTCCGCCATGGTGACCAAATGCTTCATAACATGCTCATGTCGACATTTTCATAAAAACTGCATAAAATTTGTATATGTCATACGCATCATGATAACAACATCTAAAATGTTTAAAATTGTGTTTGCATTAAATTGCTAAATGACATGAGGATTTTCCGGAATTGTTGTTTGTTGTTCGGGCCTCATTTAAACTTGCTTAAATTGTTAGTTTAATTATGCTCCACCTCTTGCCATGTTTAACAACATTTAATATTGTTGGGTACATAACCGAGAGAGAACTAAATAATTGATGTGGTGTTCCAGCAATATGCAACTCGTTGCATATTGAGCTCCACTTAAATTGTAGTGTTGTTTGCTTTACCTTGCCATGCCATGCCTCATTAAACCGGACATGCATCATATATGGTTGTGCATCATGCCATGATTATGCTTGTGTGTTTACCATGTTGTTTGCTTCTTTCCGGTTTGCTTCTCTCGTTAGCTTCGGTTTCATTACGGAGTTGTGAGGATTTGTTCGACTACGTTCGTTTGTCTTCTTCATGGACTCGTTCTTCTTCCTTGCGGGATTTCAGGCAAGATGACTATTACCCTCGATATCACTTCTATCTTTGCTTGCTAGTTGCTCCGTTCTATCGCTATGTTGCGCTACCTATCACTTGTTTACCATGCCTCCCATATTGCCATGTCAGCCCCTAACCTTTTTCACCCTTCCTAGCAAACCGGTGTTTGGCTATGTTACCGCTTTTGCCCAGCCCATCTTATAGCATTGTTAGTTGCAGGTGAAGTTGAAGATTTCTCCACGGTGGACAGGATTATGATTGGGATATCACAATATCTCTTATATTATTAATGCATCTATATATTTGGTAAAGGGTGGAAGACTCGGCCTTTTGCCTGGTGTTTTGTTCCACTCTTGCCGCCCTAGTTTCCGTCATACCGGTGTTATGTTCCCGGATTTTGCGTTCCTTACGCGGTTGGGTGATTTATGGGACCCCCTTGACAGTTCGCTTTGAATAAAACTCCTCCAGCAAGGCCCAACCTTGGTTTTACCATTTGCCTACCTAAGCCTTTTTCCCTTGGGTTCTGCAGACTCAAGGGTCATCTTTATTTTACCCCCCCCCC
>NC_041385.1:279804236-279902069 GCF_002162155.2 Triticum dicoccoides
GCTCGTTGTGAGTGTTGGTCCAACCTGTCAACCGCCGGTGGCCACCAGGGGCAATTTTGGGCTGGCCTACCAGAAGTTTGGACAATCCGGTGTGCCCTGAGAACGAGATATGTGCAGCTCCTATCGGGATTTGTCGGCACAGTGGGAGGCTTTGCTGGTCTTGTTTTACCATTGTCGAAATGTCTTGTAAACCGGGATTCCGAGTCTGATCGGGTCTTCCTGGGAGAAGGTATATCCTTCATTGACCGTGAGAGCTTGTGATGGGATAAGTTGGGACACCCCTGCAGGGTATAAACTTTCGAAAGCCGTGCCTGCGGTTATAGGCAGATGGGAATTTGTTAATGTCTGGTTGTAGAGAACTTGACACTTGACCTCTTTAAAACGCATCAACCACGTGTGTAGCCGTGATGGTCTCTTTTCGGCGAAGTCCGGGAAGTGAACACGGTTTTGGGTTATGTTTGACGTAAGTAGGAGTTCAGGATCACTTCTTGATCATTGCTAGCTTCACGACCGTTCCATTTGCTCTCTTCTCGCTCTTATTTGCGTATGTCAGCCACCATATATGCTTAGTCGCTGCTATAACCTCACCACTTTACCACTTCCTACCCATAAGCTTAAATAGTCTTGATCTCGCGGGTTTTGAGATTGCTGAGTCCTCGTGACTCACCAGATACTATCACAACAGTTGCAGGTTCCGATGATACCAGTGCAGATGATGCAACCGAGCTCAGATGGGAGCTCAACGAAGATCTTAGTTGTTGCTATGTTTTGTTTCTTGTTGATCAGTTGTGGAGCCCAGTTGGGACGATCGGGGATCTAGCAGTTGGGTTATCTTCTTTTCTTTTGCCTTCGTCCGTAGTCGGACTATGTGTGTACTCTGAATGATGTATGAATTATATGTTCATTGTGTGAAGTGGCGATTGTAAGCCAACTCTTTATCCCATTCTTGTTCATTACATTGGATTGTGTGAAGATGACCCTTCTTGCGACAAATCCACAATGTGGTTATGCCTCTAAGTCGTGCTTCGACACGTGGGAGATATAGCCGCATCGTGGGTGTTAAAAGTTGGTAATCAGAGCCATCCCCGACTTAGGAGCCCCCTGCTTGATTGTTTGCTGGCGTTGTTGAGTCTAGAAAAAAACATGTTTTGAGTCTTAGAATTATATATATCGGAGAGTAGGATTCTTTTTATTCCTCAGTCCCTTCGTCGCTCTGCTGAGGCCTCCTGACGTAGATGTTTTGACTTTCCTCTCCTCAAATTTCACAAAAAAAAATTAGGATCACGCGGGTATCTTGGAATAGTTCCGATGGTTTTGTGACGAGAACATTGTTCTTGGTGCCTCCTGTCTTTTATGTGGCAGTGACCTGGGGAGTTGAGCTCCGAGGTGTTGTTGTCACAATTTTATCGTTGCAGTTCTGGAATACCTGAGTTTTGCCGACATCGAAAATCTCTTTTATCCAGTTGTTGGTGAGATAACCTCGACGCCAACCAGTACTGGGGTGGGAGTTTGGGAGTATTGCCATAACTTGTATAACGGATGCTTTTTGAAGGTTGAGGTACACGATTTCCGGAGTTTTCTTGGTTATGTGTTGACGGATGGATACATCTTGGATGTAGGGATTGTTAGTTTTGGGTGAGATATATATTGCTTCCCCTGTATCCCCAACACCAGATTGCATAACCAGAAAGTTTCGGGAGTTTTATAGGTGGGAATTCAAGTAGCTCCTAGAATATCTTTTCGACAGATGCATGATATGAGATTGGGGTTCGATGTCTAGTGGTCCGCCTTTCCACGGTCGTTTTTACAGTGGTCTCGTTGTGTCTTAAAGAACCCTTGGCTATGCTGGTTCGAGGACACTACGTATGTCATGTGCACTGCCTTGTACATGATGGTGCTGTACAATCGAACCCGTGTGGGCCCCACCACGAAAACTTCGGATGAAATCTCTATCATATGTTTGTTTCCGGCTTATTCTACAAGCCAAATCCTTTGTTTTGTTTTATTTGTGGTATTCGAGTTGCTTCGAAGTCAAATGTTGAATCCATACCTTTCCTAAACGGTGTTCTCATATTGCTATGTGAACACTAATCCTTCTTGATCATCGAGATTGTCATGTCAATTTTTTCCTCCCGGCGTGCTTCTCTTCAAGTGGATCCGATCATTTTCAACATCTGCAAGATCAATTCTAAGTTTTCTCAACAGTGTTTGTTCCATCTTCCCCAAGTTACCTTTGTTTTCCCGCCCTCCCACCCTTAACTTCAAGGACTCAGATTTCTTAATCGGGTATCCATTTTATTGATGGGAAGGCTCTCCATTCTTTTCCGTCAATGTTTTATCCGGTGATTCTCAGGAAGATACTAACGGAGCTTCAAGTTTATTATTCTTCGTCTCTTTTCTTCTCCGGTGGATTTACCTCAAGCTTTTGGTGTTGATCATATCCTTATCCTCGTTCAAATGCTATCCCATGCCGGTGCCTCTCATAATCGTTCACCTCTCTCTATTCATATCCAAAGTGCCGAAGATATCTCAGAAGATTTGTGTCTCCATTATCAATCCGTTCAAACTATTTCGAGATTATTATCTCATTCAAGTCATTTAATTCAACCAGGGCAATCCCCCCTTTCAATCAATCATTCAACGATGTTTTTTTTGAGTGGGCCCTAACCCACAAGTCTTTTCCCAGGATCTTACCTGACTCTTCTAATTATCAGGAGCGATTCTCAAATTCATTTCCAAGTTTGAAGTAAGAATGAATTTTCATCAGCCATATTTTTCTCCAAGATCGCTTTCAAAATATTTTCATTGTTGGTTCATCGTTTCTATTCTTCTTTGTTCCGAAGTGCCTCAACAATTTTGGTGGTTCTTGTCATCATTCTCAACATTTGAAGATCGAAGAAGGATTTCTCCTAAATCTTGGTCCGTTCTCTTGAAGATTCGTGGTTCTAGCTTCATGCCATCCTCATAACTGTTTTCGATTGCAAGAATTCTTTTCACCCATCCAGAGCAATTCAGGAGTCTTTACAGTTTGATTCTCCAGAGCCAATCATCTCACAATTATTCATTCCAGCTTTCAGTTCTCGTTCTCCAAATCTTACCGGTGCATCGTTCAAATATCCTCTAATCAGTTCATGGCCTCTTCTTTCTCATGTATCTAAATCCCCTCAAGTATCTTCGTTCGTTTTCCAATTCTTCGCGGTGATTTGTGCCTTTGCTACTTTCATTTTCAATTCTTATTGTGGTTCATTCAAGATTTCTCTTCCTTTGTTATCATATCAATTCATTCGTTGTTTCAATCCTACCGGTGGTTGTTGAAGACCTTCTCAAGTTTTGAGCTATATCTCTCTTAATCCTTTCTACGAGAATAAGTAGTATGCCAAATCCGTTGCTTGTCATCAATTTAAATTGGTGAAGGATGCGCATAACGTAATTCTTATTATTGTTTCATCCAAGTGATCTAGTTTCTTCTTTTCAGAGTTGTTCATCATATCTCATTCTCGGTTTCATGTGTTTCATCTGTTCTTTTCCGGAGTTCCAAGTTTTCCGCATTATCGTCGCGAAGCTTTATCTAAATCACCGCAAGGCTTCACCTTGTGTTTTCAACTTCCCTTTCTTTTTATCATCCTTTTATTACCGGAGTTCTCCATGGAGGCTCTACATGATGGTTCATCAAGGATTTAATCCCTTCTCGAAGTGTTCATTGAGATTCTTTTCAGAGGAGTTCAAGCATTCTTCATCTTGCATTCCAAAGTGCAATTCTTTCTATCTTATCTTTTGAGGTGGTGTTATGTCACTCTTGACAATTTCCCTTGGTGATTCAAGTTGTCAAGAACGAGGTATTTTAAATCCATTAATCTCTTCGTTGGAGTTATCTTGGTATAGATTTCACCTAAAGCCTTCCCTAAGGAATGTTGTATTGTGGTGCTTATCAATGATTCATGTTTTTTTCCTATTATCTCTGCGAAAGCAGTTTTCATCTCTTCGTTGATCTCAAGCAATCAATTGTTTCTGTTAGTGGCCGGTTGTCACTTCATAATTTTGAGATGTTTTCCATAAGCCCACAACAAGCTTATCATTTCGTTGTTGATAATCCAACAACTCTGTTTTTCCTGTAAGCGTTCTCTTTCAAGATCAAGTTTTCCTTCGTTCATTCCATTCCATTTTTTTCATTTCTTCCGGAGGCATTGTGATGTTGTGCTCTTCACCCACCACGTCATTTTGTCAAGTTCATGTTATTTTCTTGCTTATCCATTTAACCGGAGTGTTATGTTCTCTGCTAAGTTCTTTTCATCTTATCAAGTCTTGCATCTCTTTTCAACCGGAGTGCTGTCTGAATTTGTTCTTCCTTGTTCCTTGTTTATCTCGTTTCAACCAGAGTGGTTTCGAATTCTATCTTGTCCATTAAACTTGTCATTCATAGATTTGCAACCTCCAAGGTTCAAATGGTTTTCCTTGTTTCTATTTTCTACCCCAGTGCTCTCAATTGTGTTCAACTCTGTTGTGTTCTTTCTTTCAACTTTTCAACCTCTCAAGGTTCTTTGGTTTCACTTATTTGTCGAAGAAGCAACTTAGTTTTACCTCCTCTCTTCCTCTTCTGTTTTCTCTCTGGTGCCATCCTAGATCTCGGGACGAGATCCTCTTGTAGTGGTGGAGTGTTGTAACGCCCCGAGACCGACGCTCCAGAAGACTTCCAGCTATTCCGAGTTTCGTCGTGTGTTTTATTTTCTTGTTGCATTGCATCATGTCATCTCTTGCATTGCATCGTTTCATCATGCCATCATATCATTAATTTTAAAACTCAACTAAATAAACCGTATGGATCTTCGATCCATTTAAATTGAGGAAACTCACATGGTGGGTTCTCTTTAAAACATACCCTCCCGATATTTAGGGAGATATTATAAAATATTCCATTGTTTTGGAATCACCCATGAACCCACTTGCATATTAAATCCCTTGGCCTTTTCTTCTTCAAGTTTTGACTCTCTAACCTTGTCAATAATTCTTTTACCATTTTCCGGAGCTCCACCAAAAAATCCTCAACATTTTGGGACCTTCCTAACCCTCACTTCCTATTCAAACCATTTGAATTTAAATCAAATGAGTTTGAATTTAAACTTTCGGTCATGCCCACTTCTATTTTTCTTGGATCAAGCTCATTTTTATGAGTCCGGGAAAATTATCCGCATGCGCAAATTCTTTCCCTAACCCTCTCTTCTTTTCTTCTCACTAATTCTTTTCTGCTAAAGAATATGAAGGAGAGAGAGAGCCCAGCCAGGCCTCTGGCCACTTCTTTCTCCACCTGGGCCGACCCAACCAACCTCTCAGGCCCAGTCGTGCCTCTAACCCTAGCCCGATCTTCCCCTAGCCCGCCCCCTGCTCCCCTCCCTTGCGCCGCCACTCCCTCCTCTCGATCCCCATCTCCCTCTCGTCTCCTTCCTGGCGCCGAGTCTCCCTCTCATCTCCTTCCTCGTGCCCAACCCCCTCATCGAGGCCATGGCCGCCGCCGTGCCTTCTTGCCTCTGCACCTCGCCCTTCCTTCTCCCCGCGTCGCCATCGCCTCCCTCCGCCACTTCGCCACCATGCCGTACGAGCTGCTACTCCACTCCACCACGCCGGCCATCGGAGCCGTTGCCAGCGGCCGCCCCATTGACCCGACCCGTCCTCGCGTCTCCGGCTTCTTCCCCGACCTTAGACGCCGGATCGAACCGGCCCGCATCCACCACCACCATGCACCGCGTGCCAACAACCTCCTGCATTAAGCGCGTGACCCCGCGTCCCCGCCGGCTCCCGTCGCCCCTGTAGTCCCAGCAGCCCCTTTGCCTGCTCATCACCATCAACCCTGCAGGAGCTCCCCCTCCCTGCTTCACGTCAAGGCCGAAGTGGCCCCTTCTTCCAGCCGCTGCTCGGCCATGCGCCAGCATCCAGCAGCTCGAGCGGTCCCCGGCGACCTCCCGAGGCAGAGCCTTGCAAGTCCCTCGATGCCCCTTCAGATTCATCCAGACCGGCAAGTTCGACCTCGGTGCCAAGTTCGTCTTCAAATCTGTACGACTACATCCGATGTGGTTTTCGGCAAGTACCTGGAGGCCACAGTAACGCCAAGTACCACGACACCCATGTTCGTCTATGGAATGTGTACCACTACGCCGAAGAGCTTGGATGCACCAAGTTCCACTACTTCCACAACCGGACGCCAAGTACCCCTTTGAGTTGACAAGACCGGCAAGCCCGACGACCTCGGACATCTACGAAAACGTGTACCACTACCGTCGCCGTGTACCACTACGTCCAAGTTCCACTACAAGATGTACCACTACCGCCGCCGAAGACCGTCAAGTGTACAACTACCACCGCCGTTGATTCGACAAGACAACGTGTACGACTACTTCCACGATGTCCGTGAAGCACTACTTCCACTACGACCGTCCCGAGAACGTCTACTTCCCCTACACCGCTTCGAACCCGAACCACCCCGAAATGCATGCTTCGAAGGTATAATCCCGAGATGACGACCGCCCGTGAACGAATGCATGCTTGGTTGTATGAGATTCTCGTGTTTGCACCGTGTCCGAGAGGTCTTTGCACATTCCTCGTTTCCCATGCCATTGACCCGTGGGAACCCGGTAGCCGGGATCACCCCACCATCTTGCATGACGCGCTCACGTCACACTTCCTTTTGCAATGGTACCTCCATGAGTTATCGGGACCGATATGTTGTCGTGGCACCATTTTCGTTTCGTCGCCGTGGCACCCTTTTCGTTCTGCCATGGTGACCAAATGCTTCATAACATGCTCATGTCGACATTTTCATAAAAACTGCATAAAATTTGTATATGTCATCCACATCATGATAACAACATTTAAAATGTTTAAAATTGTGTTTGCATTAAATTGCTAAATGACATGAGGATTTTCCGGAATTGTTGTTTGTTGTTCCGACCTCATTTAAACTTTCTTAAATTGTTAGTTTAATTATGCTTCACCTCTTGCCATGTTTAACAACATTTAATATTGTTGGGTACATAACCGAGAGAGAACTAAATAATTGATGCGGTGTTTCGTCAATATGCAACTCGTTGCATATTGAGCTCCACTTAAATTGTAGTGTTGTTTGCTTTACCTTGCCATGCCATGCCTCATTAAACCGGACATGCATCATATTTGGTTGTGCATCATGCCATGATTATGCTTGTGTGTTTACCATGTTGTTTGCTTCTTTACGGTTTGCTTCTCTCGTTAGCTTCGGTTTCGTTACGGAGTTGTGAGGATTCGTTCGACTACGTTCGTTTGTCTTCTTCATGGACTCGTTCTTCTTCCTTGCGGGATTTCAGGCAAGATGACTATTACCCTCGATATCACTTCTATCTTTGCTTGCTAATTGCTCCGTTCTATCGCTATGTTGCGCTACCTATCACTTGTTTACCATGCCTCCCATATTGCCATGCCAGCCCCTAACCTTTTTCACCCTTCCTAGCAAACCGGTGTTTGGTTATGTTACCGCTTTTGCCCAGCCCATCTTATAGCATTGTTAGTTGCAGGTGAAGTTGAAGATTTCTCCATGGTGGACAGGATTATGATTGGGATATCACAATATCTCTTATATTATTAATGCATCTATGTATTTGGTAAAGGGTGGAAGACTCGGCCTTTTGCCTGGTGTTTTGTTCCACTCTTGCCGCCATGTTTCCGTCATACCGGTGTTATGTTCCCGGATTTTGCGTTCCTTATGCGGTTGGGTGATTTATGGGACCCCCTTGACAGTTCGCTTTGAATAAAACTCCTCCAGCAAGGCCCAACCTTGGTTTTACCATTTACCTACCTAAGCCTTTTTCCCTTGGGTTCTGCAGACTCAAGGGTCATCTTTATTTTACCCCCCCCCCCGGGCCAGTGCTCGTCGTGAGTGTTGGTCCAACCTGTCAACCGCCGGTGGCCACCAGGGGCAATTCTGGGCTGGCCTACCGGAAGTTTGGACAATCCGGTGTGCCCTGAGAACGAGATATGTGCAGCTCCTATCAGGATTTGTCGGCACAGCGGGAGGCTTTGCTGGTGTTGTTTTACCATTGTCGAAATGTCTTGTAAACCAGGATTCCGAGTCTGATCGGGTCTTCCTGGGAGAAGGTATATCCTTCGTTGACCGTGAGAGCTTGTGATGGGCTAAGTTGGGACACCCCTGCAGGGTATAAACTTTCGAAAGCCGTGCCTGCGGTTATAGGCAGATGGGAATTTGTTAATGTCCGGTTGTAGAGAACTTGACACTTGACCTCTTTAAAACACATCAACCGCGTGTGTAGCCGTGATGGTCTCTTTTCGGCGGAGTCCGGGAAGTGAACACGGTTTTGGGTTATGTTTGACGTAAGTAGGAGTTTAGGATCACTTCTTGATCATTGCTAGCTTCACGACCGTTCCGTTTGCTCTCTTCTCGCTCTTATTTGCGTATGTCAGCCACCATATATGCTTAGTCGCTGCTATAACCTCACCACTTTACCACTTCCTACCCATAAGCTTAAATAGTCTTGATCTCGCGGGTTTTGAGATTGCTGAGTCCTCGTGACTCACTAGATACTATCACAACAGTTGCAGGTTCCGATGATACCAGTGCAGATGATGCAACCGAGCTCAGATGGGAGCTCAACGAAGATCTTAGTTGTTGCTATGTTTTGTTTCTTGTTGATCAGTAGTGGAGCCCAGTTGGGACGATCGGGGATCTAGCAGTTGGGTTATCTTCTTTTCTTTTGCCTTCGTCCGTAGTCGGACTATGTGTGTACTCTGAATGATGTATGAATTATATGTTCATTGTGTGAAGTGGCGATTGTAAGCCAACTCTTTATCCCATTCTTGTTCATTACATGGGATTGTGTGAAGATGACCCTTCTTGCGACAAATCTACAATGCGGTTATGCCTCTAAGTCGTGCTTCGACACGTGGGAGATATAGCCGCATTGTGGGTGTTACACTAACACTAGTGCGCAGGGCAAACCAACGGCGCAAAGGGAGGCCACCTCCCCGGTCTGGCGGGTCAGGCCCCACACTTGAGAAATTGTTGAACGAGCCCTGTCCGAGACACGACACTCAGCAGAAGCCGGCTACCCATTTATGGAAGGACTGTACGATCATGAAGGCCTTCAAAGAATCCAACATGTTTGATGGTAACAATGGGCAGGGCGGCGGCTCAGGTGGTGGCGGCTTTCATGGCCCTGGCGGCGGGTCAAATCCCAATTTTCAAAATTCTCAAGGAAACCAAGGTGGGTATAACCAACAATCTGGCCAGGGTGGTGAGCAACAACAGCAAGGTGGATACCAGAGGAATCCAAAGCAGCTGAATAGTGGGCAATATCATGTGTTTACCACTAGTTTATGTAAACGAGACCAGAAGCTTCATAAGAGGGCTGTGAATGCTGTTGAGCTGGCAGTTCCTCGTTACTTGAGATGGTCTGAGCAGCCTATTCTATGGAGTAGGGAGGATCACCCTCATTGATAATCCGGGTCACTTAGCCCTGGTGGTGGCCCCTCAGGTGGGTGGATATAAATTCATCAAGGTACTCATGGATGGAGGCAGCAACATCAATATCCTCTATTATGAGACCTTCCGTCGCATGGGGCTAACTGATAAGAGCCTTAAGCAGTCCAACACTGTCTTCCATGGAGTTGTACCAGGTAAATCGGCGTATCCAGTCGGTAAGATCGAATTGGAGGTAGCTTTTGGGGATGAATATGACTCCAGAGCCGAGAAATTGACGTTTGAAGTAGTCAAGATTAAGAGCCCGTATCATGCTCTGTTCGGATGGCCGGCTTATGCCAAATTCATGGCACGACCATGTTATGTGTACTTGCATCTCAAGATGTCGGGTTATAAGGGAACCATTACGGTGCACGGGAGCCGGAAGGTGGCCTTGGAATATGAAGAAGGTGACACGTCTTATGTTGAGTCGGTCTGTGCGACAGAAGAGTTAAAATTCTACAAGGACAATGTTGATCCAGCGGATATGACATCTTTAAAGAAGCCAACCATAGAACATGAGCCGGTCATGAAGTTTAAGTCGGCCGATGATACTAAGCTTGTTGATTTTGTTCCAGGCGACTCATCCAAACAGTTCAGTATCAGTGCTAACTTGGATCCCAAATAGGAAAGCGCGCTCATCCAGTTCATCCATGAGAACCGGGACATCTTCGCATGGAAACCTTCTGACATGCCAAGTGTACCGAGATAACTCACTGAGCACACTCTTAATATTGATCCAAAGTTTAAGCCGGTCAAGAAGTTTCTTCGGCGGTTTAATGAGGAGAGGCGGAAGGCCATTGGTGAGGAGGTATCCCGGCTCTTAGCAGCTGGGTTCATCATCGAAGTGTTTCATCCAGAGTGGTTGGCTAACCCGGTGCTTGTGCTTAAGAAAAACGGCACTTGGCGTATGTGTGTGGATTACACGGACTTAAATAAGGCTTGTCCAGCTGATCCTTTTGCTCTCCCTCGTATTGATCAAATCATTGATGCTATGGCGGGTTGTGAGCGTTTAAGTTTTTTGGACGCTTACTCTGGTTATCATCAAATCAAGATGGCAGTTAAGGACCAGGAGAAGACGGCGTTCATTACTCCATTTGGATCCTTCTGCTATGTATCAATGCCTTTTGGGCTCAAGAGTGCCTAGGCGACTTACCAGCAATGTGTGCTGAATTGTCTTCATAATCAAATTGGGCGCAATGTTCATGCTTATGTGGATGACATAGTGGTGAAATCCAGAGAGAAGGAGACCTTGATTGATGATCTTAAGGAGACCTTTGACAATCTTCGGGTTTACAAGATGATGCTTAACCTGGCCAAGTGTGTTTTTGGTGTGCCTGCAGGCAAGCTTTGGGTTTTCTGGTTTCTAACAGGGGCATCGAGGCTAACCCGGAGAAAATCAAGGCCATCACCTCTCTGGCCAAACCAGCGTCTATTAATGACGTTCAACGTTTGGCGGGTTGTATCGCTGCTCTAAGCCGGTTCATAAGCTGGTTAGGTGAGAAGGCCATACCGATGTATCAAATGATGAAGAAGACAGATAACTTAACTTGGAGTGATGCTGCCAACGCTTCTTTTGAAGATCTGAAGAGATAGTTGGCTAAGCCGCCGGTTCTTGCTGCTCCCATTGATAAGGAGCCCTTATTATTATATGTGGCTACTAACACGTGTGCCGTCAGCGTGGCCATCGTGGTGGAGCGGAAGGAGGCTGGCAAGGAACACCCGGTTCAACGGTCGGTTTACTACATCAGTGAGGTGCTTATTGAGTCCAAGCAACGATATCCGCATTGGTAGAAGATCGTTTATGGGGTGTTCATGGCAAGCCGGAAGCTTAAGCAATACTTCTTGGGCCACCCCATCATTGTGGTTAGTTCTGCTCCTTTGGAGGATATCATTCAAAACAGAGAGGCCACAGGACGAGTCGCCAAATGGGCCATTGAGCTTGGGCCTCATGGCCTAAAGTATGTTCCACGCACAGCTATTAAATCTCAAGCGCTAGTGTATTTCATCAACGGTTGGACAGAGGTGCGGATGCCTGAAGAAAAGCCGGACAACACGTATTGGATAATTAATTTTGACGGGTCCAGGCAATTGGAGGGCTCAGGGGCTGGAGTTGTTTTGGCTTCCCCTTGAGGTGACAAATTTTGTTATGTGCTCCGGTTGATGTTTCCCTGTACTAACAATGCAGCTGAGTATGAAGCCTTACTCCATGGTCTCGGGATGGCTAAGGATATGATCTTAAGACGGGTAAGGTGCTTCGGTGACTCAGATCTGGTGGCTCAGCAGGTATCAGGCAAGTGGGATTCTAAGGATCCTCTCATGGCGGCTTATCACCGTGAAGTTGATGCAATTGCGGGACACTGCAAGGGTTATCAGGTGGAGCACATTGACCGTAGAAAGAACGAGGCGGCTGATGCTTTAAGCCCACTAGGATCTCAGCGTAAGCCGGTGCTGCCTAATACTTTCTTGGATATTCTGCATAACCCTTCTGTCAAGCTACCCACAAAGGAAGACTTGGCTGTTCCTGACCCAGAAGCGCAATTGATGGCGGCTCTTCATGTCATTCCAGATTGGACGGTGCCATACCTGGCTTATATGACTTGGGGCGAGTTGCCTGAGGATGAAACCTTGGCCAGGCAGATAACCCGGCGGTCTAAGTCTATGACGATTGTCAATGGCGAGTTGTATCATCACAGTTACAGGGGCGTTTCAGCGTTGCGTCTCTCCTGAAGAAGGCCAAGAAATTCTTCGTGAGATTCATGAAGGGGATTGTGGTCACCATGCCGAATCAAAATACCTCGTGGCTAAGGATTTCCGTCATGGATTCTATTGGCTAACGACTCATGCTGATGCAGAGGACTTGGTCAGTAAATGTGATGGTTGTCAGAAGTTCTCAAGATGGGCTCATGTGCCGGCTCAAGAATTGAGGATGATTCCAATTACATGGCCATTCGCAGTCTGGGGGCTTGACATGGTTGGCCCTTTTAAAAGGTCCAAAGACAAAAAGACCCACCTCTTGGTGGCGGTTGATAAATTTACAAAGTGGGTTGAGGCAGAGCCAGTCAGTAAGTGTGATGCAGCTATGGCAGTTCAATTCATGAAGAAGGTGATATTTCGCTTCGGCTTTCCACACAACATTATAACTGACAATGGCACTAATCTGTCTAAAGGCTCCATGGAAGAATTTTGTCAATGGGAGCATATTCGGCTTGATGTTTCATCAGTGGCTCACCCCAAATCCAACTGTCAAGCCAAGAGAGCCAATCAGGAGATCTTGAAAGGCATCGAGCCCCGGCTTTTGGTCCCTTTGCAGCGGACGATGGGTTGTTGGGTTGAGGAGTTACCCTCTGTGTTATGGAGCATTAATTAACACTACTCCTAACAGATCTATGGGTTACACGCATTTCTTCATTGTCTACGGAGTAGAGGCAGTTCTCCCTAGCGACATCCATCATGACTCGCCTTGCGTGGCGACTTATGTTGAAGCGGACAATGAACAGGCGTGTCAGGATGCTCTGGACCTGTTAGATGAACAGAGGGACTTGGCAGCAGCTCGCTCGGTGATTTACCAGCAAGACTTGCGCCGATATCACAGCCGTCGGGTTAAGTTCAAAGCCTTTCAGGAAGGTGATTTGGTGCTTCGGCTCATCCAGGATCAAACTGATGCGCACAAGCTATCCCCACCTCGGGAAGGGCCCTTTGTGGTCAGCAAGAACTTGAACAACGGGTCATATTACCTTATCAATGTTCGAGAGCGCAAAGACTCACGTAAGTCGGAGGAAGAGACCCGCCGACCGTGGAATATCGGTCATCTTCGGCCCTACTACACTTGAGCCATAGGCTCTCCTGATGTACATTTTGCCAATGTATATATTATGATAAATAATAAAGCAGGACCTCTGTCCTTTTTTCCTTCCCCCAAGGTAAATTTGTCATTATTATTGTCATTATTTTCTCACATGATCACTTGGGGGCTGATCACATTTGATCTGGCTTAACCCGTTTGATCCGGCTTACGATCTTATTCGAATCTAGCCGTTCAAAATTATGATCACCAGGGGGCTTCCTGTTCAAACATAGGTCGTATTCGAACCAAAGAGAACACAGCTGTCGGTACCCTTTTGATTGGCACACTGCCGAGCTCACTAGGGGGCTTCTTGATCGTATTCAAATCATAGCTTAACCCCTTTTGGGAACCGACTTTGATCTTATTCGAATCAGAGTCGCTAAAAAACTCTCAAGGTCATTAGGGGGCTTCCTGTTCAGACATAGGTCGTATTCGAACCATAGAGAACACAGCTGTCAGTACCCTCTTGATCGGCGCAACGCCAAAGCCATTGGGGGCTACATGATCGTATTCAAATCCTAGCTTAAACCCCTATGGAACGGTTTACTGATCGTATTCGAATCAGTAGCCTTGATTTTTTTATTCTATTTCAGTTTAAAGTTTTCTTTGCAAACACCCTTTATTTGACTTGAGACTTTTTCTAAGGCTTACAAGTTTAAGTATGGTTGATTTTGACCCGGCTCAATATCGACTGATGAGTCGCCGATACATAAGAATCATTATACCTTTGAAATTTTGGGTATCCAAAGGCTGGGTTATCACCCTTACCGACAGGGTCATATAAACCAGCGGTGCAAATCTAAGAAGTCATAAGCATAGGATCATAGTTGTGTTTTTTACAACAAGCTAATCTATGATTCTTTTTAAATCCTTTTGACCTGCCTAGTGTTAAGCTGTCAAGGGATTTTGTAGTCTGTTTTCACATGTAGGACAGTTTACAAAGTCTGATCAAGCATACGGTAAGCAGATGAAAAGTAACACGGATGGATACAACACGGCGGTTTAATGGCATTAAGCATTAAAACATGCAGGATGGCACGACCAAAATAAAGTTATTTCTATCCTATTACACGACTCCCTGAGTCCAAATAATTCTCATTGTTTTTAAGTACATCCCAGGTATGAGCCGCCACGGCAGGTTCACCTTCATGATTGGCCTGAAGCGTCCGGGTTAGCCCTCTCTGCACTTTCGCCCTGCTCCCTTTCCTGGAAGGTTGACGATGACCAGTCAATGTTGTTTAAGGCTTCAAATTCAGCTTCAACATCAACAAGGCCGGACGAGTCAACTTCAGGAGCAAAGGTGTTCTTAAAGAATGGGGGAATCAGACTGGTCACTTCATAGTGAGGCGTTGGAATTCTCTGGTTTTCTTCATCATAACCCGCCTGGTACTTGGTAAGATCCACTTCATTTGCTATCAGAGTAGCCATGGGGCGTATCTCTTTGACACAGGTGAGAAAGTCTACGTCTTCAAAAGGATTGCCATCTTCCTTCAGGCTTGGGTAGCCGATGGCAATGTCAGCCGGGTCTAATTCTGGTAACCAAGCCTTGGCTCGGCTTAAAGCATTTACCGCTCTGGCTCTTATAGTTGACCGCCTCAGTTCATTGATCTGTTGAGGGAGAACGGAAAGCTTCTTCAAGACCTCTACCAGGATGGTTGGCACTTCATTTGACAGAGCCACCATGGCAAATGCACGTTGAGACCCGGGGTACAATTTTTCCACCAAAGTGTACACTGCCTTCAGTTTGATTAGCATGTCTTGGTTCAAGTTTGAGATTCTGGGGCCTGCATAAACGTGATCAGGTGAGTTAATTCTAGTATTATGGTCAATTGAAAGGCTTAGATATTTAAACACTTGCAGGGTAACTTACCAAAGATGGCTGAGACCATTTGAGAGACATGGCGCTTTAAACCGGCTAATTCACCGGTGACTTCTTCTAGAGCTGCCTCTATTTTTTCAGCTTGGTTAATCAGTGTGGTCTTTTCATCAGCCCATGCTTTCTTTTCAGCTTCAAATTCTTTCTTCAGTTTTTCTTGTTTAGAAACGCTGAATTTGAACTTGGTGTCGGCCTTTTCAATTTCCGTCTCTTGGGTCTCAAGGCGGCTCTTCAGATTAGTCACCTCGGATTCGAGTTGGCTCGTGGTGGCCTATACAAGTGCAAAGTCAAAATCAAGCCAATTGTTTATGCAATATTAAAGTCCCAAGCATTTTGCCAGCAACAACACTTGGCACTTGGGGGCTAATGTTACCAAAGAATTTTATTTTCAATGGCGGTTCATAAGATGGCGATTTATAAGAGTAAGTCCCAAGCATTTTGCAAGCAATAATACTTGGCACTTGGGGGCTAATGCATATTGCTGTTCAAGGACCCATAAGAATTTTTATATAAGGACCGGTTCAACCATATTGGTTAAGCCGCCCCTTGGGGACTACATGGTAAGCCGGAACTTTTATATGTTTCTTTCATTTATGTTGCTAAGATTGTTTCAAAGTCTACAGCATAAGCATCTTAAGTAGTAGACTTGGGGGCTAGCATAGTAAAGATTAATGAACAAAAGAGAACGGGTTATACCTCGAATTTTTGGTGCATCTGCTTCACCATATCAATCTCGAGGTTCCGGCTGCTGTGCACTTGGCTCATATAGCTAGAAAAAATGTCTCCAATACTCATATGAGCATAGTTGGCAACATCCATCTTGACCCGGCGGTGGTCCAGAAGTTCTTCCTTGGCGGGGCACTTGGCCAGTACAGTCGGCCTTCCCAGCTCAACATAGCTAGTTCTGGTGATCTCTACATCAGCATTGAAGGGTCATCAGTCCGGACCGAGCTAGGAGCCTTTGGATTCTCTGACTCGCTGGCAGCTTGTTCAGTGGGCAGGTCAGTAGCAGGAGTTGGTAAGTCTTGAGCTAGTTCAGATGGCGGCTCATGAGTGGTCGAGTTCGGCACGGCTGTTTCAAGAACCGGCTCAGTGGCAACTGTATCTTCAGCTGGTTTATTTTTCCTAACCCGTTTGCTGGGTTTGGCTTGACCACTGCATCAAAATAAAGGTTAATAGAGATGCAAGGGATTAAAATAAATGCAAGATTAGCGGGTCATCATACCCTGGTGCAGTCTTGAAAGCCGGCAAGTTGGACTATAGTGACTCACCGGAGGAAGGGGAAGTATCCTGATAATCCGAGTCAGAAGAATTGAGTGGTTGACAAAAGAGACCCGCCAAGGGGTAAAATTTATTTAAAACAGAAGTGACCTCATTCCGGCGCTTCCTTGGAGTGTTTGGTAAGCCGGAGGAGAGCTTCGCGTCCTTGCTGGTCCGGGTCTGCCTCCGGCTCTCATGAATTTGCCGCTTCAAAAGAAATTGAGGATCGTGATGAGCTAAAGGATGAGAAAACCTTACTTTCCGGGTCACTCTAAGGATTTTCCGTCTTGGCAAAGGCTCGGAGTCATAGGAAAGGATAGTTACCTCATCAGCCTTGTTACGGCTTGCTCCAGTGTCTTCCTGCTGATAACCAGTGTCAATAAGATGGTTAAAAATGAGCCAAGGGAATCAAGGGCTACCTCCGACTCAGAAGAGTCCGCTAGCCGAAGTAGGTCAGAAGCGGTGGCTTTCTTGCCCTTCTTTTTGGCAGTTTCTTTCCTAGCGACTTTCTTTTCTTTTCTGGCTTTCTTGGCAGCTTCATGATCATATTTAACTTTCCAAAATTTATCACCCGCCTGCAAAGATTAGCATATGCATGAGTATGGGTGAAACATTAAGAAATTAAGGTAGTCATTCCATGTGGGCGGTTTACCTTTGGAGTCGGGTTAGCTTTGCAGAAGGGGGCTAGGCCCACCTTGCCGCAATCCGCCAGACTCTCATTCAGAAGAGACTTGGTCATGTCGTCAATGACATGGGCAGGTAAGTCGTCAGGGCTGTGACGCAGAGGATCATTCTTGGCGCTAGTGTATTCGCACATCAGGCCGGTGCGACGGCTCAACGGAATAACCCGCCAGGCGAGCCAAACCCGGACCAGGTCAATGCCTGTCATCCCGTTCCCCAGCAGATCCTTGATCTTGGCCAAAGTAGGAGCAAGTGATTTACATTCCGTGGCTGTAATCTTGTCAGGCAGAGGATGGTTGGTCTCAAGACGAAGGGCACGAAAGCCGGGCAAAGGGTTTTCATCGGCTGGTGAGGTATCTTTGCAGTAAAACCATGTCATATTCCAATCTTTGGGGTGGCTTGGCGGGTTAGCGTAAGGAAAGATCACATCCCTACGGCGCTAGCTCGAGACTCTGCCAAGTTCTAAGCTCTGGCCACTGGCACATTCAGTATGGCGGTTCAAATAGAACAGTTCTCTGAAAAATAGCAAATTGGGTTCTTCACCAAGGTATACTTTGCTGAATACTTGGAAGTTGCAGATATTAGACACGGAATTGGGTCTGATGTCTTTTGGGTGAAGATCGAAGAAATTCAGCACATCCCTAAAGAATTTTGAGCCGGGAGGAGTAAATCCCCGGTTCATATGATCTGTGAAAACAACAACCTCTCCGTCTTTGGGTTGAGGAAATTCTTCATCCGGGTTAGGAGCATGATAAGGCATGACTTCTTTCTTCGGCAGATAGCCGGTCTTCACAAAGTCATCCAAAGTGATGTCAGTGACAATGGATTTAAGCCAGTTGCAGGAGCTAGGTGCCTTGGGTGCCATTCTGATTGAAAGCCTAAGACAAAGTAAAAATGCCGGTTCAAATTTAAGCCGGGCAGGACAAAAACATTACTGTGCATATTCAAAATGGCGGCTTACGAAGGGGCCTAATGGTATAAGGGTAATTATGTCCTGGTTAGTTAAGCCGCCATAAGCTCTATAAGCCGTCAAGATTATTTAAACCGCCGAGGGTGGTTCAAGTTATTAATTGAGCATTGCTCCCTTAAAACCAGCGATCAGAGTCGCCATGACTAGATAAATCTAACAAAGTGCAGATTTTGCCTAAGTGTTGTACAAACAGGTTTCACAATTTGCAGCTGTTATTTTGGATCAAACAAATGTTCAGAAAAGAAAATTTAATAGACCTAAAACAGGGCGTATAGGAGTTCATGTGCTATAATGGGGTTTTCTTACATGGAAAGGAGATCTACTGGTACCCAAAATGGATCCGGAATACGTACCGCATAAGATCTATGGGGTTTTTGGATCAAAAGAAGCAATAGCAGGTGGAACACAAGAACTCAGATGAACTGTGCGCGGTACTGAAGAACATGCTAGTGCTAGCACAGATCCATGGCGCAGAAAGGGGAAACACTTACTGTGGAAGATCTGCGGAGGAGGGATGCTGTCGTTCTCTGATCAAGGTCAGGTTGATGCAGCGGCCAAGCTCGACGAAGACGAGGTGCGCTGTGGCGACGGCGGCGGAGCTCCAGTGACAGATGGGGGTGAGAGGAAGAAGATGCGGAACAGGAAGAATGAAAGAAGACCTAGTCGAGTCTATTTATAAGGAAGGGCTACTAAAAGAGCGCAAAAAACGAGGAGGCCAAAAAACATGAGTTATCCAACAACAAAGATGCCTCGATTTTCGGGATGGTTATCAAGACAAAGATCCGTTGGGATACATTGGATAAAACGTGCTTTTATGATAAATGACATCATGGCGGGTTACCCCAAATCTAGAAGATGACGTCATGGCGGGTTACAAAAATTTCATAAAGGTAGAAGACTTTTTCCTAAAGTGTCAAAGATTGACATGAAACCAGTTCAAATCAATCTGGGGCCTAATGTTGGGGATATAACTATTGCTATGACCCACCCAGGAGGGGCCGGGTCATACTTGCAAATATTCTTAAAACCCAAGACCCAGGCTATGGATGGCGGGTTAGTTTAAGGCCCATGACCCAGAGGCGACTTAAGGCCTGTAGTGATAAACCGCCATGTATGCGTGACTTGTATTGTAAGACAAGAAATATTAAGAGACCGA
Source organism: Triticum dicoccoides (assembly GCF_002162155.2). NCBI lineage: Eukaryota > Viridiplantae > Streptophyta > Magnoliopsida > Poales > Poaceae > Triticum > Triticum dicoccoides. The sequence goes on from NC_041385.1 coordinate 279,823,523, forward strand.
GCCAGACACTGTTTATGAGCCGGCCGGGACTTTGTAGATCCGCTGGGTGTCGGCCTCTATATATAAAGGGACTACCCGGCGGCGGTTCAGGACAGGTAACATCAACTCGAGAGCTAGGTCAGCGATTCGCTCCCTGGTTATCGAGACATAAGCAATCCCACTCAAAACTGGACCGTAGGCTTTTACCTTCACCGTAAGGGGCTGAACCAATATAAACCTCGTGTCCTTTGTCCCGATTAACCCCTTCAAGCTTCCTAGTTGCGATGGCTCCACGACTAAGTCCTTTCACTAGGATATGTGCCGTGACAATTCCACGACATTTTGTGCTGAAAATTGCTTTAAGAATCCTTATATTGCCAACTATCTAAAGACAAGAAAACAAATAGAGTATGAAGAGAGTACTAATGAAAGGGACAATATTTCCCAATACCCTCCTAGTGTTTCTTATGATGAATCAGGTAATGAGGAGGAGCTTCCTATCCAATCAATCTCTTCAACAAGAAGCTCGAAAAAATTGATTAAACCCACACCTGAGGTGGTGAAGAACAAAAAGAAAAGAAGAAAAGGTAGAGGTAAAAATGTAACTCTCCCAAGTAACATTGCTCCTATCACCATTGTGCCTCATGAAAGTGAATCAAATAGGTTGATGGAGGTTGATGATATTGAGTATGATTTTGTGATGCCTACTACTTGTTGTAGTGATTATGCTTGGGAAGACAATGATGTCTTTTATGATCTTGAAAATCTTTTTGGCACTTGCTTGGAAGAATATTATAATAATGTTTGCTATACTATTGGTGCCATTCATTCTATTGATAAGAATGATTATGATGGTATGCAAAACCACAAGCTTGGGGATGCTATGTTTGATGAGTATGAAATGTTTGAAGATTTATTTTCTAAAAATAATGCTTGTCCTAAGCTTGGGGATACTTTGCACAACGAATATGATCCTTTGGTTCCTTCTACTTTCGATAAGAAAATTTATTATGACTATAGCATGCCTCCTATTTATGATAATTACAATGATGAAAGTGGGTTTGGAAGAGTGTCAACTCTAGGTAGTAGTGATCCCACTATTTTGGAGGGTGTTGAATCTTATTACAATATTGATGAAAGTGGATTTGGAGAGGTCATGACTTTATTTGGTGATACATCCACTATTCTGGAAGAATTTTCAATTGACTATGATGAGAACAAAGTTGCTACTTATGATGATTATTATGATGACATATATGCCATAAAGAATAATAAATTTTCTATACTTTTGGATCATGAAATAATTCTTTATGTGATGGTTATATGGATGAATCTAATCATGATGCTACTGGAAATTATTATGAGAGAGGAACTTATGATTCATGATGCTCTTGTTATATTTCAATCTTTATCTTTTATGCGAGCATCATTGAACTCATCATGCCTAGCTAAAAGGCATTAAAGAAAAGCGCTTGTTGGGAGAAAACCCAACACTTTTATCTACTGTTTTTGTGTGTTCACATGATTATGATACAGTAGTAATCATTTTTTATTGTTTTTGTTTCCATAAAGTGTCAAGTAAAGCCTTTGGGATCATGTTGGGTGATAGTTGATTTGATCTTGCTGAAAAACAGAAACTTTTGCGCTCATGAAAATAACTCTCACTTTTAACAGAAGAGTGATTTTCAGTTGATTATTTTTAAATAATATTAATATACAAATTGCTCACGTGGTCCTAATGGTTTCATAATTTTTGGAGTAGCATTAGTATGGTTTGAGTACAGATTACTACAGACTGTTCTGCTTTTGGCAGATTCTGTTTTCAATGCATAGTTTGCTTGTTTCCTTGGTTCTATGGCTTATATTTGAAAGGATCGAAGAGGTGTCTAGAGGGGGGTGATTAGACACTAAGTGAGAAAAGGTGCAGTTTTTAATTTCTTTAAGTTGAAGTGGAGTTTTGGCACAAGTTTAACAATCACAATACATATCAAGCAAGCATGCAAAGAGTATATGAGCAGCGGAAAGTAAAGCATGCAACTTGCAAGAATGTAAAGGAATGGGATTGGAGTGTGCAAACATAATTGGAGACACAGATGTTTTTGTCGTGGTTCCGATAGGTGGTGCTATCGTACATCCATGTTGATGGAGACTTCAACCCACGAAGGGTAGCGGCTGCGCGAGTCCACGGATGGCTCCACCCACGAAGGGTCCATGAAGAAGCAACCTTGCCTATCCCACCATGGCTGTCACCCACGAAGGACTTGCCTCACTAGGGGTAGATCTTCACGAAGTAGGCGATCTCCTTGCCCTTACAAACTCCTTGGTTCAACTGCACAATCTTGTCGGAGGCTCCCAAGTGACACCTAGCCAATCTAGGAGACACCACTCTCCAAGAAGTAACAAATGGTGTGTTGATGATGAACTCCTTGCTCTTGTGCTTCAAATGATAGTCTCCCCAACACTCAACTTTCTCTCACAGGATTTGGATTTGGTGGAAACAAGATTTGAGTGGAAAGCAACTTGGGGAAGGCTAGAGATCAAGATTCATATGGTAGGAATGGAATATCTTGGTCTCAACACAAGTGTAGGTGGTTCTCTCTCAGAAAATGTATGTTGGAAGTGTAGGCATGTTTTGATGGCTCTCTCCATGAATGAAGAGTGGGTGGAGGGGTATATATAGCCTCCACACAAAATCTAACCGTTACACACAACTTACCAATCTCGGTGGGACCGAATTGAGAAACTCGGTCGGACCGATTTAGCAAATCATGTGACCGTTAGGATTTTCGGTGGGACCGACATGCCACTCGGTAGGACCGATATGGTTAGGGTTAGGGAATAATGTAATCTTGGTAAGACCAATTACTCAAACTTGGTGGGACCGATTTTGGTGATTAGCTAACCAGAGAGGGTCACGCAAACTCGGTGGGACCGATTCGCTCATCTCGGTCGGACCAAAATGTTACGAAGAGGAACAGAGAGTTTGCATTGTAATCTCGGTAGTACCGATTACTCAAACTTGGTGAAACCGATTCTGGTAATGGACATACACAGAGAGATTACAACCCCATCTCGGTGAGACCGATATCTCTATCGATGAGACCGATTTTCCTAGGGTTTGTGGCAGTGGCTATGACATCTGAACTCGGTGGCACCGGATAGGAAGAATCGGTGGGGCCGAGTTGGATTTTTGGTTTAGGTCATATGTGGATGTGAGAAGGTAGTTGAGGGCTTTGGAGCATATCACTAAGCATTTTGAGCAAGCAAGCCATTAAGCAACACCTCATCCCCTCTTGATAGTATTGGCTTTTCCTATAGACTCAATGTGATCTTGGATCACTAAAATAGAAAATGTAGAGTCTTGTTCTTGGATCTTGAGCCAATCCTTTGTCCTTAGCATCTCAAAGGGGTTCCGCATCCTCTAGTCCATTCCACTTCATTTTTGAACTTTTTTGAAACATGCTAGGTAAAAGTGTTAGTCCAACAAGAGATATGTTGACATTAATTACCAAAACCACCCAGGAAGCACTTGTGCTTTCAATCTCCCCCTTTTTGGTAATTGATGACAACATACATCAAAGCTTTAGATAAAGATATAGAGAATAACAAGTAAAGCTTTGGAAAGACATGTAACATGCATAGGCTCCCCCTACATGTATGCAATCATGTGAATATGGAATATAGGAGCATGTGAATGCATAAGCATGACATGGTAAGCAATGTGTTACATGAATCTTGGCTATATGCATCAAAGCAAAAGATGTGAACATGGGAAATGTACCTTCATGCTCATGAGTCCTTCTTTCAAACAGTATGTACATCAGCAAGAGATCCTCATAAACATGACTGTGATGCATATACTTACCTTGTGGTCTTGAGTTGGCTTAGGATGGAATGAACCTGCGTAAACAAGGTTAGATAACACAGATACACCTACTAGTCAGAGCAAACAAAAGAAACCACAAGAGTACCAAGACTGGGATGACATGTAGAGAGTGAGTACTAAGTACCACATTGGATATAGACATATCCCCAAAGGTAAAGATGTGCAATGAATTCAAAGAATTTCTTTCCCTTAGATGTCTTGCTCCCCCTGAATCTAGCATGGGATATTGGGAGAAGATAGGGAACAGAAAATCAGAGCAAAAACAGAGCTCAAAGAAAATAAATAGTGCTAATGCAAACAAACAAGTATGAACATGTCTTTCCCCTCTTGAAGACATGTGACTTCTCTCTTCCTGAACACCAAGCATATGGGGTCCTTGATGATTACTCTTTTTCCCCTTGAGTATTCTCTCCCCCTATAGATATGATTAAGCTTTGATGTGATCTCTCTATCCCCCTTTGACATCAATTTCCAAGAAGGGTCCTTCTGGATATTTTTTGCAAATGGGTTTGGTCCTTGAGTCACAGAACAAGGCAGCAAGCTGAATGTGATGCTGTTAGAGGACAAGAATCATTGAGTGGAGCTCGATCAAAAAGAATGCAAAAACAAGTGGCAAGATGTCTTTCCTGTAGGGAAATTGGTGTCTCCGAGTTTTATGCTTCGGTTGCACCGAAAGGATTCAGTTAGACCGAAAACAACTGACCGGTGTGACCGAGTTCATCACAGAGAAAACACTTGTCACCTCAGCTCACTAGACAAGTAAGATCTCACAAGGATTTGCAAGGAATTAACTAAAGGATTTGCAATGAATTGGATGCAGGGAATGCAAAAGAAACAGAAATAGAAAAGAAATCTAGATGAAGTTTTTTTTTGAAAGGGGAAACAAATATGCATGAGACAAATGCAAGAGCACACAGAGGAACACAAGAAACCTTCATCTAGAGTTGGTCGGTGACCAAGTCACCTATGTTAGAGTATATTGACTTAGGAGTCAAGTGAGATCACTTGATCATAGGTCATACTCATTGTTTAAGCTCAACATGGGGTTACCATTTTTCGTTTAAGCATCTTGATGTATCCACATCTTGTCGAGTTGCTTTGACTTATGACTTGGAGTAAAGCTTCTCTAAGATGGAATAACATACCTTGGGTGGTGGTGTTGATCATGATCATGTAGTTGAACTTGTGTCGGTTGCTCAAGGTTGATGTAGCTCATCAAGAGTTGGGAGCACCACTTGGAATTTTAGTTCATCTACCTACATGGGTTAGTTTTTGCAAGGAAGAGCACTTGTGTATCCAAAATGACAATCATGAAACTCAACATAGAATTTGTCAAAGGATATGTTTGAATGGTTTCGTGCTTCCTTGTCTTCAACCACCATTGTGTAGAGACTTGGTGATGTAGAGATTGCTCAAGATGTGAGTGAGTTGCAATCTCATAGATTTAGATCTATCCAAGTACCTACACGGGTTAGATAACATGCAAGGTGCAGATATATCCAAGACATAAGATAGTCAACATAAGAGAAATATCAAGGATTAGTCATAGGCTCATGCCTTCCATGTATCAAATGGAGTTCCTACTCCAAGTTTGAAGCATCAATGATGTTCAATTCACCTCTTAACCTGCAAAACACTTTCTCATCAAGTGGTTTAGTGAAAATATCCACTAATTGCTTTTCGGTGCGAACATGCTTAAGATTAATGTCCCCTTTGGCAACATGATCTCGAATGAAATGATGACGAACTTCAATATGCTTAGGTTGAGAATGTTGCACGGGATTGTGAGGAATCTTGATAGCACTTTCATTATCACAAAGTAATGGAACATGTTTCACATATATCCCGTAATCTTTAAGAGTTTGGGTCATCCAAAGAAATTGAGCACAACATGAACCAGCAGCAATGTATTCCGCTTCGGCGGTGGATAAGGATACCGAGTTTTGTTTCTTGGAAGATCAAGACGCAAGAGATCTACCAAGAAATTGACAAGTACCCGAAGTGGACTTTCTATCAACCTTTTCACCGGCATAGTCCGAGTCGGAGTAGCCAACAAGATTAAAGGAGGCCTTCTTTGGATACCAAATGCCAAAATTTGGTGTATGGATTAAGTATCTCACTATCCTTTTCATGGCCTTAAGATGACATTCTTTAGGAGCGGCTTGATATCGTGCACACATGCACACACTTAGCATAATATCGGGACGTGAAGCACATAGATATAACAATGAACCAATCATGGAGGCGATAATCCTTTTGATCAACCAGTCACCATCTTTGGTCAAATCAAGGTGTCCACTAGTAGGCATGGGTGTAGTCATACCTTTGCATTCTTGCATATTGAACTTCTTGAATAAGTCCTTGCTGTACTTCCTTTGAGAGACAAAGATACCTTCCTTACTTTGCTTGATTTGCAAACCAAGAAAGAATTTGAGCTCACTCATCATCGACATCTCAAACTTCTCTGACATTAGCTTTCCAAACTTTTCACTAAAGTGAGGGTTACTAGAACCAAATATAATATCATCAACATAGATTTGGCACACAAATAGTTCTCCATTAAGCCTTTTAGTAAAAAGTGTAGAATCAATTTTTCCAATTTCAAAGCCTTTTTCAATAGGGAACTTGGTCAAGCATTTATACCATTCTCTAGGAGCTTGTTTAAGACCATAAATAGCTTTGTGAAGTTTGTAAACATGATTAGGTTTCTTAGGATTGACAAAGCCGGGAGGTTGCTTCACATAAACTTCCTCCTCTATTTCACCATTTAGAAAAGCACTTTTAATGTCCATTTGGTACAAGGTGATATCATGGTGATTAGCATAGGCAAGTAAGATGCGAATGAACTCAAGTCTAGCAATGGGAGCATAAGTCTCACCATAGTCCATACCTTCGACTTGAGTGTAGCCTTGGGCGACGAGACGTGCTTTGTTTCGAACTACTTGTCCATCTTCATCTTGCTTGTTGTGAAACACCCATTTGGTACCGATGATGTTGTGGTTGTTGTCGGGCTTCTCAACCAATGTCCAAACTTGATTTCTCTCAAAGTTGTGTAGTTCTTCATGCATAGCATTTATCCAATCCGGATCTTCCAAAGCTTCTTCAACCTTCATAGGTTCATTGCTAGAGATGAATGAATAGTGTTCACAAAAGTTAGCTAAACGAGTTTTAGAGCGAGTGATTCTCCCGGTTTGGATATCATTGTAGATTTGCTCGACGGGGTGGTCTTTAGCAATTCTTGCTCGAACTCGTGAAAGCTTTTGCTTGGATCTTGGTTGAACATCTTCTTCATCTTGTTCTTCTTCTTGGCCTTCTTCATTGTTGACTTTCGGAGTAATGGGCCATGGGTAGGCTCACCCGAGTCCCAGGATTTATCAATACTTTGGGCAAGCTCCGCCTAGCTGGGCCCCAAGCTGAAGATCCGCCCTCAGGGGCCGGCTGGCTCAGCGGCCGGCTGCCAGAGGGCGGCCGTCTAAAGACTATGGCGCTCCGGGTGATCGGCTCCTGGCCGCCACCCTCCAGAGAGGGCGGCAACGGGCAGGCGGCCACTTCACAACTACGGGGCGGCTGAGCTCCCATCGAGAGTACAAGACAAAGCATGGCTACAGTGGGGAACGACGCTCCCCACGCTCGAGACGGGCGTGGCTACAGTGCTCCGCAAGGACGGAGATCTCCGCACGATGGTGCACTATGCCGTATCTACCCTGACGTCGCTCCGCGCAGGCGGAGTCCTGTTCCCCACGACGGCCTGTCGGTACGGCCAGCCAGAGGTGGGCCCTATCAGGCAGTGACCCCAAGGAAGACGGCGGAAGCTCGACCAGGCGGACTAGAGAGGGGCCGGCCTCCAGCAGGCAGCCGTCCCTTGTCCAGAGGCGAGCACGCCATTAAGCTGATAAGACCAGGTGTGGCTACAGTGTCCTCCCACCAGGCGGCGGGACTGTAGCCACACTAGGTTGACCAGGCCCCCATCACCAACGACATGGCTACAGTGAGCAGCCACCAACCAGTCGGCGGGGCCCACCAGGCGGCGGGCCCCAGCGGTCGACGGAGAAGCCGGAGGCTGGAGACACTGGCAGCCGGGCCCAGCGGCCGGCCAGATTACCATTGTACCCCTGGGGGGTAGGCCTATATAAACCCCCCAGGCCACCCATGCAAAGGGTTCCCACCCCATTAGAACTAGCCACCCCCTAGAGCAGGAAGAGAGCTAAGTCTTGCCTCCTTCTGCCTCTAGCATACAGCTCGAGGAGCACCATCGTATCACTTGTGCCTTAGTGATCATGCGGAGACCCAGCAGAGCAGGACTAGGGGTGTTATCTCCTAGGTGAGCCCCGAACCTGGGTAAAGTATGCCGGCGTTCGTGTCTATGCCTTATCCCGCTTCCAGGCACCGGCGACGTTCTACTCGCTCCCACCATGATAAGCCATCATTAGCATATGTCGCACCCAACCCCCGATATTTGGCGCCCACCGTGGGGCGAGGTGCACAGTCTCCCGGAGATCTGCTCTGGACGGGAATCCTGTTCCTTCCTGGCGAGCGAAGCCAGCCCGCCACGCCCAACGGCGTCAGCCTCGACGCGCTACATGGCGCGGAGATCACCTGCGCGGCGAGTTGCCTCGCTAACCTCGTCGGCGAGATCAACCTCTCCGACGAACCGACCTCCGACGCGGGAACAAGGTGCCCTGAGAGCCGCCTCGTCAGCCTCCTCGACCAGCTCCATGTCACCAGCGAGCCTGCTGTGGACCTGGAGTCCGTCGGCTCGACCGATCCGATGATCGTCGACTCCGACACGGCGTCGCTCGACGCGTTTCCCACCAACGTGGTGGTCTATGACGAGCCACCTCCTCGCGAGTACAGCGGCGGGAGCACTGTCACAGAGGTGCTCATCATCAACAGCAAGGAGCACTCGGACGGGCGTGCTCAAGATCCCCTCGAGGCCACCCTGCGCGACCTCACGGCGCCCATTCCCGAGGGCGCGGATGCTGAGGTGCTGGAGGCACGCCGCCTTCAGCTTATTGAGAGTGTTGGCCGCCTGGCCAGCATGCGCCGGCTTTCGGACGCTTATCGAGGCGAGATGGACCGGGCCGTAGGCGGCACGCCGGCTCCTGGGGGGCCTAGCCGCCTCGGCACGGTTCGGCAGCGTGGCGCGACCATTGCCAGCATGTTCGGGGCAGAGTGCCCCGTCTATGCCACGCCTGCAGAGAATATCCGGGCCGCTCTGTCGGTGTTCTGGGAACGGGGGTCCCCAGACTTGCCTGCCTGCGGCCTGCGGCGTGGCTCAAGGGGCGGCCCAGCGCGGCCCATCTTCATCAGCACAAGCTCAAGACCCTCGCGAGGGGCCAAGCCTCGCGGGGCGGCTGACAGGAAGCTTCCTCAGGCACGGCCTCGTCAGGCTGGCTCGCGAGGAGGCGAAGAGAATAAGGCAGGGTACCTCACGAGGTGCCCATGACGCAAGCCATGACGACCAAAGCCAGGCGGGCGCCAGGCGGGTGCCGGCCTGCGCAGAGTCCTTGTTTCCTCTTTTGTGCAAAGGGAGCAAGTGCAGGCGAGAGCATCAAGCAAAGGCATCCATTTCGGTGCAACAAGACCAAGACCAGTAGAACGGCAGGATGGAGGTCATCGTGGAGCCCAAGCCGGCGTCACCACCAGAGCCTTTGGCAGGTGAGGACCAACTTTAGTCAAGATAAGTGTACTAGATGTTCCCCTTCAAAATGGCCAATTGCTAGCGCCCTTCCCGCTCAATATTTGGGAAGAGGCCCAGGGCCTTTGCCTATAAATAGGACTAGCCACCCACAATGTAGAGAGATCGGATCCTCATCTGGAAGCCAGTAGAAAGGGCGACTGAACTCCCCCTTGTAGTTCATCGCACCAGCCAAGAAAAGACCCTCGCGAGGCTGTTCTTCCATGTATTGTTCATCATCAGCCCGAGAGGCAATCCACCACACCACACACTGGAGTAGGGTATTACACCACAATGGTGGCCTGAACCAGTATAAACTCTGTGTATCTTGTGTTGTTCCTTTGATTGCTTAGATCATAGCGAGGCGGTGAGGTGCAGGTAGGTAGTGGGCGAAATCTCCGCGCACACCCCAGTGTTCGAATCTAGAGGGTCTGCCGAAACCCGACATCCGACATTTGGCGCGCCAGGTAGGGGTGCGCCGGAATTCATCTTCCGCCGCCCTGTTCTTCATCGACCATCGCGTCCATGTCAGACGCTCGTCGGGCCCGCGCCAAGCGCCGAACCGCTCTCTCTTCCCGCGTCACCCAAACGGCCCCCGTCGGCGGCCATCCCCGCCGTTCCCTGTCGCCTGCCATCAACGCCGCCACCGGCCCGGCGGGGAACGAGCAGCAAGCATCGTCCCAGCATCCATCCATGAGGCGAGACGGCCGCACTGCTACTCCCTCGCTCGCCCCGGCTGGTTCTTCGTCCCGCGCACCCCGCGCGGCCATGGAGGCCCGAGGTGCACTCATCGCGGCAAACGAGCTCCTGCGCTACCGCCCAGTCGACGACGTCTACGAAGAGTGGCTCGACCGCGTCGCAGAGCTCATCCGCGCCGCAGGGGGCTCCCCCGCGCCGTCCTTCTCACTGCACCGCGCCCCGCCCTGCGCGGGCAATGAAGCTCCGGGGGTGCCTCAGCCGCCTCCCCCTCAAGAAGGTGCCTTGGCCCCAAGGCGTGTGGCCCCTGGGCGGAACCCGCTCCGTCCGGCGCCAGCGCAGCAAGAGCGGAGCTGCCAAGAGGTTCCTCGCCCCCAAGAAGCTGCCCGAGTGCTCCCTGCTCCGGCCCGTCGCGAGCATGCTCATGTTCCAGTGCGCCAACACCCCGTGCTGCTCCCAGCTGCAGCGCATGGGGACCCGCAAGACCAAGCTCTTCGTCACCAAAGGCCTCCCGTGGCCACGGCGGGCTGCCTCGCCTTCACCACCGAGCTGCGCAGCGTCGCGTGGCCCTGCAAGTTCAAGCCAGACCTGCCTCCTCGCTATGACGACATGGCCGACCCCGCGGAGTTCCTCCAGCTCTACGAGCTGGGCATCGAAGCCGCCAACAGGGACGAGAAGGTCATGGCGAACTGGTTTCCCATGGCACTCAAGGACGGGGCCCGCACCTGGCTCCTGAACCTGGCTCCTGGCACGATCTCCTCCTGGGACGAGATGCGCACCCATTTCATCGCCAACTTCCAAGGTACTCGCGACCGGCCACCCGCCGTGAGCGACATGCGCCGCATCAAGCAGCAACCGGGGGAGACCCTGCAGAAGTACATCCAGCGCTTCAAAACGCACGTCTCAAGATTCCCAAGGTGACCGAGGAGGCCATCATCTCAGCCTTCTCCGACGGCATGCGTGACGTCAAGATGAAGAAGGAGCTGGCGATGCATGAAGATCTGTGCACTTCCTTGGAGCTGTTCAACTTGGCGACCAAGTGCGCCAGGGCTAAGGAAGGGCGCCTTTCCCTCCTCGAGCTGCCAGCCGCAGACCCAGAAGAGAAGAAATCCAAGGCCAAGGACATGAAGCGCAAGGGGGCTGCCGTGCTCGCGGCAGAACCAGACACCAAGCGGGGCAGAGATCACCAGAGTCTTTCAAAGGCAGCCGGTACTGTGTGTACCATGATTTCCACACCCACAACACCAACGAATGTCAAGAGCTCCGAGTCGTGCGAGAAGGGAGGATCGGCCGATGCCCCGACTGCAACGATCGAGGCTACGACCGAGGAGGAGGAAGGAATGCAGGACGCTGGGTAGACCGCGGCCCTTGCCAAGGGTGGCGCGACCGACCTCGCGAGGATCGCTGGCAGGATCAGCCTCGCGAGGGAGACTGGAGGGATCAGCCTCGCGAGGATCGTCCACAAGGAAACGCAGGCCTCCCTCCACTGCTGCCACAGCCAAGGAGAAACGAGGACCATCATCAGGACGAGGGGGCTGGGGGCTTCCGGGAGCCGCGCGCGATCACCTGCATCCTGGGCGGAGCTCAAGCCCCAGCCTCTCAACGCATCTTCAAGCAGTTCGCCCGCGAAGTGAATGCAGTCCTCCCCAAGCTCGAAGCCACGCGCCCCCTCAGGTGGTCGGCGTGCGCCATCACGTTCAGCTCAGCGGATCAGCTCAAGTGCGCAGCCACAGCCGGAGTCCTCCCGATGCTCTGCTCCCCAGTCATCAGCAACATGCAGGTCACCAGGACCCTCATCGATGGCAGCGCGGGGCTCAACGTCCTGTCCGTAGAGACATTCAACCATCTCCAAGTGCCTTACAATCAGCTTCAGCCAACCAAGCCTTTCTCCGGAGTCACCGATGGCTCCACGGTTCCGATTGGGCAGGTCCGCTTCCCTGTCACCTTCGGGGCACGCAACAACTACCACACCGAGTTCATCGACTTCGACGTCGCCCACATTCGCCTGCCATACAATGCCATCCTCGGGTACCCAGCTCTCGCCAAGTTCATGGCCGTGACTCATCACGGCTACAACGTCCTCAAGATGCCAGGAAGTGGTGGAGTCATCACGGTGCCCTGTGAAGAAAGAGACGCAGTGTGCTCCCTGGAGCGAGCTTTTCAGGCCGCGTCACTTGAAGACCCAGATCGCGGGAGCGGGAGGCTCCCTGAGACCGCTCCCAAGAAGAAGAAGACATCGCCAGGCCCAACCCCTCAGGAGGCAGGCCCCTCAGGGTCTGCGCCTGCTCAGGGGGCACCTACTTCTGTCGCATAGGAAGGCGCGCCCGGTGCCCTCCTCAAGCAAGGCTCGAGGGCTCCCTCCTGGAGGACCACCGACCTTGCTAAGGTCGCGAGGGAGGTGCTTGGGCACCACTTGGAGGCGTGTTTCAGAGCATGTCTCCCTCAGGAAGGAGCAAGGCAAGGAGGGCCAAACCCTCAGGAGTTCGTCAGTCAGATCATGCAGGAGCTGCAGGTGTCAAGAGTTATGAGTGGCAGCCACCGCTTACCCGCCACAGATCCCCATCCTGGCAAGGATGGTGGGCTCCGCGTCTAAATCGACATCCCAGGGCTCAACCGAGCCTCCTCTCAGGAGCGCTTCTGGCCCTCACGCGTGGGGTGCTGCGAAGGCCCACCCCACAGCTACGTTTGCATTCCCTACGGCTTGCCGAACGCGGCTGCTGTGTGCCAGCGCCTCATGGGAAGCATCCTGGGGGCTCAGGAGGCCAGGCATTCCGCAGCCCTGGCGGAGATGGAGATGGTTCGCGAGGAGCCACCAGCGCCACCAGAGCCTCCCGAGGCTCCTGGGCCTGGGGGCTCGTGAAGTTCGGCTTCTGCAGCCCACGACGTCCGCTACTCCAACACCCCTTCGTCTTCAATGCTATCAGGTGACATCCTTCAAGTTTCGTTTCCAGCTGGGGGCGCCCCCAGGGCTGCATTATTCCCAGGTCGCGTGGGTTCGTCCCTGCGGCATGTATCCTCTTTTTTTACCTTATGTTCCTAGCTTACCTTGTTGGGGGCGCTCCTCGGGCTGCATCATCCCCAAGTCGCTCGGGTCAGACCCAGCGGCATGTACCCCTCTTGTGTTCATTTTCGGGCCATGCATTCGACCCATCATGCTTGTAATTTGATGCATGTCCGCGACACCTCTTCTTCCTTCATGTCGGCCGCTTGCACGTTAAAGGGGGGTACCTGAGCATCACGACTCAGGGCTCCTACCGGCTCTCCAGCCCTCACCCTCTGGCTTTGTCCACGGCATCGCGACCTGGCAAACGAGCGACGGCTGAGACCCGCTTGAGGGCTAGGACCCGAGGACATAGAGCGTCGGCATCTAACCAAGCTTGCGCGTTAAAGGGGGGTACCAGAGCATCGTGACTCAGGGCTCCTACCGGCTCTCCATCCCTCACCCTCTGGCTTTGTCCACGGCATCGCGACCTGGCAAACCAGCGACGGCTGAGACCCGCTCGAGGGCCGGGACCCGAGGACGTAGAGCGTCGGCATCTAACCAAGCTCGCGCGTTAAAGGGGGGGTACCTGAGCATCGCGACTCAGGGCTCCTACCGGCTCTTCAGCCCTCACCCTCTGGCTTTGTCCACGGCATCGCGACCTGGCAAACCAGCGACGGCTGAGACCCGCTCAAGGGATGGGACCCCAGGACGTAGAGCATCGGCATCTAGCCAAATTTGCAGGAACACATCACAAGTTAAGGCCCAGTGCCAGGAGCAACCCGCCTTGAGGTAGGGCCCCGTGATTCCCGCGCTGGCTCACGGGTGCCCAGATACACCTCCTCAGGCCCTATCGTGCCAGCCACGTGTCAGGGCGGGGCTGTACACGCCCCGGGGGCTCCTCTCGGAGGGGAGCCCCCTCCCACTCACCAGTGGAAGCACCATGCTCCGCGCTGGCTGACGACGCTGCCGAGGAGCGGCTATGCCCATACACATACGGAAGCGCTATGCTCCGCGCTGGTGATAAACAACTGAGGGTGGCCCCCAGCCGCATCAACCTCAGGGAGCCCAGAGCTCAGTGTCTAGACTCATCGCAACGCCTCCCCTCGGGAGTGCCGCGCGAGGGGGCTGGGCACGGGGGATGCGCCTGGGTCACGCTGAGACGTACGCCACCCAGCCAGGACACTCAGGCCTAGTTCGTCGCGCGTCTCTCCCCAAGCGGAGCCAAGGTACGAATGCCATTTGAGCGTCAAGGGGGACTCCTGAGCATCGCGACTCAGGAGCCTAACTGGTCACGTAGCCCCTCACTCCTTAGTTCCGAAAGGCTAACGGCGGTTGAGGTATGCACGGGGCCGGGCTCTGCAGACGTAGAATGGTAGATTCACCCCCACATCTCACCTCCCTACTTGTTGTTCATGCGCCAAGGGGGACTCCTGAGCATCGCGACTCAGGAGCCTAACTTTTCACGTAGCCCCTCATTCCTTGGTCCTGTCCTGGTTTCCGGTCAGGGCTAACGGCGGATGAGGTATGCGCGGGGCCGGGCTCTACCGGCGTAGAACATAAGCAAGTAGGAAGAGCGCAAATTTCAAGGAATTCAAAAGCAAATATTACAGTCCATAACTGTTATCACAACACCAAACACAAGTTTAAATGCCTCCCCGAGGCATGATGCATGTTGCAGGAGCTGAAAGCAGGACAGGAGCCACAACGGAGTCATTTGTTGGCGGCAGAGCTAGCTGCAGGACCGGCAGCGCCTTGCTTCGGCTTGGTGCTGAAGGCCCGGAACTTCGCCAGCAGAGCCTCCGCACGACCCTTCACGGCCTCAACAGCGGCAGCGGCAAGCTCGCCGCTTGCTGGCTCCAGCAGGCTGTCGAGGTCGACGTTGGGATCGCGAAGGTAGACGTGGGTAAGGACCCGCATTGGCGCTGCAGAAGACAGGACACGCGCCTCGGCCTCAGCCGTAGGGCCAAGGCCAAGGGTGACATCTTCAAGAGCATGGACCAGGAAGGGGAGCAGCTTGGCGGGGCCGTCCTCGGCGCCGGCCAGCGGGCTTTCCAGGCCGCTGTCGTAAAGCGACCTCAGCAAGCCGTGAGCCTTAACCTCCATCTTCGTGAAGGCCTCGCGGTCCTCGGCAAGGACACGCGCCTTGCCGTCCAGCTCGACCTTCCACGCCCCCAACTCCTGCTCCAATGCGCCCAGGCGGTCACGGTGCTTGTTAAGCTTGGCGTCTCGGTCCTTGACGGTCGCCTCGCGAGCCTTCATGTCTTCCTCCTTCTCTTGGAGAATGCGGACCTCCTTGGCAAGTTGGTCCCGCAGGCCCTGCAGCTCGCTCTCCAGTGCCTTGCAGCGACCTTGGGCATCGGCCGCCTCCCCCAAGGCGGCGTCGCGAGCAGCCTTCAGCTCAAGGATGGCCAGCTTCTCCTCATCACAAGCCGTTGAGGCCTGAACCAGCGCCGCTTGAATCGAAGCGTCAGAGTGAATCCAGCCAGAAGCCAGCTCCAAGCGCCCGGCCACCAAGCAAGGGTCGGCGCCCATAAGATCTTGCCGCAGCCGGTCCAGTTCAGCAGCAGCACGATCCAGGACAGTGGAAGGAGTCCGAGAGACAGCAGTTGGTGGAGTAGGAGGAGAGGACGGCAGCGTAACCACAGGCGGGACTTGCTGCGCCCCAACAGCGGTGGCGGTGGCGTCAGGTAAGGATACTTCAGGAGTCGCTTGGGCCATGGGGGCTGAGCTCACCCTAGCCAGCTCCACCAGGCCTCGCGAGGACGACCGGGCAGGAGAGGCCCGTGCCTCGCAGCCACCTTCTTTCATGGGCAGAGGCGCTGCCCCAGACGGAACCTCAGGAGCCCCCTTCGGCTTCTTCGCTGCAGGAGCCAGCCTAGCCAAGAGATACAAACATCAAGCCTCAAAGACAAAACAGGGAATAAAACGAGAATCAAGCACTTACTGGTCATCGCTCGCGAGCTCGAGCAACCTCCAGCCATACTTGAAGCCCGAGAGCTGGCTGCAGGGATCAGCCTCGAGAGGCTCGGGAGCAGGAGGCGTGTCTGCGGATCGCCTCGGAGCCGGGGTGGACCCGCAGGGGACCAGCCCAGTCCTGGCCCTCTTCGAGAGCGGGGGCAAGCTCTCGCCGCCTTGCTCGTCGTCATCCTCGTCGCTCGGCAAGAGGCGGAGAGCGCGGGACCTGCGTTGGGGGAGGGGCGCTCTCGACTCCCCATCGGTAGCCTCGGAGTCCGGCCCTCCTCTCCGTTCCTCTTCTTCCTCCTCTTCGCTGGAGTCGCCGGAGGACACGTTCACCGTCGCCAGGGCCGCCGGGTCCTCGGGAACCTCCGTGGGCATGGGCCCGTCCCCATTGAAGACGGGCATGGATTCCACCACCTTCTCCCAATCATCTCGAAGAAACAGGGGTGCAGGGGCGCCCTCCAGCCTCGCCACATCTCCCCCGACCAAAGATTGGAGGACCGCGGCCAGATCTTCGTCGGCCAAGACTGCGGGGTTCAGGCGAGGCCTCCACAGCGGAAGCGAGTACTTACGAAGCGGGGCCACCTGGTGCTCCAGGAACTCCCTCAAGAGCGACGCACCAGTCAGCTTCGCCGCCACCATGTTGCCCGGCCTCAGATCTGCGTCCATCTTCTCCAACACCGGCTTCGCGCGGGGGTCCACGAGTTCCACGTGAGACCAATCATCGGAGCTCGTGGCCTGCTCCGTGGGCAGAACCAGCCGAGGGTGGATGCGCCCAGCATCTACCATGACCCACTTGCTCCTGAAGCCCTCAATCCTCTTCCCGGGCTTCGAGATGGCGTTGGAGCCGCCATACGCGACAAAGCTCGCGCATGCGGAGATGGCACCACGAGAGGGCCGGAGGGAGAAGTAGTGGCGCAGCAAGGCCACTGAAGGCTGCACTCCGACGTGAGCCTCACAATAGTAGGCGAAGATCGCCAAAAGAAGAACAGAGTTGGGGTGGAGATGCAGAGCATGCAGGTCGTAATGGCGACGGACAAAGAAGAAAAACTCAGAAAAGGGAGACACCAGACCGGCAGCAATAGCGCTTACAAAGAGCGGATAGAAGGTGCTCCCTTGGCCCTCAGGAAGGGCGGAGCCAGACTTGAACACCTTCGCCCCGTCGATGCCTTGCGCCGCCACCATCGGACGCACCCGGTCAAGGCTCTCCTCCGACACGTTTGGTGAGTCCAAGGCGGGCGAGTACCAAGCTTCGGCCGGGGTCTGGCGAGGATCCATGTCTTGC
Source organism: Triticum dicoccoides (assembly GCF_002162155.2). NCBI lineage: Eukaryota > Viridiplantae > Streptophyta > Magnoliopsida > Poales > Poaceae > Triticum > Triticum dicoccoides. Next base: position 279,840,987 of record NC_041385.1, read on the forward strand.
TAGGTCGCGCGGTCGAAGTAGATCTAAAGATTTCGGAGGCAGAAAGGAAGGGCGCAAGAAAGGGGATCTGGGCAATGACCGAAGGAAGCAAGGGAAGCAAAGCCTAGGCAGATGTCGCTCTTTTGATGATTCACGCAGTTGCTGAGGCACCCACGACCAACCAACCGCCACGCGGCGCCCGAGGCCGCAGGCTGTTAGGGCCCGTGACGCTTCGCACTTGCCCCTTCGCTTCTCTGCTCAGCCAAGTCCGGGCGCGCCTTCGGCCCGGGGGCTACTGTCGGTGTTCTCGGAACGGGGGTCCCCAGACTTGCCTTCCTGCGGCCTGCGGCGTGGCTCAAGGGGCTGCCCAGCGCGGCCCATCTTCATCAACACGAGCTCAAGACCCTCGCGAGGGGCCAAGCCTCGTAGGGCGGACGATAGGAAGCTTCCTCGGGAACGGCCTCGTCAGGCTGGCTCGCGAGGAGGCGGAGAGATCAAGGCAGGATACCTCACGAGGTGCCCATGACGCAAGCCATGACGACCAAAGCCAAGCGGGCGCCAGGCGGGTGCCGGCCTGCGCAGAGTCCTTGTTTCCTCTTTGGTGCAAAGGGAGCAAGTGCAGGCGAGAGCATCAAGCAAAGGCATACATTTCGTTGCAACAATACCAAGACCAGCAGAACGGCAGGATGGAGGTCATCGTGGAGCCCAAGCCGGCGTCACCACCAGAGCCTTTGGCAGGCGAGGACCAACTTTAGTCAGGATAAGTGTACTAGATGTTCCCCTTCAAAATGGCCAATTGTTGGCGCCCTTCCAGCTCAATATTTGGGAAGAGGCCCAGGGCCTTTGCCTATAAATAGGACTAGCCACCCACAATGTAGAGAGATCGGATCCTCATCTGGAAGCCAGTAGAAAGGGCAACTGAAATCCCCCTTGTAGTTCATCGCACCAGCCAAGAACAGACCCTCGCGAGGCTGTTCTTCTTTGTATTGTTCATCATCAGCCCAAGAGGCAATCCACCACACCACACACTGGAGTAGGGTATTACACCACAATGGTGGCTTGAACCAGTATAAACTCTGTGTCTCTTGTGTTGTTCCTTTGATTGCTTAGATCATAGCGAGGCGGTGAGGTGCAGGTAGGTAGTGGGCGAAATATCCACGCGCACCCCAGTGTTCAAATCTAGAGGGTCTGCCGGAACCCGAAATCCGACACGCTCAGGCGGTAACGGATGAGTTGAACAAGTACAACGGCGACGAGCTACGCCACATGACGGAGCGAGTCCAGCAGCTCCTGGACGCGGCTGCTGCGCAGCACGAGGCCGCCTGCCGTGCTGAAGTCCCAGCCGGACGAAACAACGAGCCACCCCCACGCCGAGATCATGGGGCGACCTCCCAGACGCCGACTGGTGGCGCCCGCGGAGAAAAGGGCAATGAGCCGGCTGCTAGCCGCAATCGGACATGCCGCTCCATCGAGCGGGACGAGGATGGACACCCTCATGCTGTAGAGCGGCGAGGCGACCTGCCGCCTCCCCCGCCTCATGGAGCGAGGTACCCCACTCCCCCTCCTATCACGCATCCGACACTCGGTGACCGCCTTGGCCGTCGAGAGGGAGTCAGAGAGAATGATGCTTGCCATCGGATCGACCGTCTCAACCGATCCCTGGCACTTGAAGAAGAGGATGCGCTGGGCCCGCCCTGCTTCGTCCCCCGAATCCATAATGAGCCCTTCCCCAAGGGGTTCACCCTCCCACGAGACACACCGAAATACACCGGCTCCATGAAGCCGGAGGACTGGCTGGTCGACTACTCCACAGCCGTCAGCATAGCAAACGGCAACAAGCGCATTGCCGTGAAGTACGTCCTGCTCATGCTTCAAGGCACTGCCCGGACGTGGCTCAACAGCCTGAAGCCTCGCAGCATCAACAGCTGGGTCGATTTCACTCAGGTCTTCGTCCGCAACTTTACCAGCACCTACAAGCGGGCTCCCAAGCCCCGACAGCTCTCCCTGTGTGTCCAAGGGCCCACGGAGTCAACTCGCGACTACCTCACGCGCTGGACCGAGTTGTGCAATTCCTGCAAGGGCGTGCACGAGGTGCAGGCGATCGAGTACTTCACTACCGGGTGTCGAGAGGGCACCCTCCTCAAGCACCGCCTCCTCTGCGATGAGCCTGAGACCCTCGATGAGCTGCTGGTCATCGCCGACAAGCACGCCACGGCCGACTCCTCCATGAAGGCGGAAATCCTGGTAGACGCGTCCGGCAAGGTGGCACCTCAGGCACCTCGGACTCCGGCCGGTGACACCAGTCGGCGACAGCAACCAGGTGATAACAAGCGGAAGGCCACCCAGCCGGCTTCCACCAGTCGGCAGGTGGCAAAGGTCGAGGATCAGCAGCCAGAAGGGCAGCCAGCCCCCAAGCAGCAGAAGGGCGGCAAGTCCAATTGGTTGCCCGCTTTCTCTTACGAGCAGACCTTGGATGCACCCTGCAAGTTCCATAGCGGTGCGAAGCCGTCCAACCACACCACTCGGAAGTGTCATTGGCTCACCAGAATTGCGAAGGGAGATAGACTCCTGCCTCCTCCGCCTGCCGGACTGCCGCCTCCTCAGCCCCTGCAGCCAGCGGCCCGACCAGTCGGCGCCATCCAAGACGAGTACCCGGAAGAACACGGGGCCTATGTTGTGTTTACCAGCATGGCCGATGATAGACGCAGCAGGCGGCAACAACAACAAGAAGTGCAAGCAGTGGCCTCCAACACTCCAGAGTTCATGCATTGGTCCAAGAAGCCTATCAGTTGGAGCAGGGCCGACCACCCGGATGTGATGCCTTCCCCTGGTTCATACGCCCTGGTCCTAGAAACAACCCTTGCAACAGAGAGGCGAGCAGCCCGCTTCTCCAGAGTCTTGATAGATGGCGGCAGCAGCATCAATATCCTGTACCATGACACAATGGAGAAGTTGGGAATCAAGCAGAAGCAGCTCGTCCCTAGTCGGACTGTATTCCATGGCATAGTCACTGGCCTTTCCTGCTCACCAATCGGCAAGACCTAGATTGATGTCCTCTTCGGAGACAAGAATCACTTCCGCCGAGAGCTAGTTTGGTTTGAAGTGGTGGACCTTCAGAGCCCCTACCATGCATTGCTTGGTCGGCCTGCTCTCGCCAAGTTCATGGCAATCCCCCACTATGCCTACCTCAAGATGAAGATGCCAAGTACCAAGGGGATCCTGACAGTAGTCGGAGACTACAAGAAATCGATAGCTTGCACCGCAGATAGCAGCCGGCTGGCCGAGTCCCTCGTGATTGCGACCGAGAAGCGTCTCGTTGACCGGGTGGTGGGGTTGGCAGGCAAGAAGCCGGAAATGTCACCCACCCCCCAGGAGTGGGAGGTTGACGGCTCATTCAAGCCGGCCAAGGAAACGAAGAAAATACCCTTGGATCTAGAGCATCCAGAGCGGCACGCTGTCGTAGGCACAGGCCTTGACAGCAAATAGGAAAGCGAGCTCGTCGATTTCGTCCGTGAGAATCGGGACATCTTCGCATGGTCTCCCAAGGACATGCCGGGTGTTCCGACGGATTTCGCCGAGCACAAGCTACATGTCCGATCTGACGCCAAGCCGGTCAGGCAGCCCTTGCTCCGCCTGTTAGAAGAGAAGAGAAGAGTTGTCAGAGAAGAGATAGCCCGGCTCCTAGCAGCCGGATTCATCATGGAAGTATTCTTTCCAGAATGGCTGGCCAACCTAGTCCTAGTGTTGAAAAAGAACAAGCAGTGGCGCATGTGCATTGACTACACCAGCCTCAACAAAGCCTGCCCCGAAGATCCCTTTGCTCTGCCAAGGATTGATCAGGTGATCGACTCCACAGCCGGATGCGAGCTGTTGAGTTTCTTGGATGCATACTCAGGTTATCACCAGATAAAACTGAACCCGGCCGACAGGCTGAAGACCGCCTTCATCACGCTGTTTGGAGCCTTCTTCTACCTGACCATGACGTTCGGCTTGATAAATGTCGGCGCCACGTTTCAGCGGTGCATGCAGAAGTGCCTCCTTAAGCAACTCGGCAGAAATGCCCATGTATATGTGGATGATGTGGTGGTGAAGATGGAGAAGCGTGGCACACTGCTGGAGGACCTCAAGGAGACCTTTGAGAATTTGCGCCGATTCCAGATCAAGCTCAACCCGGAGAAATGTGTCTTTGGAGTACCAGTCGGCCAACTTCTTGGTTTCCTGGTCTCAGAGCGCGGCATAGAGTGCAATCCCGTCAAGATCAAGGTAATTGAGATGATGAAAGTGCCCACCCAACTGCTGGACATGCAGAAATTCACCGGCTGCCTAGCGTCAGTCAGCCATTTCATCAGTCGGCTGGGCGAGAAGGCTCTTCCCCTGTACCAACTCATGAAGAAGACCACTTTCTTCGAGTGGAACAACAAGGCGGACGAGGCATTCCTCCAACTCAAGAAGATGTTGGCAACTCCGCCGGTCCTGGAGGCTCCGACTGAGAAGGAGCCCATGCTCCTCTACATTGCAGCCACCAGTCGGGTTGTCAACATAGTCATGGTCGTAGAGCGCAAGGAGAAGGACAAAGCATTGCCGGTCCAGAAACCGGTGTATTACTTGAGTGAAGTGTTGTCCGCCTCCAAGCAAAACTACCCTCACTACCAGAAGATGTGTTACGACGTGCATTTTGCCGCCAAGAAGCTGAAGCCCTACTTTCAAGAACACCCAATAACTGTCGTCTGCACAGCCCCGCTTGCTGAGATCATTGGAAGCCGGGATGCTTCTGGCCAAGTGGCCAAATGGGCTATTGATCTGGCCCCTTATACCATCTACTACCAGCCTCGCACCGCCATCAAATCACAAGTGTTGGCCGACTTCCTCGTCGATTGGGCCGAGACCCAATATTTGCCGCCTGCACCAGACTCCACTAATTGGCGGATGCATTTTGATGGTTCAAAAATGTGCACTGGTCTGGGAGCTGGCGTCGTCCTCACCTCTCCCAAGGGTGACAAGCTCAAATACGTATTGCAAGTCCACTTCGCCGCCTCCAACAACGTAGCAGAATATGAGGCACTCATACACGGGCTCCGGCTTGCCAAGGAACTCGGCATTCGCCGGATCCTGTGCTATGGTGACTCCGACTTGGTGGTCCAGCAGTTGTCAGGCGACTGGGACGCCAAGTATGCAAACATGGCAAGCTATCGCTTCCTCGGGCAGCAACTCAGCGGATACTTTGATGGGTGCGAGTTCCTTCACGTGCCAAGGAATGACAACGAGCAAGCAGATGCCTTGGTGCGGATTGGCTCCACCCGACAAGCAATACTAGCCGGCGTCGCCTTACGCCGCCTTCTGAAGCCATCTGTCAAGTCGTCTCCTGATTCAGACTCCATCTTTGTGCCGGCCCCCCTCGAAGTAGTCGGATCCGACTTGGCGACCCCAGAGGCTGGCACGGGGGTTTCGACGGGTGGCCCTGGAACTGCTACGGCCGCGCCCAGTCCGGGGACTTCAGAACCCGGCCCAGGGACTTCAGAGCCCGGCCCGGGGACTTCACCGGTCGGCCCGGGGACTTCTTCAGCACAGCAGGCGGAAGCAGCCGCCAACCCGCCGCCTCCCGGCCCAACCGCCCTCGTACAAGTTGCAGAGGTCGCAGTCGAAGAAATTGCGGCGCCCTCATGGGCTCATCCGATCCTCAAGTTCCTAGTGAATAAAGATCTGCCAACCGATGAAATCTTAGCCCGACAAGTACAGAGGCGAGCTGCAGCTTACACCATAGTCAACAAAGAGCAGGTACGACAAAGCGTCACAGGAGTTTATCAGCGGTGTGTGGAGTCGGACCAAGGCCAAGCAATACTCAGAGATATCCACCAGGGCGAGTGCGGCCACCACGCGGCTTCAAGATCACTTGTGGCCAAGGCTTTCGGCCACGGGTTCTTCTGGCCAACTACCCTAGAAGAGGCCAAAGAGCTAGTTCAGAAGTGTCAAGGGTGCCAGAGGTTCCGCTCCAAGCCACACATGCCAGCTTCTGCACTCAAGACCATCCCCATAGCCCGGCCCTTTGCTGTTTGGGGTCTGGATATGGTAGGGCCGTTCAAGACGGCCCGCGATGGCATAACTCACTTGCTTGTTGCTGTGGACAAATTTACCGAGTGGATAGAGGCAAAACCAATCAAGAAGCTGAATGGGCCGACTGCCGTGACCTTCATCGCCGACATCACCACGCGGTATGGCATCCCACACAGCATGATCACCGACAACGGCACAAACTTCGCCAAGGGAGCCTTGGCTCGTTTCTGCGCAACACAGGGCATTCGCCTGGACTTAGCATCTGTTGCCCACCCACAGTCAAACGGCCAGGTGGAACGTGCAAACGGCCTCATTTTGTCTGGCCTCAAGCCCTGACTGGTCGAGCCTCTAAAGCGTTTGGCCGGCTGCTGGCTCGACGAGCTGCCGGCCGTCCTCTGAAGCCTGCGCACAACTCCAAACAAGTCAACGGGCTTCACGCCCTTCTTCCTCATCTACGGTGCCGGAGCCGTCATCCCGATGGATATTGAATTCAACTCCCCAAGAGTCACCATGCACACCGAGGCGGATGCCAAGGAAGCACGAGAAGACGGCATCGACTTGCTGGAGGAAGGCCGGCTGTTGGCACTCAGCCGATTGGCCATCTACCAGCAGAGTCTGCGCCGATACTACAACCGCAAGGTGAAGCCAAGATGCTTCCTGGAGGGAGACCTTGTGCTCCGGCTGATCCAGCGAATAGCCGGACAACACAAGCTCTTGGCACCTTGGGAAGGCCCTTTCATCATCAGTAAGGTACCGGGCAATGATGCCTACTATCTGATCGATGCCCAGCAGCCCAGAGCGCGTAAGAGGGATGATTCAGGCAAAGAGACGGAGAGTCCATGGAAAGCAAACCTCCTCCAAAGGTTTTACAGTTGAAAGCAGTATGTATCACGCTACCTTTTGTACTATGTATAAAGAGTTCGGGTCCCCCGAGAAGAGCTCGGGGACTGCCCTCTTTTTATCTATATGATAAGTGTCATGCCTATGAGAATGTATACTCTATTTTCTACCGCCTGGCACCGGGTTCGACCAGTCGGCCCGGAGCCTCGCCGCCTTCTACAATATGCCGCCTCCTGTAGCCGGACAAGTAGTGTGTCGGCACCAAAAACTTCCTTTGTCAGAAGCCACAGCTCGCAGAGCACCTGCGTGGCGGGCAAAGGTTGCAAAGAAGTGCCCCACATGAAAAAACGACTAAGGAAGAAAGCGCATATAGTAGAAGGCGGCATCGCACCTAGTCGTCTGGCCGCTTGGCAGCCAGACGGCCGGCCTCCACCTTACTACCCAAAGCTCCAAATGGCTATGTCCTAGCCCCCCTCACAAACGGCTAGAATGCTCAAACCAGCCACAGTCCGCAGAGTGGCCGCCTGGCTGGTGAAAGCAAAGCCAAAGGGTCGGCGGCAAAGGAAAAAACCAAGGAGAAAAAGGAAAAAAGATTGGAGGTCGGCACAGCAGGCATAAGCAATGATAAAATATTTACATGGATAAAAGGCCTCTGGCCAACATTCAAATAGACTTTGATATACACCCCGAAGGTGGAATTGCGCGAATTTAACAAAATGTTTAGAGTAGCAAACAAAAAGCGGATAAAACCCTAAGGAGCAACAGAAGACTCCGGCTGGGCGGTGCCGATTGGCGCGACAGAAGGCTCCGGCTGGGCGGTGCCGATTGGTGCAACAGAAGGATCCGGTTGGACAGGGCCGGATGGCAGGGCCAAGGACTCCAGCTGGATGCTGCAGTCGGCTGCACCACCTGGCGCGGCAGGCGGCTCCGTCTGAGCAAAAGGATCGCCAGCAGCAGGTGGGACGGCGGAGGACTGGAGGACGGATTCGATGGCGTCCGTCGGAGGAACGGGCGGCGGGTCCGCCCCCACTTGGGCGCCTCCAGTAGCGGGCGGCACCTCCGTGCAGGGCTCGTTGCTTGAGGCCCGGTCAGGCTAGGGCTGACCGTCCGCCCCGACCTCCAGCATATCGACGTCGCTTTCCTCGTGAGGGAGTTCCGGACTAGGGGGTATCCGGATAGCCAAACTATCATCATCGGCCGGACTCCAAGACTATGAAGATAGAAGATTGAAGACTTCGTCCCGTGTCCGGATGGGACTTTCCTTGGCGTGGAAGGCAAGCTTGGCGATACGGATATGTAGATTTCCTACCATTGTAACCGACTCTGTGTAACCCTAGCCCTCTCCGGTGTCTATATAAACTGGATGGCTTTAGTCCATAGTAAAAACAACAATCATGCCATAGGCTAGCTTCTAGGGTCTAGCCTCCTTGATCTCGTGGTAGATCTACTCTTGTAACACACACATCATCTATATTAATCAAGCAGGACGTAGGGTTTTACCTCCATCAAGAGGGCCCGAACCTGGGTAAAACATCGTGTCCCTTATCTCCTGTTACCATCCGCCTAGACGCACAATTCGGGACCCCCTACCCGAGATCCGCCGGTTTTGACACTGACATTGGTGCTTTCATTGAGAGTTCCTCTGTGTCGTCACCGATAGGCTCGATGGCTTCTTCGACCATCATCAACGACATAGTCCAGGGTGAGACCTTTCTCCCCGGACAGATCTTCGTATTCGGCGGCTTTGCACTGCGGGCCAATTCGCTTGGCCATCTGGAGCAGATCGAAAGCCACGCCCCTGGCCGTCAGGTCAGATTTGGAAGTTTGAACTTCACGGCTGACATCCGCAGAGACTTGATCCTCGATGGAGTCGAGCCACAGCCGAGCGTGCCGCACTGTCACGGCGAGCATGATTTAGCTCTGCAGCCGGACAGTACCCTGGAGGCCGCACTCGAACCCGCTCCGATCTTCAATTTGGAGCCGGCTGCGTAGATCGGGGACGGATGGCTAGACACCGCCTCGGGGGCTGCGACCTCTACGGCGATAGAGCCGAACACTGATCTTGTCCCTCATAAAGCTCGTGACTCTGAGGTGCCAGACTCCTTGTCGGACTTCGAACCTCCCGCGCCCCCTCCGATCGAATCCGATTGGGCGCCGGTCATAGAGATCACCGCAGCGGACATCTTTCAACTCTCACCTTTTGGCGACATCTTGAGTTCGCTAAAGTATCTCTCGTTATCAGGAGAGCCCTGGCCAGACTACGGTCAGCAAGGTTGGGATGCGGACGACGAAGAAATTCAAAGCCCACCCGCCACCCACTTGGTAGCCGCTGTCGACGATCTAACCGACATGCTAAACTATGACTCCGAAGACATCGACGGTATGGACAACGATGCCGGAGACGACCAAGAACCAGCGCCTATCGGGCACGGGAAAGCCACCCCATCTCATGACGTATACATGGTGGATACACCAAAAGGAAGCGATAATGAGGAAAAGCGGGACGTGGCGAAGGACAACTCCCCAACAAACAACCAAAGCGGCGACGCAAGCGCCGCCCGAAGACCGGCATCGATAAAAACGGCACCCATACAGACCCGACCCTAGAGCAGGGCGAGGCAGTGGACCACGCACATGTCAACAAGCAGCCAGCCGGACATAAACTAGACAAGCAACCCATCCCCAGCGAAGATGATCTCACATCACCAAAACATATGAATCTTCATAGAAGGCTCGTCGCCACTGCAAGAAGTTTTAAGAAGCAAAAGCGGAAGCTCAAAACAGCGGAGGACGCACTCAGAATGAGATGGAGCAAAGTACTCAACAGCGCAAATAAACATGGCGCTAGTCACTAGACAAAGAGCTACCTGAAGCGCAAGCTGTTGCCCTAATTTGACGAGGAGGCCTTAGAGCCCCCGCAGTCAAAAAAGAAAGAAGCCGCCTGGCCGGATAGACGACCAGATGACAGGCCAAGAGCAACAAGGGGCGCCGCACACAAGCCGGCACACGATCAGCATAAAGATCATCGGAAAAAGGACGACCCAGTCAGGTCTATTTATGGGCCAAAAAAGAAGACTCCAGGAAGGAACATAACCCGCCAAGCATTTGAAGACAACGGCACACCCAAATACAGGGGCGCCGCACACCCACTATGTTTCACCGACGAGGTACTGGGTCATGGATTTCCAGCGGGATTCAAACCCATAAACATAGAAGCATACGACGGAACAACTGACCCCGTAGTCTGGATTGAGGATTACATCCTACACATACATATGGCCAGAGGAGACGATCTCCATGCCATAAAATACCTACCCCTCAAGCTCAAAGGGCCAGCTCGGCATTGGCTTAAAAGCCTCCCAGAAAATACCATTGGAAGCTGGGAAGAGCTTGAGGATGCGTTTCGAGCAAATTTTCAGGGGACCTATGTCCGTCCTCCGGATGCAGACGATTTAAGTCACATAACTCAACATCCCGAAGAGTTAGCACACAAATTCTGGAACAGGTTCCTCACTAAAAAGAACCAAATAGTCGACTGTTCGAACGCTGAAGCCTTAGCAGCCTTTAAACACAATGTCCGAGACGAATGGCTGGCCAGACACCTCGGCCAGGAAAAACCAAGAACAATGGCCGCACTAACAAGCCTCATGACCCGCTTTTGCGCAGGGGAAGACAGCTGGCTGGCTAGGTGCAGCACCAGCGACCCGAGTACATCCGAAGTTAGGGATGGAAATGGGAAATCACGACGCAGAAAAGATCAACGCCGGAATAAGGAAAAAGGCCCGAATAGTACGGCGGTCAACGCCGGATTCAAAAGCTCTCGGCCGAACAACAAAACACTGCCCCTCAAGGACAACAGTGACGAGCTATCCAACCTAAATAAGATTCTGGACAGACTATGTCAAATACATGGTACCCCCGGGAAGCCTGCAAACCATACCCACAGAGATTGTTGGGTCTTCAAACAGTCCGACCGACTTAATGCCGAACACAAGGGGCTCGACACACCAAGCGAAAGTGACGAAGCCCAAAAGCAGCACTCCGGAAAACAGAAGACTTTCCCACTAGAAGTAAAAATAGTGAACTCACTTCATGTGATAACAAGAAAAGACAGCGCGGCAACTGCAATACCAGGACACCGGCCGCAGAATGGGGATAGACCACACCAAAATTCGCCATAGCAGCACTTCCTTTAAAGGAGTGACGCCAGGCCTTTAAGCCAATTATACAGGCTCTGTACCACTAGAGGTTGTGTTCGGTTCATCCAACAACCTCCGTCGTGAAAAGCTCACTACCCATCGCCCCAGTCAAACAGTAGCCCTTAAGCACTACTGGGGCGCGCAGCTTTCGCCAGCCCTAACGCAATACCACAATACGTGTTTTCTACGCTTAAAAATGCCCGGTCAACGTGGCATAATTTCATTAAAAAGTAACTCCGAGTGTTCCTCGACCACGGAGAACGTGAGACTGCCTCGACAGCCACACACTAATCAGACCTCGCGGGTCAAAGCCCCTAAAAACAAGTCATTCAGACCTCGGACATGGTTAGGCGAGTCCGGCAAGGGGCTTCCCAGCCGCATATCCCCTTTATAAGGGGCTGCGTGTATAAATGATGAGAGCCAATAAAGCTCAATTTTCCTCCTTTTATTCTATTTTTATACAACCTCTGCACGATATTTCTTGGAAACTAAGTCCTTCTCTTTTACAGATGAAGCACGTGCTACACCCGTCCAGGATACAGCACAACGGAGACACAGGCGCAGACATGCAGCAGGGACCCGTTGGAAAAGGATTCTTTTCAGATTAAGACCCTGCGTCAACCTTTCTTACTGTCTCTTGTTGATACACATCCCCCGGTTTCAAACCATAACCAAGGAGGAGGCTGGCATTTTGGCATCGGCCGCGTCAGAAGTTCCCGCCTGAACCTGGACACTAGGGGCTTAGGGCATCGTTCTGCCCGGTATCATAAAGACCGAACACCTCAGGGAGTGTTTGGCGTCTCGAGTTAGGCCTTATATGCATCAGCTCCGAATCATGTCTTTGGTCAAATGTTGGGTTTGCCCGGCTCCTGTGTTTTGCTGCCTTATGTTCCGTATCATCGGCTAACGCGGCACCAGGACAACTACTGCGATTGTGCCCCGGTTCGGCCGGGCGAGCACCTCAGTAGAGAAAGCCGAAAACTGACTGTCATGATATAGCGAGAGACTGGTCAACCACTCGATCGACCACTGGAATGTTTAGAATTCCTCCGCTTTGACGAAGGACCGCTTCCCGGTCAGGCACATACGTGCCCTGAAGTTCGGAGAGGAGCGGTGCCGCTAGGGGCTATATAGTAGCCCCACATTCGAGCTCCTATGGCTAAGTGAAAGTAATAAAGCATTATAGTCCGGTTGCCTAGTTTGCTATGCTATCACCTCCCTACAAGGACCAAGACGTTGGATTAAGTGTGAAAAGGCGCTTTTCTTTTTGCAAACACCCCCACACCATGTGTGTGGGGGCTGAAGCCGAAGACTGCAACTTTCAGGTTATTCATACATATACGGCCGCACAGGAGATAGTTCAATACTTGAACACACAAGTATAAAAAGTTATTGCATTATAAACATGATCTCAGAAATCATACATGTCATTCAAACATAACATCTTTCGAGCACTGCGACTCTATTATACGAGCGCCCTGCAGGACTTCCTCAAAATAGTGCTCGGTGGGGAATCGGCTTTTGTCCGAACCCCGGGATGCAACAGCGGTGGCATCCATCTCCGCCCAGTATGTCTTACCACGGGCGAGAGCCATCCGTGCACCTTCTATGCATGCCGACCGCTTCATCGCCCCAATATGCGGCACCGCCCCAAGGAATTGCTGCAACAAGCCAAAATAACTCTTTGGCTTGGGCCTTTCGGCCACAGATGAGCGACCACATCCGCCATGGCTAGTCTGGACAATCTATTCAGCTCAGCCCACTCAACCAGCCGATCACTCAACGGAAGTGGACGCTCCGGACTATGGAATTGAGACCAGAAAAGCTCTTCCATTTCATGATCCTCCTGGCTTCGAAAGTGCACGACTGCGTCCGCCGCACTCGCCGCCAAGTCTAGATAAGGATCCTCCGCACCGTACAATCGGCCCAGCTGAGCATACTTCGGATCCGTGAACTTCCTATGCAGCACCAAGGGCTTTCCAGCCACAATGTCTTCGACCTGACACAGTTCCTCCTTCATAGCCCGCATCGCACTACGTGCATCCTTGGCTTTGGTGTCGGCCTTCTTCAGGTCCTCTTGCTCCGCTCGGGGTTCTCCTTCAAGAACCTCCAGGCGGTTGGTAGCAACTTTTAATTTCGTGGCCATTCCGGCCATCTCCTCCCTGCTTCGGCAGTGAGCAGCCTTCTCGGCTTTCAGCTCTTCCGCTGCCTTCGAGGCAGCCGCCTCGCTTTTTCTGGCTTGCTCCTTGGCCCGAGCAAGTTCTCCTCGAAGGCCTTCCACAGCAGCAGCACCATCTGCATCAAGCATACAAATTGTAAGGAATGGGCGTCAGCTCCCTTACTAGGCGACCGCGGAGAACCCACATACCTTGTGACTCATCAAGTCGTTTATTAACCAGCGAGATGTCCGCATCCGCAACGTTGAGTTGCCTCTTCAGTTCGGCAACTCCATCAGTCCGGCTGGCCACCAAACGTTCCGCCACCTGCATAGGAAAGGCGACAATCTATAACTGAGATTATGATCCTCGGCACGCTGTCGCTTTCGACAGCATACCAAGTCTCAGGGGCTACTATCTATACAGGGCGCACTTCATGTGCAAAACTGTCAAAAGGTATGTCATTTTTTGCGTACCTCAAATCCCGTCAGCAAACTTCCAACGGCCTCACACAACCCGCTTTCGGCGGACGAGATCCTCTCAATCACCATACCCATTAATGTGCGGTGATCTTCTGAGATGGACGCCCTCTTAAGCAAATCTTGCAGCTAAACCGGCCGTACTCCAATGGGTGCCGAACTCTCTGGCCCCGCCGGACTCGGGGAGACCCTCCGCGACGACACCTCAGGGTCGTCCGCCCCGCGCGATGGGGCGGCAGATGGAGGCGTTTCACTCTCCATCATCTCCGGACGAAGGTCTCCCGAAGATGAGCTGTGCTGAGATGGGCTGAGATCCGAACTACAAGGTGAAAACTTCGGTTACCCTTAGAAATTAAACAGGGATGTCCACTATTACAAAATCCCCCCTTTTACTTACGGCATGCTAGAGGGCTGATTCCTCCGAGGAGACAGTTCAGCCGGGGCTCTTCCCGGCACAAGACCTTCCGGTACAGATTTCTTTCCCCGCTTTGAGGCCTTGGCCTCCGGGTCTTCGGAAGCGGTCCTCTTCTCTCCCTGGAACGAGGGACTCTCGGTTCCACCCTTACTGAAAGCCTCCGTGGCTGAGGAGGTAGATCCCTTGTGTCCTCCTTCGCCCTCCTCCGAAGGTGCAACCTCTAACATCTTGATTAACACGGGATCCTGCATGGTCTCAGGGAGGGGGGCCGGACATCGTATCAGTTTTGCTTGCACTATCCACTCCTGTCCAAGGGATAGCTGGTTAAAAGGCAAACCCACATTAAATGAATGGACGATGTGTCCGGACACAAGGCTACTTACTTGAGTATCTGGGCGATTGCAGCTTAGGCCAGCATCCTCGATCAATTCCGGACGCATCTCTTGCGATCCGAAGAACAGTTTGTACATCTCCGCGGGTGTCAAACCCATGAAGTGTTGAAGAGCTCGTGGCCCCTCTGGATTGAATTCCCACAAGCGGAGGGGGCGACGTTTGCAGGGCAGCAGGCGCCGGATCAACATAACTTGTATCACTACGGCCAAATTGATCTCCCTTTCTTGGAGGTCTCGGATCCGGTCCTGCAACAGGGGAACGTCCTTGGACGGCCCCCCGTCACGCCCCTTGTTGACCCATGATGTCAGCCACTTTGGAGGGCCTGAGCGGAAGACGGGCGGCAGCCTCTGCCTGCTGCCCCTGGGAGCAGTGATATAGAACCACTCCTGTTGCCACAAGCCGAGATCCTCCTGAAAAGAGCCCTCGGGCCATGGAGCATCAGCCCTCTTGCTTATAACCGCCCCTCCGCACTCTGCCTGATGCCCCTCAATCACCTTCAGCTCCACATTGAAGGTTTTGAGCCACAAGCCGAAGTGGGGGTAGTGCGGAGGAAGGCTTCGCAGATGACGATGAATGATGAAATGTGGAGGATAGACTCCGGAGCCAAGTCATGGAATTCCAGCCCATAGTAAAACATGAGCCCCCTCACGAAGGGATCCGTCGGGAAGGCTAAACCCCGACGGAGGTGAGACACGAACACGACGCTCTCGCCACGCTCGGGAGTAGGAATAACCTGCCCTCGGGCAGGCAGCCTATGCGAAATCTCGTAGGTTAAGTACCTGGTGTCTCTTAGCTTTAGCACGTCCTCTTCCGTGATGGAGGAGGGCATCCACAGGCCTCGTAGGTCGGGGCTGGACATTGTCGATGATCAAAGGTAGCCGAATATGGAGCCTTGGGTGTTGGAACTCGGGGCGAGGGGCGGATTCGATAGAGGATTGAAGGAAAAGAACGGGCCTTGGTCTCATTATAAAGAGGGAGAATACCAAGAGCCGTCCCCGTGACCGTTTGGAACCCGCCTTCGATGGAGGGGGCGTGGTAACGGGCGCGGTTGGGTTACCCACGTCCGTATTGATGGGAATCCCGGGATAAGGGGAACACGATCTCTGCTTCGACAAGACGTGCCAAGGAAACCGCCTCGCTAAATGCGCTGAGGTGATACAATAAAAACAATTCGAGTAAAGGCTTGGTAATGGTGTGACGTCACGCCACAAAATACGTCAGCAGATTGAACTTGTGTAATATTATTCTCTCTATGGTGGTACGTGGAATTTATTTTTGCACAGCCGGACACTATCCTGGTGTTCACAATCTTCTATAAATTATTCGGAGGAAGAACCCGCCTTGCAATGCCGAAGACAACATGCGCGCCGGACTCGTCGTCATTGAAGCCTGGTTCAGGGGCTACTGAGGGAGTTCCGGACTAGGGGGTGTCCGGATAGCCGAATATTCATCATCGGCCGGACTCCAAGACTATGAAGATAGAAGATTGAAGACTTCATCTCGTGTCCGGATGGGACTTTCCTTGGCGTGGAAGGCAAGCTTGGCGATACGGATATGTAGATTTCCTACCATTGTAACCGACTCTGTGTAACCCTAGCCCTCTTCGGTGTCTATATAAACCGGATGGCTTTAGTCCATAGAAAAAACAACAATCATGCCATAGGCTAGCTTCTAGGGTTTAGCCTCCTTGATCTCGTGGTAGATCTACTCTTGTAACACACACATCATCAATATTAATCAAGCAGGACGTAGGGTTTTACCTCCATCAAGAGGGCCCGAACCTGGGTAAAACATCATGTCCCTTATCTCCTGTTACCATCCGCCAAGACACACAGTTCGGGACCCCCTACCCGAGATCCGCCGGTTTTGACACCGACACCTCGTCTTCCTCCTCCTCCTCCTCTCCTTCCTCCTTCCCATCTTCCCCTTCATTGTTGGAGTCGATGACTTCAGCAGAATCTTCGCTGTCCTCCGGGTTCAGCCTGAGCCACTCCTGCGGAGCTTCTCCACCTTCCTCGACCACCTCCGGTACAAAGACACTGGTGTCGGTAAAGTCAGCGATCGCCGCCGCCCTGTTGACGAGCTCGGCTTCCACCGCCGCCAGCTCCTTCTGCGCCTCCAGTCGGAACGTGGCTAACTGGGCTAGATCTAGCCCAGGGTACCACGCCTTGACGAATTACAAGGCCCGGCGCGCTCCTGCCCGAGCTGCTGAGCCCTTCCAGGCCTCCAAGCGGCCGACCACCACCTCCAGCCGGTCAGCAGTCCGACTTGGGGTGCGTGGAGCCGGCAGGCCTGGCCAGAGGGCGGAGACCGCCTGGGCTCCGGCGTGCTGGAGGCAGCGCAGCAGGCGGTGGGCAGGCCGAAGCCGGGCCTGAATGCTGAGACCTGTTCGCCAAGAGTCCGCGGGGCATCTGCGGTGATCTGCGCACCTTCCGCTCTTCGCTCCTCGCGCTAGGCCTCGATCATTTGGATCGCGGCTACGGGATGGCCCGGGAAGAAGTCTGTATGGGCAGAAGAAGAAAAAAGGCCAAGACCATAAGCAAGGTCCGACAGCTCAAAGCAAGAAACCAGGGGAGCAAGGCTTACGATCGACCAAGTCTTCAATGCTGCTGAAGCAGGCCGTCACCTGGGCCTCCTTGTTCGCCCAGGCATAGCGTTCGAGCTCAAACTTGGCAAGGAGGCTGGTCTCCGCCGTCTCCGCCTTTAGCTGGGCCACCTTGAGGGTTTCCGCCTGTTCGGCAAGCTGGGCGACCAAGCGGTCCCGCTCCTCCGTCAGCTTGCTGCACTCCGCCTCCTTGCCACACATGGCGGTCTTGGCTTTGCCCAGCTGCTGCTGCAGGGCGGCATTAGCCTCTGAGGAAAGAAAGAGAAGAAGAAGGCATCAGTCAAGCAGACAAGACAAAGGAAAGAAACGACCGAGGAGATTCGGCCCGACTGCTCAGCAGCCGGCCCGAACCTCAGGGACTACAGCCCGCGGGCGCGCCAGCGCGCCCCCGCGGAAAAGAAGTAGTCGACAAGGGAAAAAGAACAACTGAGGAGATTCGGCCCGATTGCTCAGCAGTCGTCCCAAACCTCGGGGACTACAGCCCGCGGGTGCACCAGCGCGCCCCCGCGAAGAAAGAAGATAGAAACTTATGCCGGCTTTCGGCGAGATGGGCTGTCTGCACCTCCAGCTCCCGAACCTTGGAGTTGTAGGCGGTCGCACGAAGGTTGTGATAATCTTGCAGAAGAAACATCAAAATGAAATCAGCAATCGACAATTGCAAGTTAAAGTTCCGATCCGCCTGCTCAGCAGTCGGCCCAGAACTTGGGGACTACACCCAGTGGGTGCTCTTGCCCCCCCCCCCCCGAAAGAAGCAAAGAAGATCATTCGAAGAAGAAACCAAAAGACAATTTACCCGGATGGCGGTGCGCGACTCTAAGTAGGCCTCGTTGCAGCGCTTGAGTGCCATCGCCCCCGCCCGGAGCTTGGCCTGGACGTCAAGAGACGCCTCGTTCAGGGCGCCAGTTCCGCCCTCGTGTACCCAACCCACGGGCGCGGCGCTGGTCGCCTCGGTATCAAGGGATGACGAGCTCGAGGTGTCGATCTCCTGCGGCCGTGGTGCCAAGGCCGCCTTCTCCAGATAGCGGCGTGTGGGAATGCCGACTGCAGGAACCAGGACCATTGCCACCGTAGTCCCGACCGGTGGCACCGGCGGTGCCACTGGATGTTCGTCCCGCCGCTGGCTGGTGGAGGCGGCAGGGGCGGCGGCAGGGGCGGCGGCACGAAGACGTCCGGCATGGCTACGTTGCCGCCCCCTTGCTCCCGGATCGGGTAGTCGCCGCCGGCTCCTCCGGTCGCCGCCTCGAAATCAGGCGGAGGCGGCACAGTGTTCAGGGGGCCCACAAGTAGCGGCTTTTGGCGGCGGGCAGCCTCTGCGAGCCACTCCTTCTCTGCGGCCTGGGCTTCTGCCTGCGCCAGCGCCCTCTCGGCAGACGCGGCAGACAAGGCCGCCTGCTCCTTGGCCAGGCGGTCGGCCTCCGCCTCATCGCGCGCCTCCCGCGCATTCCGCTCTGTCGCCTCCCAGAGGTCAGCGGCCGGGTCGATGCGCCGGCTGGTCGAAGAGGTCGCTGCCGACCTGAGGACCGAGTCGGCGCTCGATTTCTCGAGGGTTAGCGGGCCCCTGAAAGAAGAAGACAAGTCAGAAGATTTTCACGCCAGATTGATGAAAAAGACAAGGAGTAAGGGAATGATGCTTACGCCGACACCATGACAGGCACCTTCGGTTGCCTCTGATACTGGGTCGCCTTGGCCGCGGTCTCTCTCCACCTGGTCGCCGCGGCCGGGTTCTTGGGCTTCTTTGGAGCGCTGCCGAACAGGGTCGAGCCCTGTTTCCGCTTGCGCTTGCCGCCTGGGGCGGGCGGCCCAGGAGAGGGGCCGGTGCCGGTGGTGGCGGAGCTCCGAGCGAGGCGCGGCTCATCTTCTTCTTCGTTGTCGTCAGGCCAAGCCTCCACGCCACCGCCTCCCTCGGAGCCGCCTGCTCCACTACCGCCATCCGCTCTGCCACCGCCGCCTGTCGCGTCGTCGACCAGGGCGGCCGCCCCCAAGTCGGGGTCGTCCACGTCACTCTCCGCCCTGTCCACCTGGAGGTTATCACCGGGCCCCAGGAGGGCGGCCGTGGCCTCGGACATATACATCTGCAACCAAGAAGGAATTGAGTCATGAAGAGAAATGAAGCAAAGGAAATAGTTTGAAGGACAAAAGGAGGAAACTTACAGCGGGAGGCGGGTTGTGGCGAGAGTATGGCTGCTTCCCACACCGCCACTCCTTCTCCGACATCTTGAAGTCGGAGATCTCGTTGACCATCCGCGAGACTTCAGTAGGCGGCATCCCCTTTGTGCACAGCCGGCACGGATCGCGGTGCCCGCCCATCCGGAATATCAGATGAGGGTGGCTCTGGATCGGGAGGACCCGGCGCTCCACAAAGGCAACAAGAAGGTCGGAGGCCACGAGGCCCTCTGACTCCTGGAGCACTCGGAGTCGGCCGATGGCGGCCGCCGCGTCCGCCGACACCAGCTTCGGCTTGTACTTCCAGGAGATGCGAGCTTCGGTGGGGGGGCCAGCCTCGTAGGCTGGCAGGTTAAGGAAGTCGGCAGCAGGGTCCATGTTCTCGACATAGAAATAGGACTGCTGCCACATCTTCACCGACTGCGCCAGCTTGATGACGGGGAAGGCGTTTCGTTGTGCCGGCCGGCGCACGGCGACGAAGCCTCCACACTCGGCTACCGTCTCCTTGGCAGAGGTGCCGAGCTTCCCATAGAAGAAGGCTCCCCACAGCTTGATTGTGGGGAGGATGCTGAGGTAGCCCTCGCACGCCGTGACGAAGGCGGAGAGCAGGGTCACGGCGTTGGCCGTGAGGTCGTGAGGTTGAAGGTTGTAGAAGTTGAGGAAGGTGCGGAAGAAGTTGCTCGCCGGGGGGCCGAAGCCACGCAGGAAATGCGAGCGGAAGACGACCCGCTCGCCTTCCTGCGGCGCCGGCGATATCTTCGTCTCTGGTGGAACCCGCGCCTTGACGAAGGCCGCGCTGGGCATCCGGCGCGTGTCGCGGAGGAAAGTGATGTGATCCTCGATCACAGTCGATCCACCCCAGTCGCCCATGGCCCCGGTTGGCGGCGCGGAGAGGAGGAATGCGGCGGTAGGCAACGGTGGCAGCGTTACGGCAGCGGCAGCGGCAGAGGACGAGAAGAGGAAGAAGAAGAGTGGGAGGGGCGCAGGAGCTTTGCCGCACCTCTCCCCCCTCCCTACTTATAGCACCCGGGCTATGTAGCCGAGGGGGCGAGACGTGGGGTCCTGGGATTAACTGCGCCCACGCCCCCACGACCCCCCGTTTCCCGCACGCATTTACCATGTCGTGAGTAATCATGGAAAATGGAAACGGTCCCCTCCGGCGTAGTAGATCTGCCCGGTTGCCGAGGCACGGTAGTGGCGGGCCCGGCCCAGTGTCACGTCCCGTCCGAACGTAGGGTGGCAGGCCGACCGGGCTGACGTGCGCCGCGTGGCGCGTCCGTGGCGGGCGGTGGCCTGGGAAGCTTAGCAGGCACGCCACCTATCTCCCGCCTTGAAGATTCAAAAACCAGCAGTACAAAACTCTGCCTGGAAGAGGTCAGCCTCAGCAGCCGGCCGACCGCATGGCGGACCGGCACCTTCCCGGAGCCTGGTGAGGAGGGAAGCCGCTGAGGCTTCGCAGCCCCTCGACCACGGTGCCTCACCAGCTTCGGGGACTACTATCGGAGTAATGGGCCATGGGTAGGCTCACCCGAGTCCCAGGATTTATCAAGACTTTGGGCAAGCTCCGCCTAGCTGGGCCCCAAGCTGAAGCTCCGCCCTCTGGGGTCGGTTGGCTCAGCGGCCGGCTGCCAGAGGGTGGCCGTCTAAAGACTACGGCGCTTCGGGTGACCCACTCCTGGCCGCCGCCCTCCAGAGAGGGCGGCAACGGGCAGGCGGCCACCTCACGACTACGGGGCGGACGAGCTCCCATAGAGAGTACAAGACAAAGCATGGCTACACTGGGGAACGACGCTCCCCACGCTCGAGACGGGCGTGGCTACAGTGCTCCCCACGGGACGGAGATCTCCGCACGATGGTGCACTATGCTGTATCTACCCTGACGTCGCTCCGGGCAGGGGGAGTCCTGTTCCCCACGACGGCCTGTCGGTACGGCCAGCCAGAGGCGGGCCCTATCGGGCAGTGACCCCAAGGAAGACAGCGGAAGCTCGACCAGGCGGACTAGAGAGGGGCCGGCCTCCAGCAGGCGGCCGTCCCTTGTCCCGAGGCAAGCACGCCATTAAGCTGATAAGACCAGGTGTGGCTATAGTGTCCTCTCACTAGGCGGCAGTACTGTAGCCACCCTAGGTTGACCAGGCCCCCGTCACCAACAACACGGCTACAGTGAGCAGCCACCAACCAAGCGATGGGCCCCAGCGGTCGGCGGAGAAGCCGGAGGCTGGAGACACTAGCAGCCGGGCCCAGCGGCCGGCCAGATTACCATTGTACCCCTGGGGGTAGGCCTATATAAACCCCCCAGGCCACCCATGCAAAGGGTTCCCACCCCATTAGAACTAGCCACCCCCTAGAGCAGGAGGAGAGCTAAGTCTTGCCTCCTTCTGCCTCTAGCATACAGCTCGAGGAGCACCATTGTATCACTTGTGCCTTACTGATCATGCGGAGACCCCGCAGAGTAGGACTAGGGGTGTTATCTCCTAGGAGAGCCCGAACCTGGGTAAAGTACGCCGGCGTTCGTGTCTATGCCTTATCCCGCTTCTAGGCACCGGTGACGTTCTACTCGCTCCCACCATGATAAGCCATCCATTGGCATATGTCACACCCAACCCCCGACATTGACGTTGTCATTCTCTTGTCGTGGTGGAGAAGGAGGTTGTTGGCGATCATCTTGGTGTACTTCCTTGTTTTCTTCATCTTGGTGTGTCCCACTTGTGGATGCTTCCGTGTCAACTCTTGGTTCACCTTGTCGTGAGGTAGAAGCTTCCACTTGGACGGACGAGGTACTCTCCTTCACCTCCGTTGGACGAATCTTGCCAATAGACAAGTCTTGGATTGCTTCCGAGGGGTCTTTGTCTCCTGCATCAATTGGCAATTGCTCTACCTGCGAGCTGTTAGATTCATCAAACTTCACATCTACCGCTTCTTCAACCTTTCGGGTGAAATTGTTGTAGACACGGTAAGTGTGAGAGTTTGAGCCATAACCAAGTAGGAAATCTTCATGAGACTTAGGAGAAAATTTAGAACGACGATGCTTATCAAGAATGTAGCACTTTGAGCCGAATACTCGAAAGTATCCAACTTGGGGTTTCTTACCGGTGAGGAGCTCGTATGTCGTCTTGCCGAGTAGCTTGTGAAGATACAAGTGATTTGTTGCATGACAAGCTATCTCAACCGCTTCCGCCCAAAAGTGCTTCGGCGTCTTGTACTCATCAAGCATAGTTCTCGCCATTTCGATGAGCGTCCGGTTCTTTCTATCAACAACTCCATTTTGTTGAGGTGTGTACGTAGCCGAGAACTCATGTGAAATCCCTTCTTCATCAAGAAAGGTGTCCACATTTGCGTTCTTGAACTCCGTTCCGTTGTCGCTGCGAACCTTCTTGATCTTCACTTCAACTTGATTTTGGGCCTTCCTAGCGAAGTTTTTGAAGATCTTTTGGTCCTGTGATTTATCATCGAGAAAGAACACCCACATAAATCTTGAAAAATCATCAACTATAACAAGACCAAAATAATTTCCACCGAGACTTTTGTAGGCGTTGGGACCAAAAAGTTCCATATGAAGTAGCTCGAGTGGCCTCCTTGTGGTCATGATGTTCTTCAGGGGATGCCTCCCTCCAACCTGTTTACCTGCTTGACAAGCGCTGCAAAGTCTATCCTTATCAAATATGACATCCTTAACGCCAAGGATATTATTTCCTTTAATAAGCTTGTCAAGGTTTCACATACCAACATGACCTAATCGTCTATGCCACAACCAACCTTTAGAGGATTTAGTAATAAAGCAAGTTCTAGGTTGAGCCTTTTTAGTGAAATCAACAATGTAAAGATCACCTCTATGTATACCGGTAAAGACCATTTTATGATTATCTCTACGAAACACTTGGCAATCTACTTCAGTAAATAGGACATTTAAACCAAAATCAGCAAGTCTAGATACTGAAAGTAAATTGTAGCCAAGAGATTCAACGAGCATGACATTTTGTATGGAGCTATCATGTGATATGGCCACCTTACCGAGGCCAACCACCTTACCCTTTGAGTTGTCACCGAAAGTGACATACTTTCAAGGGCTGTCATTTTCAACAAGCTCACGAAACATATCTTTATCTTCGGTCATGTGACCGGTACATCCACTATCAATAACCCATTCCTTTCCTCCTGCCATATATCCCCGAAGACTTTTCATAAGACCAAAGTGTCTCATTGCATCATTAAGATCAAAGTCACTATCATCATCCTCATCATAGTATCCATGTTCAACAATGTCATGTGGTGGATCAAATCCTAGAGAGGGTGATTCGTTAGAGTGAATTTGACAATGATCTTCTTTATGAATTTTAATAGCTTCGGAAATAATATCACTAATAATTCCAACATCTCCTTTGGCGCGCATAAGGTTTGTAAGCTCAAATAGACATTCACCAAACATAGGATCATTGGAGTTCATCTTACTCAAGGCAATAGACTTATGGAGAATTTCATCTAGATTTTTCAAGGAATAATTTGGAAAACAATCCTCAAGAAATTTCCATATAGTGTAGGCACACTTAAGAGTAGGCAAACATCCAATCAAGTTTCTAGGCAAGCCTCTAGTGATAAGATTAACAGTTCTAAGATTGCGAATCATGTCAATCGACTCATCAAGGGTAGGATGCATGGGATCAACATGAGGTGCACAAGGGCTAGCAATGTACTTGTTCAATTGATATTCATTGAAAATCACAAGCATCTCATTTTTTCACTCATGAAAATACTCTCCATCAAGTATAGGCACTCTATGTCTAAAACTCCCCAAAGTAGACTCATCCATCTTCCTCCAATGGTGTTTAAACCAAGGCAATGGAGACCAAAGCTCTGATACCAATTGAAAGGATCGAGAAGAGGTGTCTAGAGGGGGGTGATTAGACACTAAGTGAGAAAAGGTGCAGTTTTTAATTTCTTTAAGTTGAAGTGGAGTTTTGGCACAAGTTTAACAATCACAATACATATCAAGCAAGCATGCAAAGAGTATATGAGCAGCGGAAAGTAAAGCATGCAACTTGCAAGAATGTAAAGGGATGGGATTGGAGTGTGCAAACGCAATTGGAGACACGGATGTTTTTTTCGTGGTTCTGATAGGTCGTGCTATCGTACATACACGTTGATGGAGACTTCAACCCACGAAGGGTAGCGGCTATGCGAGTCTACGGAGGGCTCCACGCACGAAAGGTCCATGAAGAAGCAACCTTGTCTATCCCACCATGTCGTCGCCCACGAAGGACTTGCCTCACTAGGGGTAGATCTTCACAAAGTAGGTGATCTCCTTGCCCTTACAAACTCATTGGTTCAACTCCACAATCTTGTCGGAGGCTCCCAAGTGACACCCAGCCAATCTAGGAGACACCACACTCCAAGAAATAACAAATGGTGTGTTGATGATGAACTCCTTCTCTTGTGCCTCAAATGATAGTCTCCCCAACACTAAACTCTCTCTCACAGGATTTGGATTTGGTGGAAAGAAGATTTGAGTGGAAAGCAACTTGGGGAAGGCTAGAGATGAAGATTCATATGGTAGGAACGGAATATCTTGGTCTCAACACAAGTGTAGGTGGTTCTCTCTCATAAAATGTATGTTGGAAGTGTAGGCATGTTCTGATGGCTCTCTCCATGAATGAAGAGTGGGTGGAGGGGTATATCTAGCCTCCACACAAAATCTAACAGTTACACACAACTTACCAATCTCGGTGGGACCGAATTGAGAAACTCGGTCAGACCGATTTAGCAAATCATGTGACCGTTAGGATTTTCGGTGGGACCGACATGCAACTCGGTAGGACCGATATGGTTAGTGTTAGGGAATAACGTAATCTCGGTAAGACCAATTACTCAAACTTGGTGGGACCAATTTTGGTGATCAGCTAACCAGAGAGTTGGTCAGGCAAACTCGGTGGGACCGATTCGCTCATCTCGGTCGGACCGAAATGTTACGTAGAGGAACAGAGAGTTTGCATTGTAATCTTGGTAGTACCGATTACTCAAACTCAGTGAGACCGATTTTGGTGATGGACATACACAGAGAGATTACAATCCCAACTCGGTGAGACCGATTTGCCTAGGGTTTGTGGCAGTGGCTATGACATTTGAACTCGGTGGCGCCGGATAGGAAGAATCGGTGGGGCTGAGTTGGATTTTTGGTTTAGGTCATATGTGGATGTGAGAAGGTAGTTGAGGGCTTTTGAGCATATCACTAAGAATTTTAAGCAAGCAAGCCATTAAGCAACACCTCATCCCCTCTTGATAGTATTGGCTTTTCCTATAGACTCAATGTGATCTTGGATCACTAAAATAGAAAATGTAGAGTCTTGTGCTTGGAGCTTGAGCCAATCCTTTGTCCTTAGCATCTCAAAGGGGTTCCACATCCTCTAGTCCATTCCACTTCATTTTTGAACTTTTCTGAAACATGCTAGGTAAAAGTGTTAGTCCAACAAGAGATATGTTGACATTAATTACCAAAACCACCCAGGGAGCACTTGTGATTTCAATATTGCTCAATATAAATTGTGGAAATTATATGCTAGAGTAGGCATTGTGTGGAAACAATTATGAATCTTGTCTTTGACAGTACCAAAGTGAAATGGTTTGCTCTTTATCATACTAACCTATCCCATGAATTTCCGTTAAGTTTTGTGTGATTGAAGTTTTCAAGTTTTGGATGAGATGTTGATATGAGGAGAAAAATGAGTGACAAGATCCTAAGCTTGGGGATGCCCAAGACACCCCAAGGTAATATTCAAGGAAGATCCAAGCAACTAAGCTTGGGAATGCCCCGGAAGGCATCTCCTCTTTCGTCTCCAGCATTATCGGTAACCTCACTTGGAGCTATGTTTTCATTCATCACATGATATGTGTTTTTCTTGGAGCGTCAATTTATTTTGTAACGATTTGCTTTATGTTATTTAGAATAATTTTGTGCATCATTTATTTCAATAAAAGTGGTAATGATAGCCTTTGCCATGCTTATTTTTCAAGTATACAAGTTGCTATTTCAAAACAGAAAGTTTATGGTTGTTGCAAAAATTCCCTAGAAAAGTAAGAATGTGATAAAATGCTGAAACTTTTTTCAAAATAATCTCTGATAAATATTATAAAGTTTGGTATTTGTTTCAGAATTTTTGAAGTTAGGGAAGTATGATGAATATTGAATTCTTTACATACTGTACTGTTTTGGCAGATTGCTGTTATGTTTCCATTGTCTGCATATGTTTGCTTGTTTAATGATTCTATTTGAGGATAGGAGTATTAATATGCATAAGCATTTAGTGTGCAATGTTGAATAATAATTTTTGTGATTTTCTACAGTAGAGGATGATAAGGTTTTTGCATTGGTTTATACTAACTTATCTCACGAGTTCTTGTTGAGTTTTGTGTGGATGAAGTTTTTGAGATTTAGGGAAACCGTGATATGAGAGGAATTAAGGAGAAACAAAAGCTCAAGCTTGGGGATGCCCAAGGCATCCCAAATTTATATTTCAATAAGTCTCAAGCATCTAATCTTGGGAATGCCCCGGTAGGCATCCCACCTTTCTTCTTCAACAATTATCGGTTAGTATCGGTTGAGCCTAAGTTTTTGCTTCTTCACATGATGTGTACTATTCTTGGAGTGTCATTTTGTTTTGTTTTGCTTGATGTTTTAATAAAATACTTAGATCTGAAAGTTTTAAATAAAAGAGAATCCTCAATTAGCTACCCATTTACATAACTGCTTGCCTTATCTTCACTTATATCTCTTTGGAGTAGTTTGTCA
Organism: Triticum dicoccoides; assembly: GCF_002162155.2. Lineage (NCBI taxonomy): Eukaryota > Viridiplantae > Streptophyta > Magnoliopsida > Poales > Poaceae > Triticum > Triticum dicoccoides. The sequence goes on from NC_041385.1 coordinate 279,868,044, forward strand.
TTTACTCTTGTACTTCACTTAAATCCTATGAGTAAATTGTTGAATGAATTGAATATCATGTAGTTTAAACTGTATGCTCATATCATGCCTAGTGGTAGCTTCACATTGGGTTTAGAAACTGAAATCTTTTGAAGCTTGACAATCACAATATTGGTCATACAAGCAATTCATGAATGATTACTGTAAGGAAGAGAACTTTCACATGCAAATACACTATCTTGGAAATGTTTTATGATTGTGAGCCCCCATCAAAATATTATATGCCAAAATTGTTAACGTTGGACAAGGAAGGCAACGTAATGATTTATGTTTGTTCATATTCACATAGAAGTTATATTGTCATAGATCCTTCAACATGTGGTGCTTGCCCCCTATCTTTGCTAGCCAAAAATTTCGCACCAAGTAGAGATACTACTTGTGCATCCATAAACCCTTAAAACGAAATCTTGTTTTGGGATTCATCCATACCTACCTATGGATTGAGCAAGATCCTTCAAGTAAGTTGTCATCGGTGTAATAAGGCAATAAAAATTGCTTCTAAAAGTGTTAGATCATTTAGTGTAAGAGAATATTGAGTGTTGTACAAACTTGTGATGGCGAAGAATAAAAGCGATAGACTGCATAATAAAGGTTGCTATCACAAGGGGCAATATAATGTGACGTTCTTTTGCACTAAGGGGTTGAGCATACAAAAAAATAAGCGCATGGCAACCTCTGCTTCCCTCTATGAAGGGCCTATCTTTTACTTTTATGTATTTACTTTCATGCAAGAGTCAAAGTCTTTCTCTCAGTTCCTTTTTATTTTTCTCTTTTGGCAAGCATCATGTGGTGAGGAAAGATCTAGGCACATATATCCAATTGGATATGGGTAGCATGAGTTATTATTGTTGACATCACCCTTGAGGTGAATACGTTGGGAGGCGAAATTATAAGCCCCTATCTTTCTATGTGTCCGGTTGAAACATTTTGCTCATGTGTATGTGGTGAGTGTTAGCAATCATAGAAGACTATATGATAGTTGAGTATGTGGAGCTCTTACTTAGACTTTGTTGAATAAGTTGAATTGGAATTGTTTGGTGCCTAAGAATATAGGTTGTTGAGTTTCAAGAGAATATATTCTTTCAACCTTAACTTGTGAATTGGTTGCTACTTGTTCATGATAAGTTTTATAATAAAGAATTGCTGTTATGATGCTAGGAAAAGTGATGGAAATTGTCATTGATCAAACTTGTGCACTTTGCTAGCATTCACACTTCATAACTTATTTGTTTTATCATTTATCTACTCGAGGACGAGTAGGAATTATGCTTGGGGATGCTGATACGTCTCCAACGTATCTATAATTTATGAAGTATTCATGCCATGTTTACAATAATTTTATATGGTTTTGGTCTGATTTTCATGGAACTAACCCGGACTGACGATGTTTTCAGCAGAACTACCATGGTGTTGTTTTTTGTGCAGAAATGAAAGTTCTCCAAATGAGCTGATACTTTTTGATGATTGTTTTTGGAACAAAAGAGACCCCCGAAGCTTCGTGGGAGGGACAGAAGAGCCATGAGGAGGGCACAACCCACCGGGGCGTGCCTGGGCACTTGCCCATGCCCCGGTGTATCGTGCCCACCTCGAGGCCCATCTGGACGTGAGATCGACGCCAAAAATTCCTATAAACAGATAAACCATCAGAAATAACCCTAGATCAGAAGTTCCGCTGCCGCAAGTCTTTGTAGCCACCAAAAACTATTGACAAGCCCGTTCTGGCACCCTGCCGGAGGGGGAGATCATCACCGGTGGCCATCTTCATCATCCCGGCAGCCACCACGATGAGGAGGGAGTAGTCCAACCTCGGGGCTGAGGGTTTGTACCAGTAGTCCACACTCGATCTTGATTTATCATGGGCTTTGTTAACGTAGATGGATCATATGATGTTTCCCCCCTCTTTACACTTGTTGTGATGAATTGAGTCTTTACCCTTTGAAGTTTTATCTTGTCAGATTGAATGTTCAGATATGAGAACACATGATATATGTCTTGCTTATGAATACTCGTGGTGACAATGGGGTATTATTTTGATTCACTTGACTTGCTGATTCCCAAGGTGACTTTGGGGTAATCTATGCATACGGGTTGATGCACGTTGTTTTATCTTTTCTCCGATAGAAACTTTGGGGGTCTCCTTGTAGTTCTTTGTGTGGATCGAGTATTATGAATCTGGAATTGTTTGATACATATCATATAATTAATTCACAGGTACCCGCGGTGACATTGGGGTATCTAGGTGACATTAGAGTTTGTTGATATGCATCATATGGTGTTATTTTAGTACGAACTCTTGATTAGATCGATGAAAGAATAGCTTGTTGTTATTTTAGTACAAACTCTAGTATAGATTGATCGGAAAGAATAGATTTGAGGTGGTTTCGTACCCTACAAACAATTTCTATCTTTTGTTCTCCGCTAATAGGAACTCGGGAGTGATTCTTTATTGCATTTTGAGGGATAATCATATGATCCAACTATGTTAGCATTGTTGAGAGATTGCACTAGTGAAAGTATGCACCCTAGGCCTCATTTTACATCATTGCAATAACATTTGTGCTCCGTTTTACTATTTACTACCTTGCTATTTTTTTATTGTACGCACTACAAAAACTCATATCTACTATCCATACTACACTTTATCACCATCTCTTCGCCGAACTAGTGCACCTATACAATTTTCCATTGTATTGGGTGTGTTGGGACACAAGATATTTCTTGTATTTGATTACAGGGTTGCTTGGGAGAGACTATCTTCATCCTACGCCTCCCACGGATTGATAAACCTTAGGTCATCCACTTGAGGGAAAATTGCTACTATCCTACAAAACTCTGCGCTTGGAGGCCCAACACGAGTCTACAAGAATATAATTGCATAGTAGACATCAAGCTCTTTTCTGGCGCCATTGCCGGGGAGGTGAGTGCATGAAGGTATATCTTTAGATCTTGTAGTCGAATATTTTAGTTTCTTGTTTAATCACTAGTTTGGTTTATAAAAGAAAACGACAAAAAAATGGAGTTGAGGTTGCATCATATTATTTATCATCTTTATAATATCTTTCTTGAAAATGATGGTTCGGAAAATTGTGCTCAATTGTTAGAAGAGGAAGTCAATAAAATGTTTGGCACAAAATATTTGAATGATGAGCATGATTGCAATGTTGTTAGTATGAATTCTTTGAATATCCAAAATGCTAATGATGATTGCACTAGCCATGATAATGATGTCTCCTATAAGAATGTCAATTTTTGCAGAGTGAATTGGGAGTGCAAAAGCACACCAAAAAGGGAAGATAGATTTTGTAAGAAGCATAAATATTTAGAAACGAAAAAGTTGCAAGAGAGGCTAGATGCTTGTGCTGAAAGATTTAGTATTTCTCGCCATCCTTGTGAACTTTGCAATGAACATGGTCATTGAAATCTCCAATGCTATTTGTTTCATGATCAAATTGTGTCCAAAAGTTGTCATAACTTGATTACCCTTGAGCATCATAAAGAGCTTAGTCTTCTTTTGGTGTATGACGAAATGAAACGTATAACTAAGGTTATTCCAAAATTTAATCTCAATAGATTTCTTGATTATGATCTGGAGGAAATTTATATGTTTTGTGCGGAAAATTGCATTGAGAATCCTTATATTGCCAACTATCTAAAGACAAGAAAACAAATAGAGTATGAAGAGAGTACTAATGAAAGGTAAAATATTTCCCAATACCTTCCTAGTGTTTCTTATGTTTAGTCGCTGCTTGAACTTTGGAGGTGCTCTGCATTTATGTTTTGCGGTCTCAGAAAGGGCTAGCGAGATACCACTATTGTCATATTATATCATGGTTGTTTTAATAACGTGTTGTTGTTTGAGATATCTTATTATTGCTCGCTAGCTGATTATGTCATTGGTATGAGTTAATATAATTTTTAAGAGTTTTTGTCGTCATGGTTAGTTATAATCTTGGCTGAAAACCTGGGTGCTGTTTAAGCTTATTTATGCAAACAAGGGCAAAAGAGTTCGTAAAAGTTTTTCTTTTTCACTTTCAGTTTATCAAGCTTGGGGGAGTTGATACGTCTCTGTCGTATCTACTTTTCCTAATGCTTTTCCTCTTATTTTGGACTCTAATTTGCATGATTTGAATGAAACTAACCCGGATTGACGTTGTTTTCAGCAGAACTGCCATGGTTTTGTTGTTTTTTGCGCAGAAATAAGAGTTCACGGAATGGAACGAAACTTTACGAGGATTTTTTATAACAATAAAGAGAATTTCTGGAGCCAAGAACCACCGAAGGGGGGCACCAGGGTGGGCACAACCCACCAGGGTGTGCCCCTCTCCAGGCGCGCCCAGGTGGTTTGTCCCCACCTGGTGGCCCTGCAGACCCTGAAACCGACGCTATAAAATCCTATTTTTCCAAAAAAAATCAGTGAGAAAGAATTATCGCGTTCCACAAGACGGTCTCATTTCTCTCTACTATTCCCCTGTGTGCCACTCGCACACCCCCTCTCACACGGAGATGTCTTGCGCTCCTTAGGTATGAGAAGCTACGAGTCTTCCTCTTAAATATCTCTTTCTCACACACAAACACAAACTCTGTCTCCCAAGGTCTCATATCTCTCCACCATTCTCTTGTATGTCGCTCACACACACTCTCTCTCCCTAGAGATATCTCGCGTTCCCTGATATCTCTCTCTAGCTATCACTCTCGTTATGAAATATCTTTCTCTCTTGCAGACACAAAACTCCATCTCTTGGGATCTCATTTCTCTCTGATATTTGTTTGTATGTGACTCACATGCACCCTCTCTCTATCTCTCTCACACCCACACACATAAATCATCCTTCTGATCCACTCGACTCTTATCTCTAACACACACACTAGCTAGCATCTTTATCTTTCTATTTATTTGTTTCTCCATCAACCTTCTTTCTCACCCTCACTCTTGCTTCCTATCACGCACACTATATATGTTTCTCTCTACATGCAGTCATGTGCCCTCTTTTTATCTTTCTCTCTCACACACACATAACTTCACCCTCTGAACCATGTGGCGATCATCTCCAACACTCAAACTAGCCGATGTCCCTCTAGATAGCATCTCTATCTCTCTATCTATGTGTAGTTTCTCCATCAACATTTATTTCTCGCACGCACTCTTGCTTCCTATCACGCACACTATATCTGTCTCTCCATACATGCATCTATATACTGATCTCTTTTGCATAATCGTTGTGTCTTGCTCCCTCTGCTTGCCATAGATGCATGCTCCAGCCCACACCACTATCTATTAAAGACAAAAACACATGCTCAATTACCGGGCCTTCTTCCCTGCTGATGCAGAGCATCCCACAATCATCCCCATGGACGCATCTACATCTCCTACAACACCACTTGGACCAATGACAAGAGCACATGCAAGAGCTCTCGAAACCGAGGTGACATCACTCCTCTCATAACTCCCTTTCGAGTCACACGAGACATGGCTACTACCTCAAACGGAGACGCTTTGCATACTCAGGTACCAAGGAGTTAGCATGGAGAATCTAGGAAGCAAGGAGAATCGGAAGCGGAAGACATACGCGAAGATGGAGAGGAAAACAGCCAAGTCCCAGGCTGGCCGGACAATCCGGACGAGGCCCCGGACGATCCGGACAGAGCCCGGACGATCCGCTAACTCACCCCACGACACCCGAAGCTGGACCCCGAAGCCGGACCATCCGGACGACCACCCAGATCATCCGTACACCAGCCGTACATCCGGACATCCAGGCCAATGCCGCCACTGCCTGCGTCACCAATTCATCCAGGCCAGCTCCCGGGTCATCCGGACCAAGCCCGGATCATCCGGCTCCCCACCCGGATCATCCGAACCCTGCCTGCGTGCGCGTGTTGGGCTGAGGCCCATGTACCCCTTCGCCCCCTTAGCCTATATATAGGACTCCTCCACCTATCTTCTAGACTCAGCATTGTGATAGCTCATATTTTGAGATAGAGCCTTGCTCATCCATCCGGATCTACTCCATCACGAGGGACCGACACCTCTTCAGAGAAGATCCTCGTTGGATTCAAGACCTCCTCTCAGAGAAGACCCTCTTCAAGACCTGCTCCCGGAGAAGAACCGGTTACCCTATGTATCGTCCTTTGTTGGATTCGGATCTGGTATCACTTTGTGTCTCGATGATCTAGCACATGTGTGACTATATTCTTGTTGGTTGAGTGTTTTCTCGTGTTTTCCCCTTGTTCCCCCTCTCGTGTTCTTCGTGTTCTTGGTAGGATTCCCCTCCAAACGTGAAAGATCAGCCTCTGGGTTCTACCCTACATCATCTTGGTATCATGAGCCACGTTGATCACGTTTTTGGAGCCCCTGCCCTTTGTTTTCTAGCTTGATTTTGTTGATTTCATCCTAAATCCAAAAATCGCCACCAAAAATAGCCCCCAATTTTTTTTGTGATTTGTTGGTTTTGATGATGTTTTGTTGATTTTGATCTGTGGATTCATTGTGTAACTCGTGGATCTTGCCTTTCCCCACCATCTCACACTCGAAATCCATCCAAAATCCACGAAATCTTCGAATTTATCCCCGTTTTCAGTTCATCCAGAGGGAATCCCGTGCGTAGTTAACCTGCCCGGATCATCCGTACCCTGGCCCGGATCATCCGGACCTGCTCGAATCATCCGGCTCTTGGCCCAGATCATCCGAATTCCTCTGCCGAAACTGCATTTTCTGCAGTTTTTCTCCACCACCGCCTACGCCTCCGCACACCCCACTTCAACCACCACCACCTTAACTCCGCCAACCCCACGACATACCACACCGTACCACCATTTGACTTTGGGTTCGAGAATTTGAGTTGTGGCTTCCGTGTCCTATTGTGTTTCGGCTATATAGGTACGGCGCGACTTCAACATCACCACCGTTCATTTTCATCGACTACTCACAATCGCTACGGACTATAACTTCGACGACATCTTTGTCTACGCCTTGCCATTGCATTGATAACCACCATAGCCTTACTTTTGTGTTGCTTACCATCGAGACTAGCCTTTGAGTATTGCCGGCAACGTGACTTGTGCACATTAGTGATCATACTCTCCATAAGCATACATACCATATCATCGTGGTACATATCTTGATATCATCTCTTGTGTCACGAAGTTGTCATCGCATACACAATTGCTATTTTGGCTCGTGAAGTTTTGCATGAGAAAAGAGCTCAAAAGTGAAAGAGCCAAACAAGCTTTTAAGCAAAAGAGAAAGATAAGAAAAGAGCTTATGAGCAAGAACCATAGCATCATGCTACTTTTAAGATTGTCATATCTAATCATCTTGGATCATATCACCGAAATACCATACATATAGCATACTTGTGATAGAGGTCCTTGCATTTTTTGCTTAGTAGGTTGTGCACAAGTTCTATATCTGCCTATTGTGCAATCGTGCTAGCGTCTGTCTAGTGTTGTGCAACAAGAGCATTTTCGTGGACTCCACATTTTGGCTCATTTTTGGTTTGCACAACCCCACTTATCTATTTTGCGTTTGTGTTTCCGTGTACCACTACTTGCTTGTTCTACTTGTTGCATTTGTGAATTTGCTAATCCTTTTCAACATCTTTGAGTCTAACTAACAATTGCATCAAATTTTGTGTCACCATTCTAACCGAGCTCCACCATAAGCTTTTACTTGTGTAGGTGTGAGAACCGACAAGAATTGGTACCAATTATGCTATTTCATTGTCCACATTTGAGTGATCATTGATCCATCTTCAACATCGGTCAAGGTACATTTGGTATAAGTTCTTCCCTTTCTCCCACTCACATTTTTGCTTGGAATGATGGATAGGCCGAGTTCTGCTACCAACCCACTCTTCATCGAGCAAGACGACTACATGTCATCATACGTCACCAAGAGCCACTCTTTGGTGCACAACGAGCTTTGCATCAAGAGCAACAAGCAATGAGCAACGACATCGACAATCTCGCCACTGACTTGCGATTCTCTGAGCAACGAACAAAAGACTACTTCGACAACAAGCTCGACGCTCACAAACAAGAGAACGATGCAAGAATGGACAAGATTTGTGCCTTGTTGGTGAACCGCCATCCTTCAACTTATTCATACTCAAGACGGAGCCACTCAAGTCGACACACCGACGACACCTTCTTCGGCTCAAGTACACTGACATCAAACACTCTACGCCGAGCCACGCGTCAAGACCGTCATGCATATCACAATCCTCTACACGGCAATCATTCGCAAGAGAAAGTCGACGAGCAAGCACATCGTCATCAACCAAACCAAGTTCCTCTTGCACAAGCTCAAGAACGACAATGTCAACGTCACCAAGAGGAAGAGCGAGCGCGACAACATCAAGATGAACAAGACGCCGAGGCTCAACGTCTTCAACAACAACAACAACGTGAAGCACAATCTCTTGAGGTGCAATGTGCCCTTCAAGAACCAAGTCGAGCCATTTCCAAATGCAACCGCGATAGGTGCAACCAAGAGGAAGCACTTCACGAAGAAATCCAAGAGCGGAACTACCAACCAAGAGTGCAACGTCAAGTTCCTCAACCTCCTCCACAAGCTCGACAAGCTCCTCCACAACCTCAAGTTCAACAAGAGCAAGACGACAAGCTCCTCCACAACCTCAAGTTCAACAAGACCAAGAGCAACATGAGGTTGATAATCCTCCACGTCAAGGGTGTCATCATCACCCTCGACCCCAACACAATGAAGAGCAACGCTACGGCAAGCTAAAGTTCACCATGCCCAAGTTCAATGGAAGCAATGATCCCTAAGAGTACCTATCATGGGCATTGAAGGTCGACAAAATCTTTCGTTTGCACAACTATGAGGAAGAGAAGAAGATCGCTATGACATCACTTGAGTTCCAAGACTATGTGCTCATATGGTGGGAACAAGTCCTTGAGCGCCGAGAAGCAAGAGGTGAACCACCAATCACCACTTGGGCACAAATGAAAGATGTCATGCGAGCACGTTTTATGCCCACCTACTACAACTGCGATCTCTTCAAGATGATCCAACTACTAAAGCAAGGAACAAAGAGTGTTGAAGAATACTATAAGTAAATGGAGGTAGCCATGATAAGAGCCAATGTCACGGAAGATGGTGAGCAAACTATGGCATGTTTCTTGAATGGCCTCAATCATCCCATCAAGAAGATTGCCGACTTCCAACCCTATTCCAACCTCATTGAGCTCGTGCATCAAGCTACCAAAGCGGAACGTCAAGTGCAAGATGAATTCAAGTACGCCAAGTACTCGTACAAGGCCTATGGCTTCTCCAACACCCAAGCTTCAATGACTCCACCAACTTCAGCCTCAACCAAGCCATCTACAAGCAACAACGACAAGTCGAGTTACAAGAAAACTTTGACAACCTCAAGTCATCCTCCTCCTACTACAAGCAACTTCAAGCCGCGTGCTTCATCATCTACTCCAACCGATGAGACCGTCAGGACAAGCTCCTTCAAGTGTTTCACTTGTGGCAGCCGAGGCCACAAGTCCTTTTAGTGTACCAACAAGCATTCCATGATCCTCAATGATGATGGAACCTATGGCTCCATGAGTGAAGAGGAGATGGAAGCCCTTGAGCAAGTGGCCAAGCACCGGCGCATGAACGAAGATGAAGATGATCAAGTCTTTTATGATGAGGATTCGAGCCCCACTCTCGTTGTCTCCAGAGTCTTGACTCTTCAACATCAACAAGACGAAGAGCAAAGATGCCACATCTTCCACACAAAGGCCGACATCAATGGAAGGTCCGTCAAGGTCATCATCGATGGAGGTAGTTGTCACAACTTGGCAAGTGAAGAACTATGCTCCAAGCTCCAATGGGCAAGATGAAGCACCAGCACCCATACAAGGTCCAATGGCTAAGTGATTCCGGCACTATTCGAGTTGAGCATACGGTCCAAGTCTCCTTCAAAATTGGAGCATATGAAGACACTTTGGAGTGTGATGTTGTCCCGATGTCTGTCTGCCACCTCCTTCTTGGTCGACCATGGCAATTTGACTGCGGCATCATCCACAACGGGCCTACCAATCATTATAGCTTCAAGATGAAAGGGAAGGAATATGTGCTGCGACCTATGTATCCTAGTCAAGTGATCGCTGAAAAACAAGCTACCCATCATTGAGAAAAGAGTGAGAGAGTGATCCACCCAAAAGAGAGTGAGAGCCACAAGCTAAAATCGAGTGCCTCCATAATGAGCGACAAGAAAAACTTCGTCCTATTTTCCACCAAAAGTGAGATGAGAGAAGTGTGTGAGAACCCATCGAGTGTTACGCACTTTGTCATTGTGTGCAAGGACGAGGCACCAAAAACTAACACCTCTCACGATCTACCTTTAGTGTTGTCTTCTCTTTTGGAGGAATTCCAAGATGTTTTCCTCGATGAGCTACCTCCGAGTCTACCTCCACTACGAGGCATTGAGCACTGTATCGACCTCATCCTCGGAGCACCTCTACCTAACAAAGCTCCCTACCGCGTCAACCCCAAGGAAACTAAGGAGATCCAACGGCAAGTGCAAAAACTAATTGACAATGGTCAAGTACGTGAAAGTTTGAGCCCTTGTGCCGTTCCGGTCATACTAGTTCCAAAGAAAGACGGTACTTATGGAATAGTTTCCGATTGCCGTCCCATAAATGCTATCACCGTTAGACATTGCTATCCTATTCCACGCTTAGATGATATGCTTGATGAGCTTAGCGGAGCCGCCATTTTCTCTAAGATTGATCTTAAGAGTGGCTACTATCAAATACGCATCCAAGAAGATGATGAATGGAAAAACGCATTTAAGACCAAATTTGGCTTATATGAATGGCTAGTTATGCCAATGGGTTTATCCGAAGCACCCGGTACTTTCATGCGAGTCATGCACTTTGTTCTTCGCCCCTATATTGGTGTACTTGTTGGGGTCTATTTTGATGATATCCTTGTCTTTAGCAAATCCCTCAAAGAGCATGTCACCCATCTTAGAACCGTGTTGCAAACCCTTAGGAAAGAGCGCCTTTATGCTAATGTGGAAAAATGCCTTTTTGGTGATGATAAGCTTGTCTTCTTGGGTTTTGTTGTGTCCTCTAAGGGTGTTCATGTAGATGAATCTAAGATAAATGCTATTAAAACTTGGCCCCAACCAGCCAACTTGCAACAAGTGCATAGTTTTCTTGGTTTAGCCGGTTTCTATCATCGCTTTGTGAAGGATTTTAGCACCATTGCTTCTCCTTTACATTCTTTGAGTAAGAAAATTGCGCCTTTTGTTTGGGGACCATCCCAAGATACCACATTTAATGAGCTTAAGAATTTGCTTACTCATGCTCCCGTGCTTGCTTTACCCAACTTCGACAAACCCTTTGAGATTCATTGTGATGCTAGCGGTAACGGCATAGGAGGTGTGTTAACGCAGGGAAGCGTGCCATAGCATACTTTAGCGAAAAACTTTCCGGAGCGCAACTCAATTACGCCATTTATGACAAAGAGCTATATGCTTTAGTGCGAGTTTTGCGTGAATGGGAACATTATCTTCGCCCGCATGAATTCATCATTCATACCGATCACGAAAAGCTTAAGTACTTAAAAGGACAAACTAAGTTAAACAAGCGTCATGCAAAATGGAGTGAATTCGTCGAGTCATTTCCTTATGTCATCAAGTACATCAAGGGTAAGGAAAACATAGTGGCGGATGCCCTTTCCTGCATATGCACGCTTGTCACTGAACTTGAATTGAATGTTATAGGCTTTGAGCACATAAAAGACTTGTATGCGAACGATCCTACATTTGCTATTCCTTATGCTAAGTGTTTGATGCATACATCTTGGGAACGATATTACATCAAGGATGATTATCTTATGAGAGCTAACAAACTTTGCATTCCCGAGTCTTCTCTTCGTTTGCTCCTTTTGCAAGAGGCTCATGGAGGCGGACTCCTGGGACACTTTGGACGCGACAAGACATTGGCCATGCTCTCCAAGAACTACTTTTGGCCCATGATGTTCCGTGACGTCTCACACTTCACCAACCGATGCTCTACATGTCGCAAAGCTAAGTCAAAAGCTCAATCCCATGGTATTTACATGCCTATTCCTATTCCTTATCAACCTTGGGAAGACATTAGCATGGACTTTGTACTTGGTTTGCCTAGGACTCAAAATGGGAAGGATTCCGTGTTTGTTGTTGTGGACCGATTCTCTAAAATGGCTCATTTTATACCATGTAACAAGATAGAAGATGCTTCACATATTGCCAATATCTTTTGTAGGGAAATATTGCGTCTACATGGAGTGCCCAAGACGATCGTCTCGGACCGTGACGTCAAGTTCTTGAGTTACTTTTGGAAAACTCTATGCGCCAAGCTCGGAATCAAGCTCTTGTTCTCTTCAGCATACCATCCCCAAACCGACGGCCAAACGGAGGTGATGAACCGTACACTCTCCACTCTACTTCGCGTGTTGATCAAGAGGAACATCAAGGAGTGGGAGGAGTGTCTACCCATCGCCGAGTACGCCTACAACCGCACAAGACATTTGACTACCAATAAGTCCCCCTTCGAGGCTGTCTATGGCTTCAACTCGTTGTCCCCTTTGGACATTCTACCTCTTCCACTACAAGAGCGCACCAACATGGACGCAAGTGCACGAGCAAGCTACCTCACAAATATGCATGAAGATACAAGGCACACCATCGAGCGCCAAGTACAACGACTCGCGACCAAGCTCAACATCAACAAGCAACCCATGATATTCAACATTGGAGATCTCGTGTGGCTACACCTTCACAAGGACCGCTTCCCCAAAGAACGCAAGTCCAAAATTCTACCATGAGTCGATGGACCCTTCAAGGTGCTAGCACGCTACAACAACAACGCTTACAAGATCGACCTCCCAAGCGACAAGTACAACGTGAGCGGCATCTTCAATGTCAAAGACCTCTCGCCATACCGTGGGGATGAAGATTTCGATCTGAGGTCGGATCTTTCCCAAGGGGGGGGAGATGATGCGGAGCATCCCACGATCATCCCCATGGACGCATCTACATCTCCTACAACACCACTTGGACCAATGACAAGAGCACGTGCAAGAGCTCTCGAAATCGAGGTGACATCACTCCTCTCACAACTCCCTTTCGAATCACATGAGACATGGCTACTACCTCAAATGGAGACGCTTTGCATACTCAGGTACCAAGGAGTTAGCCATGGAGAAGCTAGGAAGCAAGGAGAAGCGGAAGCGGAATACATACGCGAAGACGGAGAGGAAAACAGCCAAATCCCAGGCTAGCCGGACGATTCGGACGAGGGCCCGGACGATCCGAACCCTGGTCCGGACGATCCGGCTAACTCACCCCACGACACCCGAAGCTGGACCATCTGGACGACCACCTGGATCATCCGGACATCAGCTGGACATCCGGACGCCCATCTGGACATCCGGGCCAACGCCGCCACCGCCTTTGTCATCAACTCATCCGGACCATCTCCCGGATCATCCGGCTCCCCACCCGGATCATCCAGACCCCGCCTGCGTGCGCGTGTTGGGCTGAGGCGCATGTACCCCTTCACCCCCTTAGCCTATATATAGGACTCCTCCACCTCTCTTCTAGACTTAGCATTATGATAGATCATATTTTGAGATAGAGCCTTGCTCATCCATCTGGATCTACTCCATCGTGAGGGATCGACACCTCTTCGGAGAAGATCCTCGTTGGATTCAAGACCTCCTCTCAGAGAAGACCCTCTTCAAGACCTCCTCTCAGAGAAGAACCGGTTGCCCTATGTATCGTCCTTTCTTGGATTCGGATCTTGTATCACTTTGTGTCTCGATGATCTAGCGCATGTGTGACTATATTCTTGTTGGTTGAGTGTTTTCTCGTGTATTCCCCTCGTTCCCCCTCTCGTGTTCTTCGTATTATTGGTAGGATTCCCCTCCAAACAAGAAAGATCGGCCTCTAGGGTTCTACCCTACATCACCTGCACTCTCACATGCATGCATATTGTCATACTGATCCGTCTCTCCCATGTTGTTGATCTTATGACTTATGTCTTCTTTCTTTTATCTTGATCATGCGCGTGTGCACACACACATATCCCACGTATACATGTATACCTCTTGCACATGCACGTTCAATGTCTCCTATGTCTCCACACGTAGTTAATTACCCTTAGCCGTAACTCCACATCGAATCGTGCTCTTCTTGTGTGCACATAACTTCCGCTTGGATGGGTAATACACACACACTCACACTTAACAATCTCCTTCTAGCTACCCCCTCTCTCACTCTTCCCCTATATCCACGAAACTAATAAGACCATCCATTCGTTTTATCCCGCCTACATGCACCATCGATATATAGTAGTCTTCCTCTGTGTCTCTCAAACAAACACGTTCTCTCAATGTCGACTCCTCTCACGCGCACACGCCTTCTCTTCCCTCTCTACGAGCCTCTTCTCTCTCGCACCCCCTCGTTGGTGGCCTCTACCATACACATCACCTCTCTACGGTGAAGCCACACACACTTAAATTACATTCACCACCGAAGACTCCGCTTCACACACACACACACACGCGCGCGCGCACACACACATGCACGCACCCACCCACCCACACACACACACACACACACTAAGACTCCATCTCGCGCACACATTCTCTACGCGGAGCATTTGTTCCTACCACCCTTCATCCAACCTTACCCGTATGATAAACAATCACCTTAATTTATTTGCATAACATAGAAAAATTCCACTTTACTTTAATAGTTAGCAAACTTCTCATAATTATATAACGTAAATCACGAGCATGAATTGACATTTTTTTACACAACCATGTTAAGATGGCCACGTAAATCACTAGCTAAAGTGTAATACCATTATACTTATATCCCGATGCAAAAGGTTGAGTACATGTCCGAAGAGTAGAGTCGCTGATACATCTCCGTCGTATCTACTCTTCCTAATGCTTTTCCTCTTGTTTTGAACTCTAGTTTGCATGATTTGAATGAAACTAACCTGGAATTACACTGTTTTCAGCCGAACTACCATGGTGTTGTTTTTTTTGTGCAGAAACAAAAGTTCTTGGAATGGGTCGAAACTTTGCAAGGATTTTTTATATCAACAAAGAGAATTTCTGGAGCCAAGAACCACCGGAGGGGGGGGGCACCTGGGTTGTCCCGGCCTGGTGGCCCCGCAGACCCTGAACCCGACGCTATAAAATCCTATTTTTCCAGAAAAAAATCAGGGAGCAAGAATTATCGCGTTCCACGAGATGGAGCCGTCGTCACCTCATGTTCTTCGTCGGGAGGCTAGATCTGGAGTCCGTTTGGGGCTCCAAAGAGCGGGATCTTCGATCTTCGTCATCACCAACCCTTCTGCATCGCCAATTCCATGATGCTCCCCACTGGGAGTGAGTAATTCCTTCGTAGGCTCGCTGGTCTATGAGGAGTTCGATGAGATTCATCATGTAATCTAGTTAGTTTTGTTAGGGCTTGGTCCCTAGTATCCACTATGTTCTGAGATTGATGTTGCTATGACTTTGCCATGCTTAATGCTTGTCACATTGGGCCCGGGTGCCATGATTTCAGATCTGAATTGTTTATGTTATCACCATTATACCTATGTTTTAGATCTGATCTTGCAAGTTATAGTCACCTACTACGTGTTATGATCTGGCAACCCTGGAGTGACAATAGTCGGGACCACTCCAGGTGATGACCTTAGTTTCCGGAGTTCATGTACTCACCATGTGTTAATGCTTTATTCCGGTTCTCTATTAACAGGAGGCCTTAATATCCCTTAGTTTTCAATAGGACCCCGCTGCCACGGGAGGGTAGGACAAAAGATGTCATGCAAGTTCTTTCCATAAGCACGTATGACTATTTATGGAATGCCTACATTATATTTATGAATTGGAGCTAGTGTCGTATCGCCCTAGTTTATAACTTTCACATGATGAATATCATCCAACAAATCATCGATCCAATGCCTATGAATTTCTCTTATACTGTTCTTGCTAAGTTACTACTACTATCGTTACTGTTGCACTTGCTACCAAATTACTGCTATCACTGTTACCGTTACTATTGCTGCTGCTACAATTATCAAAACTACCATACTACTTTGCTATTGATCACTTTGCTGCATATAATTGATCTCCAGGTGTGGTTGAATTGACAACTCAGCTACTAATACTTGCTTTGGCTCCTGTTGTGTTGAATCTATAAATTTGGGTTGAATACTCTACCATCAAAAACTGTTGCGATCCCCTATACTTGTGGGTTACCAAGAGTCGCACACATGCACTATGTCTCTCAGAATCTCACACACATGCCAGTTACGTGACGCCCCCTTAAGCAAACCCGTATGTTACAATTTGTGCACTCGCGGGTACACGTGATGGTGCGCATTTATTCAAGCCG
Source organism: Triticum dicoccoides (assembly GCF_002162155.2). NCBI lineage: Eukaryota > Viridiplantae > Streptophyta > Magnoliopsida > Poales > Poaceae > Triticum > Triticum dicoccoides. Next base: position 279,884,504 of record NC_041385.1, read on the forward strand.
GACCGCGAACCCAAACAGTAGCTGCATTCATTCCCCTCTTGCCGCCTCTTCTCTGGTCACTGTCGCCCAATAGACATGGCCCGGCAGAAGGTAACAACATAAGGCATACTCCCGCCGTAGCGGCGCTTTAATCTGGAGGCAGCGCGAAGCCCGTATCGCAGCCGCCCTGCCTCCGGAGTCCGGACTAGCCGGAGCCAGACGAGGAGGCATTGGAGGCGGAGCAGCACACAGAGCCGGAATAGGAGGACGATGACGCGGGCGAAGTGGAGTTAGAGGAGGATGATAATTTCCATTATACTCAGACTTAAAGGGCTTTGAGTTCCACGCCGCATTTATTTCATAGAGATAAGAGAAAGGAAATTTTAGTGTTCATGCATGCATCTTTTTATACTAGCACTCCTATATAAGGGTTGAGCGGTCGCTTCCCACGGACGTGCGCGGGCAGTGGAAGAGGAAGGAGAAGGGAAGCGAGTTGTGGAGTACTCCAGTTGCAGCACGAGCTCCAAGGAACGTTTGTGCCAAACAATGCATAGTTGTACAGTGTAGTCTAGCGGAGTATGAATTGGCCTTTAGGTTGCGTGTGGATGACATGGCTGCAACATGTAGGCTGCAGTTCGACGGCCTACCACTCTGCTTCGCATGGTTTGGTCACGCAAGATTTGCATGCACACATGTCACACACGTACTTGTCGAAGGCGTGCTCGAAAAAGGGCGACCAGGTCTGCTAGTCCACGTTGGTCCATGCGCCCGGAAAACAACTAATCCCAGTCGCCTTAAATGTCGTGTATGCTTTAATTCCGGGCTAATGGATGGACGTGAACATGCCATACAACGAACCGCCCGCCAGCTCCCTAATCTATATATCCACTCTTATAATAATAATATATCGCTATCTCTATCTCTCTTCTACTACTTCTACTACTCTTATAAAAAACAGAGTTGGTGATGATGGTGTGCATGTCATCCTGTAATATAGGTCGTCCGATTTATATCTGACGGATAGAAGAAAACTATGGCAATTTTGCAAAAAGATACCCACACCCCCTCTCCACATTTGCAAATAAGGCCTTCCCTCGTTCATCCTTTTCTCTCACAAGATAAACTACTCATACAAATGCATCTTGATGTTACATGCAATGCACGAGGATGTTTCCTTGGGGGTCTCTCCGGCACGGCGTGGCCATAGTTGCAAGTTGACGCCCCTTGAGATGCCGACATTGAGGGGCACTCGGATTTTGTTCGATGAGCAGGTAAGTGATGAGTTTGATCATGCAGTAAATGCATTCTAAAGACTACTTCCGTGTCCATTTCCTAATTCCCCCACTGCCCACTGTTTCACAGATTAGGCTTGGTGACAGTGGAGATTGACTTGCATATGTCCGATAGGGTACCAACATCAATTTGCACAACATTTACAATGGTGACACCGTTCCCGTAGAACGTTTGTCCAACATTGGGATCAGCCATGCAACGGGCCACCGCCTGAATTGGTACAATGGCACCAGGGTGAGATTGAAGAAGATAGCAATCCTGGAAGCCCCGATAAGGTTGTCCACCAACCAAAATTACACTCTCATCGCGGTGTTCGACATCGCAATTGCTTTGACGAAACCTTTACACGGCGATCAAAGGTGGGCCATGCTATCTGTGGCCGATTTGTTGTCGTACGAGTACAAAGACATTGTGCTCCTTTCTAACCGCATCTTCGCGGTGAAAAACCAAGGGACTTGTTTCGTATGGGACACATCCTACGGTATACTCCCTCTCTTCTAGTTTATTTGTTTTGAATTTTTTTCATTTTATAAGTTTCAAATTCAAATTTAGAGCTCCCCATCACATGTTGAGATTACAATGTCCATTAAATCAGTGTGTGCATGTACTAGTTTTTTATTGGTCATTTATATTGGTCACGCGTGCATGCATTGCAACTAACGTTTTTTTACCACAATTTCTTCAGGAAACAGAGTGCAATAATTGAGTAGTTTTACAAACTACTAGTACTACAGCTGAAACGGTTCAAAATCAATACCACCACCATGCCCGCGTCTGACTGCCCTGGCCGACCCAAACCCCCTCCCTTGACGGCGCACGCTTCCCGCGTGAAACGGTCAGCGTTGCCCCAGAGCGTCAGTGCCGCATTAATGCCTGGCCAAAGCGGAGGCGACCTCTCACTGGCGCCGGCTTTGAAGCAGCGCGACGCCCGAGAGAGTGCCGCTTCCCGGTGCACGCAACTGCTCCGCGATGAGGCTAGCCATAGTTTGGATGAGTCTCCATCGTGGTGAGCCACACTAAGAAGCTGCGATGATATTGACTCCCATTGCCCACCATTATGGATCGTTCCATCTACGAAGAATACATAGGACTGGAACTACAAGACGGACATGTACCCAGGAGTGGACGTACGAACCTGAGTAATGTAGAGCAGTAAGTGAAGTAGAAAGGCACAAATAGTATGAACATGTGTGTCGGATTCTGGGCTCTGCAGACCCTGGATAGATTCAAACTCTGGGGTGCGTACGAAGAACTCAACCTCCCCGGTCTACCTACTCGCTGATCCCATGGCCTACCTCTATGAAGTGGAAGGAAACGAAACAAGGCAGTTTACCCAGGTTCGGGCCACCTTGCAGTGTAAAACCCTACTCTGTTTTGTGGTGGATTGGCCTTGAGGTGGGCTGAGGATGAACTAGTATAGTGGAAGAACAACCTCAGGAGGTGTGTTCTTGAGATGGTGAGGGAGAGGATGATCTGAATGATTTGTCCCTGTCCATGGTGGTGGCTAGGCCCTATTTATAGTGCCCTTGGTCCTCTTTCCCCAAAATGAAGGCGGGAAGGGATCCCACTATGGCCAAATTTGAAGGGAGACAACTAGTACACCTTATCCTGACAAAAGTAGTCTTCACCTGCAAAGCTTCTGGTCGTGACGCCATGGTAGGCTCAGCGATGAACTCCGTCCTGCCGTCCTGGCAGTCTTGGTCTTGTTGCATGGAAATGGAAACCTTTGGCTGATTCCTCGGGACTCCGCGCCTGTGCTTGCCTCCTTAGCACCAAAGAGGAAACTGGTATACTACACCCGCTGGCGCTCGCCTGGCCTTGGTCGTCATGGCTTGCGTCATGCGAACCTCACGAGATGGAGGCTTGCATAGAAATCTCCGCTCCTTAGGAGCCAGCTTGAGGAGGTCGCTCCTTATGGAGGTCTTGATGTTGTCCACCTCGCGAGGGTCTTGTGTTGTTGGTGTTGGAGACGGGCCGTCCCAGGCTGTCGATGGAGCCACGCAGTAGGCCGCAAGCAGGCAAGTCTAGGTACCCCCTATTCCTAGAACACCAACAGTAGCCCCTGGGCCCAAGGCGCGCTCGAACTTGGCTTCGAGGAAAAGCCAAAGGGCAAGGGCAGAGCGCCGCGGGCCCTAACCGATTGCGGCCTCAGTCTATGCATGGTGCTTGATGGGACGTGGGCGTCTCCGCTTCCCCATGCTGCCTCGGTAACTGTCCTGGCTAACAAAAAGGCTGTCGCCTGCCACTGAGCCTTCATTGCCTTCCTTTCATCTTGCTCCAGATCCCCTTCTCTCCCTGCTCACAGCGCCTCCAGATCTACCACATCTTTCCCTGCGCTCGCTACCGATGGCCTCCACAAAAGTGAAGCCCACCGCCTCTTCTGGGCGCTCGTCCTCCTGGTTCAAGCCGGCCCTAAGCGTGTCTACCGTTGCTGAGGAGAAACACCTTGCCGCCGTGCTCCCGCTGACGGTGAGTAGCGGCAATGAGGGGGAGATACGGTGCTCCGGGTTGGCTCCGCCAAGCCGGAAACCTTGTGGGAGACTTTTTACCCCTTCTTTTTGCGCAACATCTTCGCGGGGCTCGTCCCTCCTGTAAGGGCATATTTATTCCCAATATGTTTTGGTGATTGATGACAATGCTTGTGCAGACTAATCGTGTGCGTTTAGTTCTTTCAGAGATTCATCCATTGGCACGAGACGATTTCCTCCCCTCGGTGTTGTAATTCAAGACGGCGTAGCTCCTTCGTTTCGTTGGTGGTGGACTAGTTTCGTAGGAGTCACTGTACTATCAAGAGGGGATCCGTTTTGGTAAGACTTGGGTGGAATCACACGTACACATCCTTATCACACCCGTCGTCTTTCCTTCCGCATCTCTGGAGCTGCCGTTTCCCCCTTACTATGCTCTGCTCTGCCCTAGAGGTAGTACCGCGTCCACAGCGGTAGTACCGCCGAAACTCCACAGCGGTAGTACCGCTCTCAGAGCGGTAGTACCGCTTGGGTTTTTCGGCCGTAGTACCGCTGTGCGTCTGGGCTACTTCCGCCTCGATTCTCGAACGAAGTTTTCGTGTCAGGTTTTGCGGCACTAAGGGAGGTAGTAGGGGCGGTAGTACCGCTCTAAGCGGTAGTACCGCCCTTCCCTAGCGATAGTACCGCCCTGGTGTCAGGGCCCTGGGCAGCGCGACAGTACCGCTGGGTCGAAGCGGTAGTACCGCCCGGAGCGGTAGTACCGCTCTTCCTTGGCGGTAGTACCGCCCTGGGGTCAGGGCCCCAGGCAGCGCGGCAGTACCGCTGGGTCGAGCGGTAGTACCGCCCGGAGCGGTAGTACCGCCCTTCCCTAGCGGTAGTACCGCTCTGTGCGGGGCTGGTGAGTGGGATAACGGTTGGATTGTTCTTCCCACTATATAAAGGGGTCTTCTTCCCCAAAGTTGACCTACCTCTTACCCCCGAAGCTCCATTGTTGCTCCAAGCTCCATTTTCGCCCGATCTCTCTCCCTAGCCAATCAAACTTGTTGATTTGCTTGGGATTGGTTGAGAAGGCCCAGATCTACACTTCCACCAAGAGAAATTTGATTCCCCCCACTTATCCCTAGCGGATCTTGTTACTCTTGGGTGTTGAGCACCCTAGACGGTTGAGGTAACCTCGAAGCCATACTCCATTGTGGTGAAGCTTCATGGTGTTGTTGGGAGCCTCCAAGTGTTGTGGAGATTGCCCCAATCTTTTTTGTAAAGGTCCGGTTGCTGCCTTGAAGGGCTCCAATAGTGGAATCACGGCATCTCACATTGTGTGAGGGCGTGAGGAGATTACGGTGGCCCTAGTGGCTTCTTGGGGAGCATTGTGCCTCCACACCGCTCTAACGGAGACGTACTTCCCCTTAAAAGGAAGGAACTTCGGTAACACATCCTCGTCTCCACCGGCTCCACTCTTGGTTATCTTGTCCCTTTACTTTTGCAAGCTTACTTGAGTTATATCCATTGCTTGCTTGTGTGCTTATTGTCTTTGCATCATATAGGTTGTCCACGTAGTTGCACATCTAGACAATCTATTTCATTGCAAGTTTTAATTTGTTAAAGATAAGTCTAAAAATTGTTAGTTGCCTATTCACCCCCCCTATAGTCAACCATATCGATCCTTTCAATTGGTATCAGAGCCTCGTCTCTTTATTAAGGACTTTGCCGTCCGAAGAGTATGGTTGACGTCAACGACGGTGCGGAGGAACACTCCGGTGTGAATCCCATATCGTCTTCAGCCGAAGGGGGAACCTCGGTCTCACGTGAGGAATTCAATGTGGTTTTAGACACATTGAAAACCTCCATGAAGGCCGAGGTTAAAAGCATGTGCATCTTGTGGAGGAGAATGCCAAGTTGAAGGAACAACTCGAGAAAGGTCTTGTGTCATGCATACAAGGCGAGAAGAACCTAAATGACCTTTTGAGCAATCAAAAGGAAGTTGTGGGCAAGGAGGGAGTTGGGTTCTCACCCAAATCCAAGAACAAGAAGAAGAACAAGGAGAAGAAGAGCAAGACTGATCGACCTCCTTCGCTCACGCAAACCTTTGTGAGGGAGGGAGAAGGTGCTCCTAAGGAGAAGAAGAACATGGGAAGAGTGGTGATACCAAAGAGCGCAAAGCCATCTCTCCCAACAAAGCCGGCGACTTTAACCTGTCTTATATGTTGTGCCGTGCTAGTGATGGGCATGTTTATGCTAAATTTGTTGGTTCTCCTTATGAGTACATTGAATGGTCTATTTGGGTTCCTAAGACCCTTGTTACTAACATCAAAGGACCCATTACTCAATGGGTACCTAAAACCAAGCATTGATCTCTTGTAGGTGTTTGCTTCCGGTGGGGGATCATGGTTGCTCGATAGTGGAGCAACAAATCATATGACCGGGAGCAAGGACTTGGTGGTAGATGTGCACAAGATCCCATCTATGCCCACCAATGTCAAATGGGGTGATGCCTCACATTCTAAGGTATTGGGTCTTGGCAAGGTTGTCATTTCTCATGATCTAATGATCGAGAAAGTCATGCTTGTTGAGTCCCTTGCGTTCAATTTACTTTCCGTTCGTCAACTCGCACTCATGGGTTTTGCCACCTTCTTTGATATCGATACCGTGGCCCTCTTGTGGAGCAAGACTCTTAAAGTAGCCTTTGTTGGGCATGTCGAGAACGGTCTCTATGTGGTTAACTTCTCGGAGCAACCCACTAAGACCGCGACATGCCTAATGGCTAAAGTTGATGTGGGATGGCTTTGGCATCGCCGTTTAGCCCATGTCAATATGAGATCTTTGCAAAGTCTTCTCAAGGGGGACCATGTTCATGGACTAACGAATGTTAGTTTTGCCAAAGATTGTGTTTGTAGTGCTTGTATCGAAGGAAAGCTTCATGAGACGGCTCACCCTCCCACGACTATCATCTACTCGAAGAGACCCTTGGAGCTCCTCCACATGGACCTCTTTGGGCCCCCATCCTTTGATAGTCTTGGGGGTAGAAAGTATTGCTTGGTGATAGTGGATGATTATTCAAGATACACTTGGGTATACTTATTCAAGAGGAAGAGTGAGACTCAACAAACCGTCATTGACTTTGCAAATGAAGCTCAACGTCAACACAATGCAAAGATCTTGACAATAAGAAGTGACAACGGCACCGAGTTCAAGAACTACACCTTGGATGAGTTTCTTAGTGATGAAGGGATTAAGCATCAATATTCTGCACCATATACCCCTCAACAAAATGGTGTTGCGGAGAGGAAGAACTGGACGTTGATGGATGCGGCAAGAACCATGATGGCGGAGTTCAAGTCTCCATACAACTTTTGGGCCGAGGCCATCAACACAGCTTGTCATGCATCCAATCGGCTCTATCTTCGCAAAGGCTTGAACAAAACTCCGTATGAGATACTCACCGGGAACAAGCCCAATCTCAAGTACTTCCGGGTGTTCGGGTGTAAGTGTTTCATTCTCAAGAAAGGTGTTCGTTTGTCTAAATTCGAGGCTAGAGCTCATGAGGGCATATTTGTTGGTTATGCTACAAACTCTCATGCTTACCGTGTTCTCAACAAGTCCAACGAGCTCATTGAGGAGACGTGTAACGTAGAGTTTGATGAAAATAACGGCTCCCAAGTGGAGCAAAGTGGTACTTGTGATGTAGGTGATGAAATTCCTCCCCAAGCCATAAGAAGAATGGGTATTGGTCATATCCTACCCATTGAGGAACCCCTTGTGGCCGAAGGAGAAGGACAATGCTCCACCTCGGTGGAGCCTTCACCTACTCAAGACCCACATGCTTCTGAAGAACAAAGTGAAGGCCCTCAACCTAAGGAACAAGACCAAGGGCAAGATCAATCACAAGATGGTGATGAACCTCCACATGATGCCCAAGGTCAAGTTCTTCCCCTCTAGCAAGTTCAAGATCATGAGCAAGCTCAAGATCAAGAACAAGCTCATGACGACGCTCAAGATGATCAAGTGAACCCTCCTCCTTCGACATCCGAGGAGGAATTGGAGCGTCGTGTCGCGAAGATTGCTTCCAAACTCACCACCAAAGGTCATCTCATGGAGAATGTGGTTGGAAGCCTAAGAAAGGGGGTAAGCACTCGTAGACAGTTAGCAAACTATTGTGAACATCATGTGTTTGTCTCTTGTGTTGAACCCCATAAGGTATATGAGGCGCTCGAAGACTCGGATTGGCTCAATGCCATGCATGAAGAACTCAACAACTTTGAGTACAACAAGGTGTGGAGATTGGTGCCAAGGCCTTCCGGGAACCATAACATCATTGGAACCAAGTGGATCTTCAAGAACAAGCAAGATGCTCATGGAAACATCATTCGCAACAAGGCAAGATTAGTAGCACAAGGCTACTCCCAAGTCGAGGGTATCGACTACGGTGAAACCTTTGCTCCCGTTGCTCGCCTTGAATCCATTCGTTTGTTGATTGCTTATGCTTCCCATCACAACTTTAAGTTGCAACAAATGGATGTTAAAAGTGCTTTTCTTAATGGTCCTATTAATGAGTTGGTCTATGTCAAGCAACCCCCCGGGTTCGAGGATCCCTTCTTCCCGGATCATGTGTATCAACTCGATAAGGTGCTCTATGGCCTTAAACAAGCCCCACGTGTGTGGTATGACCACCTTACCGAGTTGTTACAAGATCGTGGATTTGAAGTGGGGCTAATCGATCCCACTCTTTTTACTAAGAAGGTCAAAGGGGAGTTTTTTGTATGCCAACTATATGTTGATGACATTATCTTTGGTTCCCCTAACAAAGCTTTCAATGAAGAATTTGCCGCTCTCATGACCTCTAAGTTCAAGATGTCTTCGATGGGAGAGTTGAAGTTCTTCCTTGGTTTTGATATCAAACAAAGAAGAGAAGGTACCTTCATTAACCAAGCCAAATACACTCAAGACATGCTCAAGAGATTCAAGTTAAGTGATGTCAAGCCGGCTTCTACTCCAATGCCCACCAAGTGCCAACTTGACATTGATCCCAATGGTAAAGCGGTGGATCAAAAGGTATATCGCTCCATGATTGGCTCCTTGCTTTACCTTTGTGCATCTAGACCAGATATCATGTTGAGTGTGGGGATGTGTGCACGGTTTCAAGCTGCGCCGAAGGAAAGTCACTATGTGGCGGTCAAGCAAATCTTTCGATATTTGGCTCATACCCCAAACTTTGGCTTATGGTACCCAAGAGGGGAAAACTTCAAGCTTGAAGGGTTTACAGATTCCGATTGGGCGGGAGACAAAGTGGATAGGAAGTCCACTTCCGGAGGGTGCCAGTTTCTTGGGTGCTCTTTGGTGAGTTGGTCTTCCAAAAGGAAAAGTTGTGTGTCTCTCTCGTCCACCGAAGCAGAATATGTGGCGGCCGGTAGTTGTTGTGCACAACTCTTATGGATGAGGCAAACTTTAAAGGACAAAGAAAGTGCCTCTTTGTGACAAAGTGCCTCTTTGGTGTGACAACGAAAGTGCCATCAAGATTTCTCTCAACCCGGTGCAACACTTCAAGACGAAGCACATTGAGATTTGGTATCACTTCATCCGGGATCACATTAGGCGAGGAGAGATCGAGCTCAAGTATGTCAACACTCATGATAACCTTGCAGATATTTTCACGAAGCCCTTGGATGAAGCAAGATTTCGCGAGTTAAGGCATGAGCTAAATATCATTGATTCGAGCAATGTGACTTGAACCCTTGCACACCCCACCCCACTCAACTTGGTATCTAGCTTAGATGTATGCATGGACATAGGGGGAGTGTTGTTCTCTCAATGAACTTTCCCTCCCCCCATTATGCATAAAACGATCAACTCTTTCACAATGGCCATTTTTTATGGTACTTGTGCTTCAAAGACGAGTTTTGGTCATGGGCCCAAGGATAATTCTTCGCGGTGCCATACCATTTGACTCAAACATGGGTGGCTCCGGCCACCGCCCTCTCCTGAGAGAGGCCAGAGCTTGCTCTGTTTCGTGTGGTTGTTTGTGTTTGAGTTGTTTCTGGTCTGTTGTGTGTGTGTGTGTTGCCGCGTCGGTCCTCTCGTTCTTTTGGCTTTGCTTTCCGTTTCTTTTTGAGCGTTAGCCATTGGTCTAGAAGCAGCGTGGTTGCTGAAGCGGTACTACCGCTGGTGGCGAGCGGTACTACCGCTCTTAGCGGTACTACCGCCCTCCAGAGCGGTACTACCGCTGTGAGGCGCGGGCTGGGGGTTATATCGGGGGCAGGGGGAGTTTCTTCTCCCCCATACCCATTCGCTCACCCCTTCGCCCTGTTCGTCTCTCTCTTCAGCAACCGGCGCCGCGGGAGGGCTCCGGTGGATCTCCCTCTCCGGGGCACTCCTCTCTGTTTCCTTTGGTGGAATCGATCCCCACCTTGTCCTCTTGCCATGGATGCCGGTATTGCCCCCGTTCCCTGTTTCCTTTTGTCTAGATTTCCAATCTAGCATTCTAGGGGCAATAGCAGTTGCATCTCTAGATTTTTGTCCAGATCTAGGCTTGAGTAGGATGGAGAATGCTTCTAGACTGTTTGGATTAGTGTTTGGTTGGAGTATTTTTAAATTTGGTAGGACGGTAGTACCGGATCTGACCACGGTAGTTGGAAACTGTTGTTTCCCCGCCTCGAGCGGTACTACCGCTCTCCCAGAGCGGTACTACCACTTGGAGCGGTACTACCGCTCAAGGGTCACGGTACTACCGCCTTCTACCCAGTTCCATCATCCTCCTACCTCTCAGTGATATTTTTTGTTCGTGTTTGTGGCTTACGCTCGTTCTTTCTGGTTGTTGGCGTGTTTGTGTGTGTGGTTCCAGGTGATGAGGTTCCTGAGCATCAGGCTCGTCGTGTCAACCCCGGTCGTGCCTCATCCAAGCGCTACCGCACCACTGAGCCCACTGAGCCTGCCGAAGGATCTTCTAGTGCTCCACCTCCTCCCCAACTGCAGAAGAAGCCTGGGGTCAAGCCAAAGCCAAGCAAAACCGTGCCAGAAATGCCGCCCAAGGAGTTCTGGGCAAGGCGCCACCGCAACCCGGATGAGGTCGACCAAGATCCCACTTTGGTCAACCGTCCGTTCTGGAACAGGTTCCAGTTTGCCATCTATTTTGATGTTCTCAAAGCCAAGAAGAATCTCTATGTCAACATGCACTCCATCGACACCGAGCATATGGAGAATGATCCTGACTACTTTGGTGAAGCTCTTCAGATGTGCACTCAGCTGAACATTCTCGGGATCATGCAATTCAACAAGGACTATGATGCTGATATTGTGGCCCAATTCTATGCCACGGTTCACCTTGGGACCGATGAGGACAGGACTCTGACTTGGATGACAAACGGCAAGTTGCTGTCAGTCAAGTGGAAAGCTTTCATGCAGTTGATTGGGGTGGAAGATCTTGGACTTGAGTCTTCTGTCGGCTTTTGCCCCCACCGTCGCGCCAATGCCACTCACAAGCAAGCTCTGTGGCCCTACTGCACTCTGAGGATCAACCATGAGACGAAGAAGGAGACCTATGAGCTGCCTGCCTATCTAGACATTCTTCATCGTATCTTCAGAGAGACTCTTTTCCCTCGCATCGGGAATCTGGACCAGGTTCACTCTTATCTCGTGGACATGCTTCTCTTCTGTCAGCGGGAGAAGGGGCAGAGCACCGGAGAGTCCTTGGATATTTCTCATGTTATGTGGTCTGAGCTGGTTTCTGCTATCTCCGAGCGCAAGTGCCCGATTTATGGTCCGTTCATTATGCTGCTCATTGAGAAGGCCTGGGATCGTGTCTATCCCAAGGTGGTGCTGGAGATTGGAGAGTTGGTTTCTCACGATGTCAAGCATCTGAGGAAGAAGGATAACTGGGGCACTCAGGCCCCTAGGACTGGAGTTCCTTCATCTGCTGCTGCCATGGAGACTGAGGAGGAGTTTGGGGCTGAGGCTGAGGATGAAGATGATGACTACGTGCCTTCTGAGGCAGAGCCCTCTTGGGCCAAGAAGCTCAAGATCAAGGTGAAGAAGCTGTTTTGCATGGAGTCTCACGGTCAGTACATGACTCGTGTGGCTGAGAAGAAGGCCCGAAGTCGCCACAAGGAGCTCATGCGTCAGATGGGTGCTATTGTGATTAGTGGTTCTGAGGATCAGCTTACCGAGGAGGAGGAGTGGATTCAGCAGCACTGCCCCTGGACTGATTCTGATGCTGAGCACTTCCCGGCTGACGATGGCACTGCAGATGATCCCTCTGAGATCTGATGGGTGTCCATCGTTTGCCTTCACTTGGAGCCGTAGCATCACTCCCTCTCCTTTTTGGTGTCTCGATGCCAAAGGGGGAGAGAGTTTAGGGATTTGCGTTTTGTATCTTCCGTCTTTTGTGTTTGTCCTTTCGCTTGTTGCCTTATTTGGTTTGTGTCAGTGAGACCTAAGTTCTGGTTCTGTCAGTAAGACCTAAGCTCGAGTCATATGGTGTGAGACATATGCTACCTTATCTCTTCGTATCATTATCTATGTCTATCTAGCTTATGAGTTCCATGCTTATCCTGTTATATATATGTTGCTCTCATATCTTGCTTAGGTAGTTGGTCTCTAAAATGTAGGGGGAGCATTGATCCTGGCATCTGTGCCATGCAGTCCAAAGCACTTTTCTAGGTAGCACACATCTAGGGGGAGCCCTTCTACATTTTAGGATGTTTGTGCTTTTGCGCTTATCCTATATCTATCATATTGTGCAAATCCCGTATTGTCATCAATCCACCAAAAAGGGGGAGATTGTAAGGGCATATTTATTCCCAATATGTTTTGGTGATTGATGACAATGCTTGTGCGGACTAATCGTGTGCGTTTAGTTCTTTCAGAGATTCATCCATTGGCACGAGACGATTTCCTCCCCTCGGTGTTGTAATTCAAGACGGTGTAGCTCCTTCGTTTCGTTGTTGGTGGACTAGTTTCGTAGGAGTCACCGTACTATCAAGAGGGGATCCGTTTTGGTAAGACTTGGGTGGAATCACACGTACACATCCTTATCACACCCATCGTCTTTCCTTTCGCATCTCTGGAGCTGCCGTTTTCCCCTTACTATGCTCTGCTCTGCCCTAGCGGTAGTACCGCGTCCACAGCAGTAGTACCGCCGAAACTCCACAGCGGTAGTACCGCTCTGAGCGGTAGTACCGCTCTCAGAGCGGTAGTACCGCTTGGGTTTTTCGGCCGTAGTACCGTTGTGCGTCTGGGCTACTTCCGCCTCGATTCTCGAACGAAGTTTTCGTGTCGGGTTTTGCGGCACTAAGGGAGGTAGTAGGGGCGGTAGTACCGCTCTAAGCGGTAGTACCGCCCTTCCCTAGCGGTAGTACCGCCCTGGTGTCAGGGCCCTGGGCAGTGTGACAGTACCATTGGGTCGAAGCGGTAGTACCGCCCGGAGCGGTAGTACCGCTCTTCCCTGGTGGTACTACCGCCCTGGGGTCAGGGCCCCAGGCAGCGCGGCAGTACCGCTGGGTCGAGCGGTAGTACCGCCCGGAGCAGTAGTACCGCCCTTCCCTAGCGGTAGTACCGCTCTGTGCGGGGCTGGTGAGTGGGATAACGGTTGGATTGTTCTTCCCACTATATAAAGGGGTCTTCTTCCCCAAAGTTGACCTACCTCTTACCCCCAAAGCTCCATTGTTTCTCCAAGCTCCATTTTCGCCCGATCTCTCTCCCTAGCCAATCAAACTTGTTGATTTGCTCGGGATTGGTTGAGAAGGCCCAGATCTACACTTCCACCAAGAGAAATTTGATTCCCCCCACTTATCCCTAGCGGATCTTGTTACTCTTGGGTGTTGAGCACCCTAGACGGTTGAGGTCACCTCGAAGCCATACTCCATTGTGGTGAAGCTTCGTGGTGTTGTTGGGAGCCTCCAAGTGTTGTGGAGATTGCCCCAATCTTGTTTGTAAAGGTCCGGTTGCCGCCTTCAAGGGCTCCAATAGTGGAATCACGGCATCTCGCATTGTGTGAGGGCGTGAGGAGATTACGGTTGCCCTAGTGGCTTCTTGGGGAGCATTGTGCCTCCACACCGCTCTAACGGAGACGTACTTCCCCTAAAAAGGAAGGAACTTCGGTAACACATCCTCGTCTCCACCGGCTCCACTCTTGGTTATCTTGTCCCTTAATTTTTCAAGCTTACTTGAGTTATATCCATTGCTTGCTTGTGTGCTTATTGTCTTTGCATCATATAGGTTGTCCACGTAGTTGCACATCTAGACAACCTATTTCATTGCAAGTTTTAATTTGTTAAAGATAAGTCTAAAAATTGTTAGTTGCCTATTCACCCCCCCCCCTCTAGCCAACTATATCGATCCTTTCACCTCCCTTCTCCAGTTTCTTCTTTGACATCCTTAACCATTATTAGATCCATGCCCTTCATCTTCATCCCAACTCCATCCTCCTCATGTCGATCTTCACCTTCTACAGCGAGGCATTTGTGGGGGTGATGCCCTCCGTTGCGCTTTTCCACCACTTCTTTTACCTCCGGGTGGGCGGCTCCCAGTGCTTCGGGTACGCCTGCTTCGTCTCGTCTCATGGAAGCAACGCGATCTCGAGGACCGGGAAGAATGTGGGGGACTTCCGGCACAAGTGGATCTTCATGGATGCCACGCGCTCCCACGTCCGGCTGGAGCTGCCGACCGCCTTCCTGGCGAAGCCGGGACGATGGGCTCACGAGAAGATCACCGACCCTCGGGCGGAGCCGCTGTTGGAGAAGAGCACGACCGACCTAAATGCGGAGAAGCTGACAGGGACCATGTTTGTGAGGGAATTCCTGGCGTAGTGCCTGGCCCTGCTCCAAGCGCATTCGCGCCCGCTGTGGAGCTTAAAGGGCGCGGAAGACGACCTCTGGCTGAGCCGAACGACTTGTCTGATGAGGAGCTGAGCAAGGCCGTGCACACCTTGCTTGAGAAGGATCCGGGCATTATCCCGGGAGCCTATCTCCTACTATACCACCACAACGACGGAGCTCAGGTGGTCGCCGCCATGCCTGCCTTCACCGAGTGGGGGCTCGTGCCGCTGAAGCCTTCCCAGCCCCCGAGCTCCCCAGTGCCAGTGTCCTCTGGCGAGGTCTCTGGGGAGGAGGGTAACGAGGAGGGGGTGGGGGAGACCTCTCCCCCACGGCAGAGTGATCTCCTCCGCGGCCTCTCCGATGATGACGATGCTGGTGCGTACCTGGTCGAGGGGTCGCCGCGCTCCACTCGGGTTGCCACGAGGTCTAGGGGCACCCCTCTGAAGAGGCTGAAGTAGGGAACCCCGAAGAAGAGTGGGACGGCGTCACTTCCCCGGGGCGGTGCCTCCACCTTATCGCCAGCCGCCACCATCGCAGAACCAACCGTCGTGCGCTCATCAGCTCCTGAGAGCGCCGCAAAGCTCGTGTCCAGAAAGCTCGGGGGTGTCGCGCTCCTGGGTAGGAAGAGGGATTATGTCGCTAAGGACCTGTAAGTATCCACTACTAGGAAAAACCTTACCAGTAGCGTGGGTTTTGAGGCTACCAGTAGTGTAGGTTCCCACGCTACTGCTATGACGCTACAGCTATTATTTTGCAGTAGCATGTGTTTTACCCCACAGTAGCATGTGTTTTACCCCACGCTACAGCTAAAGAGTTAGTAGCGGCTAAAGAGTTAGTAGTAGCGAGCCCAACCCATGCTACTACTATTCCTAACCCACGCTACTACTATTCCTAAGTAGTAGTAGAATGCCCTTCTTCCCCCACGCTACTGCTAAGTAATTAAAAATAAAAAAATAAAAATTATATGCAATATTTATGGATGGTAATCAAGACACATCCAGTGCAAAGGTCATAGAACCATCTTAGCACTTACACTCTTAGCACTTGCAGCGTTCATGTATACAACATTGAAAATCTCAACTCAAAGAAATCATGAGATTCCATTTATATATCAGATGCACACAACCATCACGAAAGATAGGTACCTTCCCTAGCGTCCCACCACCAACCTAAGCAGACCTCTTCTCTAAATGTATCTACCAAGGCGTCGAGGTCCTTCACCTCGGCAACCTCCAGACGGTGGCATCGAGGTCCTCCACCTCGACGACCTCCGGACGGTGGCGTCAAGGTCCTCCACCTCAGCGACCTCCGGTGTCACAATCACCGGGACAATCATCGGTGTGACACAGTCGCTGGCCTTCACGGTGAAGTCCGTCTCCGAGTTGTTGAAGAGCACGATGCCCACCGGGTTGCGGTAGTCCACGACGATCACCCCTGCGCCCAAGTGAAAATTGCTTATTAGTTCTTGTCCTTGTGCAGATCCGGTAGGGTATTTTCTTCCTTTATCAATCTCTTTTAGTCTATTATGGATCTTCGAAACGGAAAAACGCCTACTAAATGCATACCCTAGCTATACGTGTTGATGCTATCTTGTTCAACATTCTATTCAACATTTATTGTTGCATGGATAGGGAAATAGACAACCAAGGACTTCAGAAAATCGATTCCCAGTGTTTTTCAAAACAGGGAATAGGCAAAGTCTATTTTCAATTTTGATATTCCAAGCCAACTTCAAGTATATATACTACCATGTAATCTTGGAACGTGGATCAAAATGAGATTTCAGGCTTTGTCAACCTTACCATGATCAGTACTAAATTCTCTAGGCTGCCCAACCTTTCCTTGTAGGGAGCATTTCTTTCACCTAGTATCTCATTGTTAAGTTTCGGAAGAAACCTGCATACGTCCAGATAGTCATCCATATCCTGAAGAAAAACACAATATACATTTTCAGTGACTCACAATATATCATCGAATATTGCTCTGGTTTACTCTAAGAATAATTGTTAAAGATCAGCCAATGTTTTCTTACAATCTTCCACTCTGTGAAGTAGAAGTAAAAACTGAAAGAGAAAAGTTGAGTGATTTCTATTAACAAGACATCGCCTATGTAATATTGTATTGAAACGGACAAACTGAAATATTAGAACAATCTTATTATCTACTGAACACCGACCCTCACTCGTTAATCTTGTTCGGATGTTCACTTACTGCACATCTAAACATCTGCATACAGCTACAAACAGGCTTCTGATGGCCAAACATCATTTTTCATCAATTAGATTTACATGGCGCATTTTTCCCCATCAGTTAGCTACAAGACTCTACATACATACAGGCAAAGCAATTTTCACCAAGAATCAGCTGCTTGCATATATAATGAATTAATTGTCCGTATTATTCTGAATGACAATTTTATAAAAATCAAAAACTACTTTATTTTGAGGTTGTACTTGCAAGTTACATAAACTATTCATAAATAAAAAGAAACAACAGGTGCAGTGTTGTACTTGCAACACAAGCAGAGCACTGAAGCTCAAAATGGAAAACCACTTGGACAACAGCAAGAAGACAGGGGCAGTTATGAATGACCTCCGGCGGATATAATCCTACCCCGTCATGTGCATGACTATTCCCTTCATGAAACACTATCCTAAGATAACATTAGTCCCAAAAAGGAGCAACAAAATTGTTGACCCACCAGACGTGAGTCGCTCAACGCATCTGGACTCGTATTGAAGACAAAATCTATTTTTTTATTTATAGAATGCTCTGAACCTGCTGCAATTCATTCCCGCAATTGCATCTAGCATATCTATAGATGCTAGTACTGGCGAGGAGACCGCCTGAAATGGATGAAATGGAACTACAGGACAATTTCCACAATCAACAACTGCAAATGAAATGCGGGTCGACTCAACACAAGGACCAAATTCCGCCAAATCCTCAGGCCACGCAACAAACAATGCGCAAATCGGTTGACGAATAAACCAGATCGGCGTGGAGGCAAAGGGAAAGGCCAGG
>NC_041385.1:279902325-279937287 GCF_002162155.2 Triticum dicoccoides
GCTCACCTGCTTGAGCGAGGAAGAGAAGGTGATTCTGCCGCACTCGAGTGGAGGGCGCATGACGGAGACGGCGGCGGCATGCTCAAAAGGTTCAGTGTCAAGAAGATGTGCACGAGCTTGCTGTATAATCAACATGAGCGAACCTATGTGAGTAAAAAAACATATTACAATATGATATTTCACAATAAAGGCGGAAGGTTCCAAGATATTTAACCAAAAATCGAATTGAACCCACGAGTAAAAGTAAACACTAGTTTCAGCAAAGTAGTGCCAGAGACATACACTAATACTCCATGAGCTACACGTCCACAAATCAATGATCAGGATGATAGAAGTGTATATAAGTGTTTACCTTCTGATGATCCTGTAGAAGCGATAGTGGCAGCTGTTTAGATTTCATTAACATACTGTAGTTATTTGTAAGCCTTGCCTGGAGTTCTTGCCTAAAATATTCAAGTTTTTTCTGATTGATAACTCGTGTATTTCCTGTGATAAACAAGAGGCAGAATAATACAATCAACATTCACTGTTACGCCACACCACCAGGCTTATAATGGAATAGATTCATATACAAAATTAATCGTCAATCATCTGCACTGCACATCCTATGATAGTATCAACGAATTCAATCCAGCATATATACATCATATCAAAGCTTGATTTAACAAACTATTATGTACACGATCTGATGCATCACCAACCAAGTTCACTATCTGTACTGTGTCTTAGCAATTACTTGAGCCAATCAGTACCCAGACAGACCCTAATAAGCAAAAGCACTTTAGGCATCGTATAATTCCGACAATACCAACTGGATACAAAAAATGAAACCATCACATCTTGTCTGCTTTCCTCATACATCTATCATCAAGCTCCCGACTGCTCCTAATAGTGTACGTATCTTAAGGGCATCGATCAGTGCACCACTAGAAAAATAAACAGAGAGGTAGGGGGATTTGCTGACCTAACCACCGGCAGTCAGGCTCGATGCGGTGTTGGGGAGCTCCTTGGACTAGAGGTCGTGCTTGACAATCTTACCGCCGCGTCTCCTCATCGGCCTCCCCCCGACGCCCGTGCTCGGTGGCGTCCTCCGGATCCGGGGCGACCTCGGCCGAGACCTTAGCCTTGTTCCCTCCGACGATGCCGGCCAGGCCGCGCTAGCAGGACATGAGCCAAGACGAGTGGCGCCATGGTGGAACCTAGGGGGGCGGGCGGATGGGCGGGAGGGGCTAGAGAAGGAGCGGCGGGTGGAGCGGGCACCGCAGTGGAGTTCTCGGGCGACTCCGCCATGGGAGGGTTTCTCGAGACACGGGGAGGTGGAGGGGGAGGAGAAGGAGAGGCGACGCGAATGGGGGAGAGAAAGGCGGAGGAGGGGTGAGAGGCGGAGGTGGCGGCGGCAAGGAGATCTAGGGGGCAGAGGACAGGGGTGGGAGTGGATCAGGGGTGGATAGTGCCGCACAGCGCAGTGGACACGCTCAGTAGTAGCGTGGGTGTATCACCTGCGCTATAGCTATTCATTATTTTTTTTGAGGGAAAAGCCTTACGGCTAGCTTTATTAACTCTTAAATAATGCTTACATCATCCGCAAGTAAATTCAAAATAAAATTAGGTGGGACGTCCAACCACAAGGACGGTGGATCATCCCGACCATACTGAGCTAGCCTATGAGCTACCATATTTGATTCTCTGCTACAAAATTCAAAAAGGACCTTCCCGAAATCTGCGCATATTTGCCGACAGTCGTCTAGTATGGGACCAACCACCATAGAATGTCCATTATTGTTTGTCATTGCATTCACCACTGTGATGTTATCCGCCCGGGGGACGATGGAATTACCTCCCATTGATCGAGCAAGCTTCAAGCCCTCAAGGAGAGCTGCCGCCTCCGCTGATTCAACGTCAGATACATGCTCCAGCTTCGCCGTGGAGGCCGCAATGAAGTAACCAGCGCCATCTCGGATAACTGCACCACAAGATCCAGAATAATTATCTTCTATGAAGGACGCATCCGTGTTCAGAACTAGTTGGCCAGATGAAGGTCGCTTCCAGATGTTCATCCTTGGAGCGACTGCCCTTTGCGTTGCTGCACGGACAACGTTTAAAGCGACAGCTCGTATCGCTTGTGCTGATCATTCTGTGTTCTGCACCTCTTCTCCCTTCTCCACTTGCCTCCTCTGCCACCAAATATACCAAGCGGTCACCGCAATCATCTCTGGTAGTTCAACAACATCATAATAACTCCATTGGTTTGTTGAATCACACAGCAGAAAATCCAATATCTCCGCTCCCGATCTGCCCGGCACGGTTGCTGTCCTTATTATTGCATGAAGGTCAAGCCGTGACCAGATCGTCCGGGCTCTGGAGCAACCAAAGATTGCATGTGCCACATCCTCCGCATGTATCTTACAGACTGGGCATTGAGCAGATGTAGAGATGTGCCGATCAGCCAGTACTCCAAAGCATGGGATAGCATTGTATAGTACCCGCCATAAGAAAAATTTCACCTTACTTGGCACTTTTAGATTCCAAAGTTTCCTCCAAACAGGATGGTAACCAGAAGCACTTGTGAGAGAGCTAGGATTGTTGCTTCCATACGAGTCCTCCCACTGCTTGTAGTACGCCGAGCGTACACTGAAAATGCCCGACCTTGTCAAATGCCATGCTACATAGTCCTCCGTATCTTCCTGGTGCAAAGGGATCTGTAAGATCCGATCAGCGTCAATGGGCCAAAAATTATCTTTGATAAGTTGTTCATCCCACTCCCCAGAGGCTGGGTCGATAAGTTCATTAACTCGAGTTAAAACTCTGTTTCCTCGGGGCATCACAATTTTCCTTGATGAGCTGTTGGGAATCCAGCAATCTTCCCAAATATTCAACTTCAAGCCGTTACCAACCCTCCATATACACCCTTTCTTGAAAGTTTGGGCTCCTGCCCATATGCTTTGCCACACAAATGAGGCTCCCTTCTTGAGCTCACAATTCAGCAATTCTCCCGTTGGGTAGTATTTTGAATGGAGCACCCTTGCGCACAGTGAGTCATGGTGCTCAATAAGCCTCCAAACCTGTTTAGCTAGGAGTGCCAAATTAAAGCTATGAACGTCACGAAAGCGCATGCCCCCTCTATCCTATAGCTATTCATTTAGTAGTAGCGTAGGATTTACAACCCGTGCTACTAATATTTTTTCATCTAATGGTGTGGTGTGGCATAGTTACTAGTAGCGTGTCCAAAAGAAACCAACGCTGTTGCTAAGCCGTACCAGTAGCGCGCTTTGTACCCAGCGCTACTAGTAGTTACCAGTAGCGCGGGGACACAAACAAACGCTACTGGTAAACTTCTATGTATAAGCATTTTCCTAGTAGTGATCTCATCTTGTCTTTGCTTCCCGCTCCTGACATAGTGCTCAGACATTTTCCATTGATGGTCAGGCTAACGTTGGTGGCGAAGAGGAAGAAGGAGGAGGCCAGGGCCTCCGAGGCCAGGGCCTCCGAGGCCAAGCAGCCTGCCTCGACCATGGCGTCCCCGGCGCAAAAAGAAGGGGCTGCCTCGCGTCCTCCTTCGACAGGGTTAGCCTCTCGAGGCTCGGGGGACCAAGCTTCGGAGGAGACAGTCTCCACGGTCAAGCTAGCTCCAGTGGTGCCCATCTCCAGTGCACCCGCTGGGGGTCCGAGGGCTCAGGAGCCCCCTGCCGTCCTTGTCGTTGTTGCTCCACCAGCCCCAGCACCGGTGCCTCCTACTCCCCATGTCGTCATGTCAGCAGGCCATGGTTCCTCCGCCATGCCCAATGCTTTGGAGGATGCCTTCGCAGCGCTGGACCGGCTCCAAGCTGACCTTCAGGGTGTCAACCGGCGCATGGCAGCAGGGCGTCTGGGGCTGGTCTCGGGGTGGCTTCAGGACGACTCGACCGTCAAGGCTGCCTGGAGCCAGGCTGAGGCCGCCGTCGAGGAGGGGAGGAAGGTGGCCAACATGGCCGCGGCTGCTCGTGATGCGGCGCTAAAGGACGCAGCGACTACCAAGGAATGCTACCGCACGACAGAAGCCGAGCTCAAGGCCCTCCGCAACGGGCAGGCCTCCTGTGCCCGTCAGCTCGAGGAACGAGAAGAGGAGATGAAGACCAGGAGACCGCGCTCACCGACCGCGGCGCCGAGCTGGAGCAGGCAGCCCAGGAACAGGCCATGGAGCGTAGTCACCTGGAGAAGCTGAAGGAAGAGGTGGAGGCGGCCTACGTGTCCCACGCCGAGCTTGTCTCCAAGGATAAGGCTCGGCTGGAGGCTAGGGAGAAGCTCCTTGCCGCGGTAGAAAAGCCAGTCGTTGTGGGGCATGACGCATTCGTCTCCCTCGAGCTATGGTCCCGCAAGGCCCTGCAGGACCTTTACGGGGAGGGGTATGAGAAGCCGCTGGTGGCACCTAAGGAAGGCCCCGCCAGGCTGCTCCCTAAGCTCGCTACGGCGCTCGAGGGCATCATCATCGGAGTGGGCCCCATGATGGAGGGAGAGGCTCACGTGCTCTTTACCTCGGCCACGATGCGCATCTTCAGCCACCTCCATCTTTGGGACCCCAGCTTCAACCTTGGTGCGTTACTCGAACCCGTGGATCCTGAGCGCCACAATGTTGTTGCCGAGGCCGTGAAGGAGCAGGTGGAGGTCTTGTTGCGGAAGTTCCTCTGCGTCAACCCGGTAGCCGCGGCTGACAAGGACGGCGGCGACATTACCGATGACGGGCCTCTCCAGGTGGGTGACGGTGGTGTCCAAGGCTAAGGGAAAGCTTGAAGGTGGCGCTTCCCCCTGTTTTAGTCCTGCAACATTTATCGTGCCTCTTGGAGGCATAAGAACTTATGCTTTAAACTTGAAGAGATGGTATGTTTTGTAATAATTTGCTAGGATTTCGCGATTTCTTATCCGTTTGCTTTAGTGTTCCGTGTTGACAGGGCCCGGACCCTCGCAAAGCTCGGCCGCCGTTCGGTCGTCCGGATCACCAGGACGAGACCAAGGGGTGAGGGGCTATGTGACCTGTGAGGCTCCTGAGTCGCGATGCTCAGGAGTCTCCCTTGACGTATGAACAGCCCTCGGGAAGGAGATGTGAGTGTAGGTTTTAGCGTTCTGCATTGGAAAGTGTTGGCGTTCTGGGAACGGGGGTCCCCAGACTTGCCTGCCTGCGGCCTGTGGCGTGGCTCAAGGGGTGGCCCAGCACGGCCCATCTTCATCAGCACGAGCTCAAGACCCTCGCGAGGGGCCAAGCCTCGCGGGGTGGACGATAGGGAGCCTCCTCAAGCACGGCCTCGTCAGGCTGGCTCGCGAGGAGGCAGAGAGATCAAGGCGGGGTACCTCACGAGGTGCCCGTGACGG
Organism: Triticum dicoccoides; assembly: GCF_002162155.2. Lineage (NCBI taxonomy): Eukaryota > Viridiplantae > Streptophyta > Magnoliopsida > Poales > Poaceae > Triticum > Triticum dicoccoides. The sequence goes on from NC_041385.1 coordinate 279,907,669, forward strand.
AAGCCATGACGACCAAGGGCGCCAGGCGGGCGCCAGCCCGCGCAGTGTCCTCCCTTTCCTCTTTGGTGCAAAGGGAGCAAGCGCAGCCGAGAGCATTAAGCAAAGGCATCAATTTCGGTGCAACAAGATCAAGACCAGTAGAACGGTAGGATGGAGGTCATCATGGAGCCCAAGCCGGCGTCACCACCAGAGCCTTTAGCAGGCGAGGACCAACTTTAGTCAGGATAAGTGTACTAGATGTTCCCCTTCAAAATGGCCAATTGTTGGCGCCCTTCCCGCTCAATATTTGGGAAGAGGCCCAGGGCCTTTGCCTATAAATAGGACTAGCCACCACAAGGTAGAGGCATCCAATAATCACCAGGAAATCGATCCAGAGACGACTGAACTCCCCCTAGAAGTTCATCGCACCAGCCAAGAACAGACCCTCGCGAGGCTGTTCTTCCTTGTATTGTTCATCGTCAGCCCAAGAGGCAATCCACCACACCACACACTGGAGTAGGGTATTGCACCACAATGGTGGCCTGAACCAGTATAAACTCTGTGTCTCTTGTGTTGTTCCTTTGATTGCTTAGATCATAGTGAGGCGGTGAGGTGCAGGTAGGCAGAGGGCGAAATCTCTGCGCGCACCCCAGTGTTCGAATCTAGAGGGTCTGCCGGAACCCGAAATCCGACATTTGGTGCACCAGGTATGGGTGCGCCGGAATTCATCTTCCGCCGCCATGTTCTTCACCGACCATCGCGTCCATGTCAGATGCTCGTCGGGCCCGCGCCGAGGGCCGAGCCGCTCTCGCTTCCCGCGTCGCCTAGACGGCCCCCGTCGGCGGCCACCCCCGCCGTTCCCCATCGCCTGCCGTCAACGCTGCCACCGGCTTGGCGGGGAACGAGCAGCAAGCATCGTCCCAGCATCCATCCATGAGGCGAGACGGCCGCACTGCTACCCCCTCGCTCGCCCCGGCTAGTTCTTCGTCCCGCGCGCCCCGCGCGGCCATGGAGGCTCAAGCTATGCTCATCGCGGCAAACGAGCTCCTGTGCTACCGCCCAGTCGACGACGTCTACGAAGAGTGGCTCGACCGCGTCGCCGAGCTCGTCCGCGCCGCCCTTCTCGCTGCACCGCGCCCCGCCCTGCGCGGGCAATGAAGCTTTCGGGGCGCCTCAGCCGCCTCCCCCTCAAGAAGGCGCCCTGGCCCCAAGGCGCGTGGCCCATGGGCGGAACCGCTCTGTCCGGCGCCAGCGCAATAAGAGCGGAGCTGCCAAGAGGTTCCTCGCTCCCAAGAAGCTGCCCGAGTGCTCCCTGTTCCGGTCTGTCGCGACCACGCTCCTGTTCCAGCGCGCCAAGACCCCGCGCTGCTCCCAGCTGCAGCGCATGGGGGCCCGCAGGACCAAGCTCCTCGTCACCAGAGGCCTCCCGTGGCCACAGCAGGCTGCCGCGCCTTCACCATCGAGCTGCGCAGCGTCGCGTGGCCCTGCAAGTTCAAGCCAGACTTGCCTCCTCGCTACGACGGCACGGCCGACCCTGCGGAGTTCCTCCAGCTCTACGAGCTGGGCATCGAAGCCGCCAACGGGGATGAGAAGGTCATGGCGAACTGGTTTCCCATGGCACTCAAGGACGGGGCCCGCACCTGGCTCCTGAACTTGGCTCCTGGCACGATCTCCTCCTGGGATGAGATGCGCACCCGTTTCATCGCCAACTTCCAAGGTACTCGTGACGGGCCACCTGCCATGAGCGACATGCGCCGCATCAAGCAGCAACCAGGGGAGACCCTGCAGAAGTACATCCAGCACTTCAACAACGCACGTCTTAAGATTCCCAAGGTGACCGAGGAGGCCATCATCTCAGCCTTCTCCGATGGCGTGCGCGACGTCAAGATGAAGGAGGAGTTCGCGATGCATGAAGATCTATGCACTTCCTGGGAGCTGTTCAACTTGGCAACCAAGTGCGCCAGGGCTGAGGAAGGGCGCCTTTCCCTCCTCGAGCTGCCAGCCGCAGACCAGAAGAGAAGAAATCCAAGGCCAAGGACGTGAAGCACAAGGGGGCTGCCGTGCTCGCGGCAGAACCAGACACCAAGCGGGGCAGAGATCAGCCTGAGTCTTTCAAGGGCAGCCGGTACTGTGTGTACCATGACCTCCACACCCACAACACCAACGAATGCCAAGAGCTCCAAGCCGTGCAAAAAGGAAGGATCGGCCGACGCCCCGACCGCAACGATCATGGCTATGGCCGAGGAGGAGGAAGGAACGCAGGACGCTGGGAGACTGGAGGGATCGGCCTCGTGAGGATTGTCCGCAAGGAAACGCAGGCCTCCCTCCACTGCCGCCGCAGCCAAGGAGAAACGAGGACCATCATCAGGACGAGGGGGCTGGGGGCTTCCAGGAGCCGCGGGCGATCGCCTGCATCTTGGGCAGAGCTCAAGCCCCAGCCTCTCAACGCATCTTCAAGCAGTTCGCCCGCGAAGTGAATGCAGTCCTCCCCAAGCTTGAAGCCACGCGCCCCCTCAGGTGGTCGGCGTACGCCATCACGTTCAGCTCAGCGGATCAGCTCAAGTGCGCGGCCACAGCCGGAGTCCTCCCAATGCTTTGCTCCCTAGTCATCAGCAACGTGCAAGTCACCAGGACCTCATCGATGGCAGGGCAGGGCTCAACGTCCTGTCCGTAGAGACATTCAACAATCTCCAAGTACCTTACAATCAGCTTCAGCCAACCAAGCCTTTCTCCGGAGTCACCGACGGCTCCACGGTGCCGATTGGGCAGGTCCGCCTCCCTGTCACCTTCGGGGCATGCAACAACTACCGCATTGACCTCGTCGACTTCGACGTCGCCCACATTCGCCTGCCATACAACGCCATCCTCGGGTACCCAGCTCTTGCCAAGTTCATGGCCGTGACTCATCACGGCTACAACGTCCTCAAGATGCCAGGAAGTGGCGGAGTCATCACGGTGCCCTGTGAAGAAAGAGATGCAGTGTGCTCCCTAGAACGAGCTTTTCAGGCCGCATCACTTGAAGACCCAGATCGCGGGAGCGGGAGGCTCCCTGAGACCGCCCCCAAGAAGAAGAAGACATCACCAGGCCCGACCCCTCAGGAGGCAGGCCCCTCACGGTCTGCGCCTGCTCAGGGGGCACCTCCTTCTGTCGCATAGGGAGGCGTGCCCGGCGCCCTCCTCAAGCAAGGCTCGGGGGCTCCCTCCTGGAGGGCCACCGACCTTGCTAAGGTCACGAGGGAGGCGCTTGGGCACCACTTGGAGGCGTGTTTCAAAACATGTTTCCCTCAGGAAGGAGCAAAGCAAGGAGGGCCAAACCCTCAGAAGTTCGTCAGTCAGGTCACGCAGGCAAGGTTGTCAGAATCGCGATTTTGTTATACGATTCTACGACTTTACGATCCAAACTAACCCCTCTGATTCTACGATTTTACTTCATAGAATTTACGTTTCTACGATCCTAATAGTGAAGATTCTATGATTTGCGATCCTACCACCGGAGCTCCGATCCGATTCAAAATCACGATTCTGACAACCTTGCACGCAGGAGCTGCAGGAGTCAAGAGTCATGGGTGGCAGCCGCCGCTTACCCGCCGCAGCTCCCCATCCAGGCGAGGATGGTGGGCTGCACGTCTGCATCGACATCCCAGGGCTCAACCGAGCCGCCTCTCAGGAGTGCTTCTGGCCCTCACGCGTGGGGCACTGCAAAGGCCCACCCCACAACTATGTTCGCATGCCCTACGGCTTGCCGAACGCGGCTGCGGTGCGCCAGCGCCTCATGAGGAGCATCTTGGAGGCTCAGGAGGCCAGGCATTCCGCAGTCCTGGCGGAGATGGAGATCGTTCGCGAGGAGCCACCAGCGCCTCCGGAGCCTCCCAAGGCTCCTGGGCCTGGGGGCTCGTGAAGATCGGTTTCCGCGGCCCACTACGTCTGCTACTTCAACACCCCTTCATCTTCAACGCTATCAGGTGACATCCTTCAAGTTTCGTTTCCAGCTGGGAGCGCCCTCAGGGCTTCATCATTCCCAGGCCGCGTGGGTTCGTCCCTGCGGCGTGTATCCCTTTTGTTCGTGTTTTTAGCTTACCTTGTTGGGGACGCCCCTCGGGCTGCATCATCCCCAAGTCGCTCGGGTCAGACCCAGCGGCGTGTACCCCTCTTGCATTTATTTTCGGGCCATGCATTCGACCCATCATGCTTGTTATTTGATGCCTGTCCGCGGCACCTCTTCTTCCTTCATGTCGGCCACTTGCACGTTAAAGGGGGGGTACCTGAGCATCGCGACTCAGGGCTCCTACTGGCTCTCCAGCCCTCACCCTCTGGCTTTGTCCACGGCATTGCGCCCTGGCAAACACGGCTGAGACTCGCTCGAGGGCCGGGACCCGAAGACATAGAGCGTCGACATCTAACCAAGCTTGCGCGTTAAAGGGGGGTACCTGAGCACCGTGACTCAGGGCTCCTACTGGCTCTCCAGCCCTCACCCTCTGGCTTTGTCCACGGCATCGCGCCCTGGCAAACCAGCGATGGCTGAGACTCGCTCGAGGGCCGGGACCCGAGGACCTAGAGCGTCAATTTGCAGGAACACATCACAAGTTAAGGCCCAGTGCCAGGCGCAACCCGCCTTGAGGTAGGGCCCCGTGAGTCCCGCGCTGGCTCACGGGTGCCCAGATACACCTCCTCATGCCCTACCGTGCCGGCCACGTGTCAGGGCGGGGCTGTACACGCCCCGGGGGCTCCTCCCGGAGGGGAGCCCCGTCCCACGCACTAGTGGAAGCACCATGCTCCGTGCTGACTGACGACACTGCCGAGGAGCGGCTATGCCCGTACACATACGGAAGAGCTATGCTCCGCGCTGGTGATAAACAACTAAGGGTGGCCCCCGGCCACATCAACCTCAGGGAGCCCAGAGCTCAGTGTGTGGTCTCATCACAACGCCTCCCCTCGGGAGTGCCGCACGAGGGGGCTGGGCACGGGGGCTGCGCCTGGGTCACGCCCAGACATACGCCACCCAGCCAGGCCCCTCGGGTCTGGTTCGTCGCGCGTCTCTCCCCGAGTAGAGCTAAGGTACGAGGGCCATTTGAGCGTCAAGGGGGACTCCTGAGCATCGGACTCAGGAGCCTAACTGGTCACGTAGCCCCTCACTCCTTAGTTCCGAAAGGCTAACGGCGGTTGAGGTATGCGCGGGGCCGGGCTCTGCAGATGTAGAATGGTAGATTCACCCACACATCTCACCTTCCTACTTGCTGTTCGTGCGCCAAGAGGGACTCCTGAGCATCGCGACTCAGGAGCCTAACTTGTCACGTAGCCCCTCACTCCTTGGTCCCGTCCTTGTTTCCGGTCGGGGCTAACGGTGGCTGAGGTATGCGCGGGGCCGGGCTCTGCCGGCGTAGAACATAAGCAAGTAGGAAGAGAGCAAATTTCAAGGAATTCAAAAGCAAATATTACGGTCCATAACTGTTATCACGACACCAAACACAAGTTTAAACGCCTCCCCGAGGCATGATGCATGTTGCAGAAGCTGAAAGCAGGACAGGAGCCATGACGGAGTCATTTGTTGGCGGCGGAGCTGCGCGGAGCGGGTTCGCCTCGTGGAGCCGCAGGACGGGCAGCGCCTCGCTTCGGCTTGGTGCTGAAGGCCCAGAACTTCGACAGCAGGGCCTCCGCACGACCCTTCACGGCCTCAGCAGCGGCAGCGGCAAGCTCGCCGCTCGCTGGCTCCAGCAGGCTGTCGAGGTCGACGTTGGGATCGCGAAGGTAGACGTGGGTAAGGACCTGCGTCAGCGCTACAGAAGACAGGACACGCGCCTCGGCCTCAGTCGTAGGGCCAAGGCCAAGGGTGACATCTTCAAGAGCACGGACCAGGAAGGGGAGCAGCTTGGCGGGGCTGTCCTTGGCGCTGGCCAGCGGGCTTTCCAGGCCGCTGTCGTAAAGCGACTTCAGCAAGCCGCGAGCCTTCACCTCCATCTCCGTGAAGGCCTCGCGGTCCTTGGCAAGGACCCGCGCCTTGCCGTCCAGCTCGACCTTCCACGCCTCCAACTCCTGCTCCAGTGCGCCCAGGCGATCATGGCGCTTGTTAAGCTTGGCGTCTCGGTCCTTGATGGCCGCCTCGCGAGCCTTCATGTCTTCTTCCTTCTCTTGGCGGATGCGGACCTCCTCGGCAAGCTGGTCCCGAAGGCCCTGCAGTTCGCTCTCCAGTGCCTTGCAGTGACCTCGGGCATCAGCCGCCTCCCCCAAGGCGGTGTCGCGAGCGGCCTTCGCCCCAAGGACTGCCTGCTTCTCCTCGTCGCAGGCCGTCGAGGCCTGAACCAGCGCCGCTCGAATCGAAGCGTCAGAGCGAATCCAGCCAGAAGCCAGCTCCAAGCGCCCGACCACCAAGCGAGGGTCGGCGCCCAGAAGATCTTGCTGCAGCCGGTCCAGTTTGGCAGCAGCGCGATCCAGGACAGTGGAAGGAGTCGGAGAGACAGCGGTTGGTGGAGTAGGAGGAGAGGACGGCAGCGTAACCACAGCATCCTGAGGCAGGACCTGCTGCACCCCAACAGCTGTGGCGATGGCATCATGCAAGGATACCTCAGGAGTCGCTCGGGCCATGGGGACTGAGCTCGCCCCAGCCAGCTCCACCAGGCCTCGCGAGGACGACCGGGTAGGAGAGGCCCGTGCCTTGCAGCTACCTTCTTTCGTGGGCAGAGGCGCTGCCCCGAACGGAACCTCAGGAGCCCCCTTCAGTTTCTTCGCCGCAGGCCCCAGCCTAGCCAAGAGATACAGACATCAAGCCTCAACGACAAAGCAAGGAATAAAACAGGAATCAAGCACTTACTGGTCGCCGCTCGCGAGCTCGAGCAACCTCTGGCCGTACTTGAAGCCCGAGAGGCGGCTGCTGGGATCAGCCTCGAGAGGCTCGGAAGCAGGAGGCACGTCTGCGGATCGCCTTGGAGCCGGGGCAGACCCGAGGGGGACCAGCCCAGTCATGTCCTTCTTCTAGATCGGGGGCAAGCTCTCGCCGCCTCGCTCGCCGTCATCCTCGTCGTCGCTCGGCGGGAGGCGGAGAGCGTGGGACCTGCGCCGGGGGAGGGGCGCTCTCAACTCCCCATCGGTAGCCTCGGAGTCAGGCCCTCCTTCTCGCTCCTCTTCTTCCTCCCCTTGCTGGAGTCGCCGAAGGACACGTTCACCAGGGCCGCCGGGTCCTCGGGAACCTCCGTTGGCACGGGCCCGTCCCCATTGAAGACGGGCATGGAGTCCACCACCTTCTCCCAATCATCTCGAAGAAACAGGGGTACAGGGGCGCCCTCCAGCCTCGCCACGTCTCCTCCGACCAAAGATTGGAGGACCGTGGCCAGATCTTCGTCGGCCAAGACTGCAGGGCTCAGGCGGGGCCTCCACAGCGGAAGTGAGTACTTACAAAGCGGGGCCACCTGGTGCTCCAGGAACTCCCTCATGAGCGACGCACCAGTCAGCTTCGCCACCGCCATGTTGCCCGGCCTCAGATCTGCGTCCATTTTCTCCAACACCGGCTTCGCGCGGGGGTCCACGAGTTCCGCGCGAGACCAATCATCGGAGCTCGTGGGCTGCTCCGTGGGCAGAATCAGCCGACGGTGGATGCGCCCAGCATCTACCATGACCCACTTGCTCCTGAAGCCCTCAATCCTCTTCCCGGGCTTCGAGATGGCGTTGGAGCCGCCATACGCGACAAAGCTCGCGCACGTGTAGATGGCACCACGAGAGGGCCGGAGGGAGAAGTAGTGGCGCAGCAAGGCCACTGAGGGCTGCACTCCGACGTGAGCCTCACAATAGTAGGTGAAGATCGCCAGAAGAAGAACAAAGTTGGGGTGGAGATGCAGAGCTTGCAGGTCGTAATGGCGGAGGACAGAGAAGAAAAACTCAGAAAAGGGAGGCACCAGACCGGCAGCAATGGTGCTTACGAAGAGCGGATAGAAGGTGCTCCCTTGGGCCTCAGGAAGGGCGGAGCCGACCTTGAACACCTTCGCCCCGTCAATGCCTTGCGCCGCCACCATCCGGCGCACCCGGGCAAGGCTCGCCTCCGACACGTTCGGCGAGTCCAAGGCGGGTGAGTACCAAGCTTCGGCCGGGGTCTGGCGAGGCGCCATGTCTTGCTAGGGCGCGCGGTCAAAGTAGATCTGAAGATTTCGGAGGCAGAAAAGAAGGGCGCAAGAAAGGGGATCTACGCAATGACCGGAGGAAGCAAGGGAAGCAAAGCCTAGGCAGATGCCGCTCTTTTGTCGATTCACGCAGTTGCTGAGGCACCCACGTCCAATCAACCGCCACGCGGCGCCCAAGGCCGTAGGCTGTTAGGGCCCGCGGCGCTTCGCACTTGCCCCTTCGCTTCTCTGCTCAGTCAAGTCCGGGCGCGCCTTGGGCCCGGGGGCTACTGTCGGCGTTCTGGGAACGAGGGTCCCCAGACTTGCCTGCCTGCGGCCTACGGCGTGGCTCAAGGGGTGGCCTAGCACGGCCCATCTTCATCAGCACGAGCTCAAGACCCTCGTGAGGGGCCAAGCCTCGCGGGGTGGATGACAGGGAGCCTCCTCAGGCAAGGCCTCGTCAGGCTGGCTCGCGAGGAGGCGGAGAGATCAAGGCGGGGTACCTCACGAGGTGCCCGTGACGCAAGCCATGACGACCAAGGGCGCCAGGCGGGCGCCAGGCCGCGCAGTGTCCTCCCTTTCCTCTTTGGTGCAAAGGGAGCAAGCGCAGGCGAGAGCATCAAGCAAAGGCATCCATTTCGGTGCAACAAGACCAAGACCAGCAGAACGGCAGGATGGAGGTCATCGTGGAGCCCAAGCCGGCGTCACCACCAGAGCCTTTAGCAGGCGAGGACCAACTTTAGTCAGGATAAGTGTACTAGATGTTCCCCTTCAAAATGGCCAATTGTTGGCGCCCTTCCCACTCAATATTTGGGAAGAGGCCCAGGGCCTTTGCCTATAAATAGGACTAGCCACCACAAGGTAGAGGCATCCAATAATCACCAGGAAATCGATCCAGAGAGCGACTGAACTCCCCCTAGAAGTTCATCGCACCAGCCAAGAACAAACCCTCGCGAGGCTGTTCTTCCTTGTATTGTTGATCATCAGCCCAAGAGGCAATCCACCACACCACACACTGGAGTAGGGTATTACACCACAATGGTGGCCTGAACCAGTATAAAATCTGTGTCTCTTGTGTTGTTCCTTTGATTGCTTAGATCATAGCGAGGCGGTGAGGTGCAGGTAGGCAGAGGGCAAAATCTCCGCGCGCACCCCAGTGTTCGAATCTAGAGGGTCTGCCGGAACCTGAAATCCGACAGCAAGGCCCGGCCCTGCGCATACCTCAGCCGCTGTTGGGTCGTCCAGATCACCAGGACGAGACCAAGGGGTGAGGGGCTACGTGACCAATGAGGCTCCTGAGTCGCGATGCTCAGCAGTCCCCCTTGACTCACGAACAACCCTCGGGAAGAAGATGCGAGTGTAGGTTTTAGCATTCTGCATCGGCAGGGCCCAGCCCCGCGCATACCTCAGTCGCCATTGGGTTGTATGGATCACCAGGACGAGACCAAGGGGTAAGGAGCTATGTGACCAGTGAGGCACCTGAGCCACGATGCTCAGGAGTCCCCCTTGATGTACGAACAAACCTCCATACCTTTCCTCACCGAGCTCTCACTCAGGAGGGGCGGGCGAAGACCATGTCCGAGGGACCTGGCGAGGTGGAGTACGCCAGGCGTGACCTGAGCGTAGCCCCCGTGCCCATCCCCCTCATGCAACTCTCCTAAGGGAAGGGTGGTGTGGTGAGGCTGAGTAGCGAGCCTGGCGGCTCTCCTAAGGTTATCGCAGTCGTTAGGCTACCCTCAGTTGTTTATTCACCAGCGCGGAGCATGGTGCTTCTGCTCTTGCATGGGCATAGCCGCTCCTCGACAGTGTCTTCTGCTAGCACGGAGCATGGGGCTTCCACTGGTACGTGGGTGGGAGCCCCCTCCGAGGGGAGACTCCGGGGCGTGTACAGCCCTGCCCTGACACGTGGCTTGCACGACAGGGCTAGAGGACACTCGTGAGCCAGCGCGGGACTCCGAGGAACACTTGTGATAGTCCTACGAGATGGTTAGGCAGCCTGCACCGAGTGAATCTCCTGAGGATATCGCATGAGAAGGCCAAACACCAACGACCCCAGGAGATGACGTGAACAGGGTCGGCCCGCTAGACAGAGCTCAGCCATTGGGTTTGTCGATGTTGCAGGGACGGACCCGAGCACAGACGCCATGCCCAGTCTTCTCATGTGAAAGTCCTGAAGAAAGACAACCGACGCGCGGCTCGCGCGGTGGCGAGGCACCGGGTCGCACGCCCTAACTCGTGCACCCCTGATTAGCTCATGCAAGAACAAGGCACCAAGGACCATGGGAGGTGACGTGCATGGGAGCTGGCCCCGCGAGCCAGAGGTCAACCACTTGGGTTTAGCGACGCTGCACGGATGGACCCGAGCACAGACGGCATGCCAGTCCTTAATCATGAGGCGGGCATGGGTGGGTTTGCAAGGGCGTACGACGTTCACGGCGACGAAGCACCACACAGACAGGTGATAATCATAAAGCAACTCGTGGAAGAAGGTAAAGCCAGTTCTGTTAGATGCAAAGAATGATACACGCTGCACGGACGGACGCACACGGCTTGGGGATGATGCAGCCCGAGGGGCGCCCCCAACTGAACAAACCAAAAAATGTCACTTGGCACCGTTGCTAAAGAAGTGTTGAAGTAGCTGAAGACACGCCCTGCAGATGTCACTCCTCATGAGGCGCCTAGGTCCTGAACCTCGCGAGGCTCTGGAGGTCCAAGAGGCTCGGGAGGATCCATTGCCTCCTCCGATAGGATCGCCTAGTACCTGGCTTCATGAGCTGCCAGGACGCCCCGCATGTGGCGCTGGTACGTGGCAGCCATGTTCAGCAAACCAAAAGGCATGCAAATGTAGCTGTGAGGTGGGCCCTTCCACCGGCCAACATGGGACGGCCAGAAGAGCTCCTAAGATGCGGCCCTATTGAGCCCTGGGATGTTGACGCGGGCATACAGCTCCCTGTCCTCGCCGGGGGAGGGAGCTGCGCGTGACGATGCGGGGCGACGCTCGCCTCGCATGGCTCTTGCTTCCCGAACCTCCTCGATTTCCTTGATGATGAATTCCTGAGCGCCTGGTGCCTCATGTCCTGCTCTCACCTCACGGAAGCACGCGTTGAAGCACGCCTCCACATGGAGGCCAAGCGCCTCCCTCGTGACGCTGGCCAGGTCAGAGGCCCTCTAGAGGAGAGCCCCCGAGCCCAGCCTGGGGGCGCCGGGGCGCTCCTTCCTATGCGAGGGGGGAAGGCACCTCGTCAATGGGCGCATGTCCTCAGGGAGGGCCACCGGCCGCCCCATCGTCATGGGTCCGAGGCGGAACAGCTGCTTCTTCTTCTTGGGGACGGCCTCAGGGGGTAGACAACGCCCTCGTTGTCTAGGTCCTCGACAGCCGCAACCTAGTAGGCGCGCTCGAGAGAGCACACTGCATCCTTCTCGTCGCAGGCGACCGTGATGATGCCGCAGCTCTCGGCATCTTGAGGAAATTGTAGCCATGATGTGTTGCATCCATGAACTTGGCCAGAGCCGGATACCCAAGGATGGCGTTGTACGGGAGGCGAATATGGGCAACGTCGAAGTAGATGAGCTTGATGTTGTAGTTGCCACACTTTCCGAAGGTGATAGGGAGATGGATCTGTTGGGGAACGTTGCAGAAAATTAAAAAATTTCCTACGGTTTCACCAAGATCCATCTATGAGTTCATCTAAGCAACGAGTCAAGGGAGAGAGTTTGCATCTACATACCACTTGTAGATCGCGTGCGGAAGCTTGCAAGGTGATGATGTAGTCGTACTCGACGTGATTCGAATCACCGATGACCAAGTGCTGAACGGACAGCACCTCCGCGTTCAACACACGTACGGGACGGGAGACGTCTCCTCCTTCTTGATCCAGCAAGGGGGAAGGAGAGGTTGAGGAAGACAGCTCCACCGGCAGCACGACGGCGTGGTGATGGTGGAGAGGCAGTACTCCGACAGGGCTTCGCCAAGCACACAACGGAGGAGGAGAGGTGTTGGGGAGGGGAGGGCTGCGCCTTGGAGGGTGGTGCGGCTGCCCTCCCCTCACCCCTCTATTTATAGGGGGAAGGGAGAAGGGGGCCGGCCCCCTAGAACCCATCTAGGGGGGGGGTGCGGCGGCCTAGGGGAGAGGGGAGAGGGTGGCTTGCCCCCCAAGCCAAGGGGGGCGCCCCCTCTAGGGTTCCCCCTCAACCCTAGGCGCATGGGCCCAAGGGAGGGGGGTGCGGCCAGCCCACCAGGGGCTGGCTCCCTGCCCCACGCAGCCCATGTGGCCCCCCGGAACCCTTCCGGTGGCCCCGGTACAATACCAGTATGACCCCGAAACTTCCCGGTGTCCGTTTGACAACTTCCCATATATAAATCTTTACCTCCGGACCAATCCGGATCTCCTCGTGACGTCCAGGATCCCATCCGGGACTCCGAACAACATTCGGTAGTCACATACTAGTCTTCCTAATAACCCTAGCGTCACCGAACCTTAAGTGTGTAGACCCTACGGGTTCGGGAGACATGCAGACATGACCGAGACGCTCTTAGTCAATAACCAACAGCGGGATGTGGATACCCATGATGGCTCCCACATGCTCCTCGATGTTGTCATCGGATGAACCACTATGTCGAGGATTCGATCAAACCCTGTATGCAATTCCCTTTGTCAATCGGTACGTTACTTGCCCGAGACTCGATCGTCGGTATCCCAATACCTTGTTCAGTCTCGTTACCGGCAAGTCACTTTACTCGTACCGTAATGCATGATCCCGTGTCCAACACCTTGGTCACATTGAGCTCATAATGATGATGCATTACCGAGTGGGCCCAGAGATACCTCTCCGTCATACGGAGTGACAAATCCCAGTCTCGATCCCTGTCAACCCAACAGATACTTTCGAAGATACCTGTAATGCACCTTTATAGTCACCCAGTTACGTTGTGACGTTTGATACACCCAAGGCACTCTTACAGTATCCGGGAGTTACACGATCTCATGGTCGAAGGAAGAGATACTTGACACTGGCAAAGCTCTAGCAAAACGAACTACACGATCTTTTATGCTATGCTTAGGATTGGATCTTGTCCATCACATCATTCTCCTAATGATGTGATCCCGTTATCAACGACATCCAATGTCCATAGTCAGGAAACCATGACTATCTGTTGATCACAACGAGCTGGTCAACTAGAGGCTCACCAGGGACATATTGTGGTCTAAGTATTCACACGTGTATTACGATTTCCGGATAATACAGTTATAGCATGAATAAAAGACATTTATCATGAACATTGAAATATAATAATACTTTTATTATTGCCTCTAGGGCATATTTCCAACAGTCTCCCACTTGCACTAGAGTCACCAATCTAGTTACATTGTGATGAATCGAACACCCATAGAGTTCTGGTGTTGATCATGTTTTGCACGCGAGAGAGGTTTAGTCAGTGGATCTGTGACATTCAGATCCGTGTGCACTTTGCAAATCTCTATGTCTCCATCTTGAACATTTTCACGGATGGAGTTGAAACGACGCTTGATGTGCCTGGTCTTCTTGTGAAACCTGGGCTCCTTGGCGAGGGCAATAGCTCCAGTGTTGTCACAGAAGAGTTTGATCGGCCCCGACGCATTGGGTATGACTCCTAGGTCGGTGATGAACTCCTTCACCCAAATCGCTTCATGCGCTGCCTCCGAGGCTGCCATGTACTCTGCTTCACACGTAGATCCCGCCACGACGCTCTGCTTGCAGCTGCACCAGCTTACTGCTCCACCATTCAACATATACACATATCCGGTTTGTGACTTAGAGTCATCCAGATCTGAGTCAAAGCTAGTGTCGACGTAACCCTTTACGACGAGCTCTTCGTCTCTTCCATAAACGAGAAACATGTCCTTCGTCCTTTTCAGGTACTTCAGGATATTCTTGACCGCTGTCCAGTGTTCCTTGCCGGTATTACTTTGGTATCTTGCTACCAAACTTACGGCAAGGTTTACATCGGGTCTGGTACACAGCATGACATACATAATAGATCCTATGGCTGAAGCATAGGGGATGACACTCATCTCTTCTTTATCTTTTGCCGTGGTCGGTGACTGAGCCGAGCTCAATCTCACACCTTGTAACATAGGCAAGAACCCCTTCTTGGACTGATCCATTTTGAACCTCTTCAAAATCTTATCAAGGTATGTGCTTTGTGAAAGACCTATGAGGCGTCTCGATCTATCTCTATAGATCTTGATGCCTAATATATAAGCAGCTTCTCCAAGGTCCTTCATTGAAAAACACTTATTCAAGTAGGCCTTAATGCTGTCCAGAAATTCTATATTATTTCCCATCAAGAGTATGTCATCTACATATAATATGAGAAATGCTACAGAGCTCCCACTCACTTTCTTGTAAACGCAGGCTTCTCCATAAGTCTGCATAAACCCAAACACTTTGATCATCTCATCAAAGCGAATGTTCCAACTCCGAGATGCTTGCACCAGTCCATAAATGGATCGCTGGAGCTTGCATACTTTGTTAGCGTTCCGAGGATCGACAAAACCTTCCGGCTGCATCATATACAGTTCTTCCTTAAGATGTACGTTAAGGAATGCCGTTTTGATGTCCATTTGCCATATCTCATAATCATAGTATGCGGCAATTGCTAACATGATTCGGACGGACTTCAGCTTCGCTACGGGAGAGAAAGTCTCGTCGTAGTCAATCCCTTGAACTTGTCGATAACCCATAGCGACAAGTCGAGCCTTATAGATGGTAACATTACCATCCGCGTCCGTCTTCTTCTTAAAGATCCATTTGTTTTCTATCGCTCGCCGATCATCGGGCAAGTCTGTCAAAGTCCATACTTTGTTTTCATACATGGATTCTATCTCGGATTTCATGGCTTCAAGCCATTTGTTGGAATCCGGGCCCGCCATCGCTTCTTCATAGTTCGAAGGTTCATTGTTGTCTAACAACATGATTTCCAGGACAGGGTTGCCGTACCACTCTGGTGTGGAACGTGTCCTTGTGGACCTACGAAGTTCAGCAGTAACTTGATCCGAAGTACCTTGATCATCATCATTGTTTTCCTCTTCAGCTGGTGTGGGCATCACAGGAACGGTTTCCTGCGCTGCGCCACTTTCCTGCTCAAGAGGTAGTACTTCATCGAGTTCTACTTTCCTCCCACTTACTTCTTTCGAGAGAAACTCTTTTTCCAGAAAGCATCCGTTCTTGGCAACAAAGATCTTGCCTTCGGATCTTAAGTAGAAGGTATACCCTACAGTTTCCTTAGGGTATCCTATGAATACGCATTTTTCCGACTTGGGTTCGAGCTTTTCAGGTTGAAGTTTCTTGACATAAGCATCGCATCCCCAAACTTTTAGAAACGGCAGCTTAGGTTTCTTTCCAAACCATAATTCATACGGTGTCGTCTCAACGGATTTAGACGGTGCCCTATTTAAAGTGAATGTAGCTGTCTCTAGAGCGTATCCCCAAAATGATAGCGGTAAATCGGTAAGAGACATCATAGACCGCACCATATCCAATAGGGTGCGATTACGACGTTCGGACACACCGTTTCGCTGAGGTGTTCCAGGCGGCGTGAGCTGTGAAACGATTCCACATTTCCTTAAGTGTGTACCAAATTCGTGACTTAAGTATTCTCCTCCACGATCTGATCATAAGAATTTTATCTTTCGGTCACGTTGATTCTCTACCTCATTCTGAAATTCCTTGAACTTTTCAAAGGTCTTAGACTTGTGTTTCATTAAGTAGACATACCCATATCTACTCAAGTCATCAGTGAGACTGAGAACATAACGATATCCTCCGCGAGCCTCAACGCTCATTGGACCGCACACATCGGTATGTATGATTTCCAACAAGTTGGTTGCTCGCTCCATTGTTCCGGAGAACGGAGTCTTGGTCATTTTGCCCAAAAGGCATGGTTCGCACGTGTCAAACGATTCATAATCAAGAGACTCTAAAAGTCCATCGGCATGGAGCTTCTTCATGCGCTTGACACCAATGTGACCAAGGCGGCAGTGCCACAAATATGTGGGACTATCGTTATCAACTTTAAATCTTTTGGCATCTACACTATGAACATGTGTAATATTATGCTCGAGATTCATTAAGAATAAACCATTGACCATTGGAGCATGACCATAAAACATATCTCTCATATAAATTGAACAACCATTATTCTCAGACTTAAATGAGTAGCCATCTCGTATTAAACGAGATCCAGATACAATGTTCATGCTCAAACTTGGCACTAAATAACAATTATTAAGGTTCAAAACTAATCCCGTAGGTAAATGTAGAGGCATCGTGCCGACGGCGATCACATCGACTCTGGAACCATTCCCGACGCGCATCGTCACCTCGTCCTTCGCCAGTCTCCGTTTATTCCGCAGCTCCTGCTGTGAGTTACAAATATGAGCAACGGCACCGGTATCAAATACCCAGGAGTTACTACGAGTACTGGTAAGGTACACATCAATCACATGTATATCAAATATACCTTTGGTGTTGCCGGCCTTCTTATCCGCTAAGTATTTGGGGAAGTTCCGCTTCCAGTGACCCTTCCCCTTGCAATAAAAGCACTCAGTCTCAGGCTTGGGTCCATTCTTTGACTTCTTCCCGGTAACTGGCTTACCAGGCGCGGCAACATCTTTGCCGTCCTTCTTGAAGTTCTTCTTACCCTTGCCCTTCTTGAACTTAGTGGTCTTATTGACCATCAACACTTGATGTTCTTTCTTGATTTCAGCCTTTGCTGACTTCAGCATCGAGAACACTTCAGGAATGGTCTTTTCCATCCCCTGCATGTTGTAGTTCATCACAAAGCTCTTGTAGCTTGGTGGGAGCGACTGGAGGATTCTGTCAATGACCGCCTCATCTGGGAGGTTAATGTTCAGCTGGGTCATACGGTTGTGCAACCCAGACATCTTCAGGATGTGCTCACTGACAGAACTGTTTTCCTCCATCTTACAACTGTAGAACTTGTCGGAGACATCATATCTCTCGACCCGGGCATGAGCTTGAAAAACTAGTTTCAGCTCTTCGAACATCTCATATGCTCCGTGGTGCTCAAAACGCTTTTGGAGCACCGGTTCTAAGCTGTAAAGCATGCCGCACTGAACGAGGGAGTAATCATCAACACGAGACTGCCAAGCATTCATAATGTCTTGGTTCTCTGGGACGGGAGCGTCACCTAGCGGTCCTTCTAGGACATATTGTTTCCTGGCAGCTATGAGGATGATCCTCAGGTTCCGGACCCAGTCCGTATAGTTGCTGCCATCATCTTTCAGCTTGGTTTTCTCTAGGAACGCGTTGAAGTTCATGTTGACATTAGCGTTGGCCATTGATCTACAAGACATATTTGCAAAGGTTTTAGACTAAGTTCATGATAATAAAGTTCTAATCAAATTATGAACTCCCACTTAGATTAGACATCCCTCTAGTCATCTAAGTGTTACACGATCCGAGTCGACTAGCCCGTGTCCGATCATCACGTGAGACGGACTAGTCATCGTCGGTGAACATTCTCATGTTGATCGTATCTTCCATACGATTCGTGTTCGACCTTTCGGTCTCCGTGTTCCGAGGCCATGTCTGCACATGCTAGGCTCGTCAAGTTAACCCTAAGTGTTTTCGCTGTGTAAAACTGTCTTACACCCGTTGTATGTGAACGTAAGAATCCATCACACCCGATCATCACGTGGTGCTTAGAAGCGACGGACTGTAGCAACGGTGCACAGTTAGGGGAGAACACTTCTTGAAATTTTTGTAAGGGATCATCTTATTTACTACCGTCGTCCTAAGTAAACAAGATGCATAAACATAATAAACATCACATGCAATTATATAGTTGTGACATGATATGGCCAATATCATATAGCTCCATTGATCTTCATCTTCGGGGCTCCATGATCATCTTGTCACCGGCTTGACACCATGATCTCCATCATCATGATCTCCATCATCGTGTCTTCATGAAGTTGTCACGCCAACGACTACTTCTACTTCTATGACTAACGTTTAGCAATAAAGTAAAGTAGTTTACATGGCGTTATTCAATGACACGCAGGTCATACAAAAAATAAAGACAACTCCTATGGCTCCTGCCGGTTGTCATACTCATCGACATGCAAGTCGTGAATCCTATTACAAAGAACATGATCTCATACATCACAATTCATCATTCATCACAACTTCTGGCCATATCACATCACATGATCAATCGCTGCAAGAACAAGTTAGACGTCCTCTAATTGTTGTTGCATCTTTTACGTGGCTGCAATTGGGTTCTTGCAAGAACGTTTTCTTACCTACGAATCACCACAACGTGATTTTGTCAACTTCTATTTACCCTTCATAAGGGCCCTGTTCATCGATTCCGCTGCAACTAAAGTGGGAGAGACAGACACCCGCCAGCCACCTTATGCAACTAGTGCATGTCAGTCGGTGGAACCGGTCTCACGTAAGCGTACGTGTAAGGTTGGTCCGGGCCGCTTCATCCCACAATACCGTTGAGCAAGAAAAGACTAGTAGAGGCAAGTAAGATGACAAAATCCACGCCCACAACAAAATTGTGTTCTACTCGTGCAAAGAGAACTACGCATAGACCTAGCTCATGATGCCACTGTTGGGGAACGTTGCAGAAAATTAAAAATTTTCCTACGGTTTCACCAAGATCCATCTATGAGTTCATCTAAGCAACGAGTCAAGGGAGAGAGTTTGCATCTACATACCACTTGTAGATCGCGTGCGGAAGCTTGCAAGGTGATGATGTAGTCGTACTCGACGTGATTCGAATCACCGATGACCAAGTGCTGAACGGACAGCACCTCCGCGTTCAACACACGTACGGGACGGGAGACGTCTCCTCCTTCTTGATCCAGCAAGGGGGAAGGAGAGGTTGAGGAAGATAGATCCACCGGCAGCACGACGGCGTGGTGATGGTGGAGAGGCAGTACTCCGACAGGGCTTCGCCAAGCACACAACGGAGGAGGAGAGGTGTTGGGGAGGGGAGGGCTGCGCCTTGGAGGGTGGTGCGGCTGCCCTCCCCTCACCCCTCTATTTATAGGGGGAAGGGAGAAGGGGGCCGGCCCCCTAGAACCCATCTAGGGGGGGGGTGCGGCGGCCTAGGGGAGAGGGGAGAGGGTGGCATGCCCCCGAAGCCAAGGGGGGCGCCCCCTCTAGGGTTCCCCCTCAACCCTAAGCACATGGGCCCAAGGGAGGGGGGTGCGGCCAGCCCACCAGGGGATGGCTCCCTGCCCCACGCAGCCCATGTGGCCCCCCGGGAGGGGTGGCCCCTCCCGGTGGACCCCCGGAACCCTTCCGGTCGCCCCGGTACAATACCGGTATGACCCCGAAACTTCCCGGTGTCCGTTTGACAACTTCCCATATATAAATCTTTACCTCCGGACCAATCCGGATCTCCTCGTGACGTCCAGGATCCCATTCGGGACTCCGAACAACATTCGGTAGTCACATACTAGTCTTCCTAATAACCCTAGCGTCACCGAACCTTAAGGTTGTAGACCCTACGGGTTCGGGAGACATGCAGACATGACCGAGACGCTCTTAGTCAATAACCAACAGCGGGATCTGGATACCCATGATGGCTCCCACATGCTCCTCAATGTTGTCATCGGATGAACCACTATGTCGAGGATTCGATCAAACCCTGTATGCAATTCCCTTTGTCAATCGGTACGTTACTTGCCCGAGACTCGATCGTCGGTATCCCAATACCTTGTTCAGTCTCGTTACCGGCAAGTCACTTTACTCGTACCGTAATGCATGATCCCGTGTCCAACACCTTGGTCACATTGAGCTCATAATGATGATGCATTACTGAGTGGGCCCAGAGATACCTCTCCGTCATACGGAGTGACAAATCCTAGTCTCGATCCGTGTCAACCCAACAGATACTTTCGGAGATACCTGTAATGCACCTTTATAGTCACCCAGTTACGTTGTGACGTTTGATACACCCAAGGCACTCTTACGGTATTCGGGAGTTACACGATCTCATGGTCGAAGGAAGAGATACTTGACACTGGCAAAGCTCTAGCAAAACGAACTACACGATCTTTTATGCTATGCTTAGGATTGGGTCTTGTCCATCACATCATTCTCCTAATGATGTGATCCCGTTATCAACGACATCCAATGTCCATAGTCAGGAAACCATGACTATCTGTTGATCACAACGAGCTGGTCAACTAGAGGCTCACCAGGGACATATTGTGGTCTAAGTATTCACACGTGTATTACGATTTCCGGATAATACAGTTATAGCATGAATAAAAGACATTTATCATGAACATTGAAATATAATAATACTTTTATTATTGCCTCTAGGGAATATTTCCAACAGGATCTGCCCTATCGGGGTGGTGGAGCCATCGGTCACTCCTGAGAAGGGCTTGGTAGGATGGAGCTGGTTGTAGTGCACCTGGAGCTTGTCGAACGTCTCGACGGAGAGAACATTGAGTCCTGCACCGCCATCGATGAGTGTCTTGGTGACGAGGATGTTGTTGATGGTAGGTGAGCAGAGCATCGGGAGGGTGCCGGTAGTGGTCGCGCACTTGAGCTGGTCAGAAGAGTTGAAGGTGATGGTGTACTTGGACCACCTGAGTGAGCGTGATGCCTCGAGCTTGGGGAGGGTCGTGTTCACCTCGCGCGTGAACTGCTTGAAGATGCGATGGGAGGCAGGGGCTTGAGCACCGCCTAGGATGGAAGCGATGGCACGAGCCTCTTAGAAGCCCCCAGCCCCTTCATCTTAGTGGTGGTCATCATTTCTTC
The DNA here is from genome assembly GCF_002162155.2 of Triticum dicoccoides. Lineage (NCBI taxonomy): Eukaryota > Viridiplantae > Streptophyta > Magnoliopsida > Poales > Poaceae > Triticum > Triticum dicoccoides. The sequence continues at coordinate 279,928,527 of NC_041385.1, forward strand.
TTGGCGGTGGCGGCGGTGGAGGAAGGCCAACATTGCGCTGAGAACGGTCCTCGTGAGGTTGATCCCTCCAAGCGTGTCGGCGTTCTGGGAACGGGGGTCCCCAGACTTGCCTGCCTGTGGCCTGTTGCGTGGCCCGACCAGTGGCCCAGAACGGCCCGTCTTCATCAACCAAACACTCAAGACCCTCGCGAGGGGCCAAGCCTCGTGGGGCGGACGACACAAGGCCTCCTCAGGAGTGGCCTCACCAGGCAGGCTCGCGAGGAGGTGGAGAAATCAAGGCAAGGGGTACCTCACGAGGTTCTTGTGATGCAAGCCATGACGACCAAGGCCAGGCGGGCACCAGCTCGGGCAGTGTCCTTGTTTCCTCTTTGGTGCAAAGGGGGAAAGCGCAAGCACGGAGTACCAAGGCATCAGGCAGTTTCCATATTGGTGCATCAAGACCAAGACCAGCAGGACGGCAGGACGGAGGTCGCCGTGGAGCCCAAGACGGTGTCATCACCAGCACCTTTGGCAGGTGAAGACCATCTTTAGTCAGGATAGCTTGTACTAGTTCTCCCCTTTCAAAATGATCGTTCTTGGATCCCTTCCCGCTCAATATTTGGGAAGAGGACTAGGGCCTCTATAAATAGGGCTAGCCACCACAGTAGAGAGGGATCAAACCCTTCCGAAGCAGAGCACCACACCAGCTCAATAACACCTCCCCTCACGAGGCTATTCTTCCCCTGTACTATTCATCATCAGCCCAAGAGGCAATCCACCACCACACCCAGGAGTAGGGTATTGCTACGTCTTGAGCTTGCATTTGGTTTTCGTTGAAGAGGAAAGGGTGATGCAGCAAAGTAGCGTAAGTATTTCCCTCATAGGAGGGGCCTTGGAGATGATGTAGAGGCCCTCCATGGTCGATTCCCCCAATGGCGGAGCGCTGGCGAAGGCTTCAAGACGGGATCTCGCAGATACAGAAGGTTGCGGCAGTGGAATTAGGTTTTCGTGGTGCTCCTCGATGGTTTCAGGGTACGTGGGTATATATAGGAGGAAGAAGTAGGTCGGTGGACGCTCGAGGGGCCCATGAGGGTGGGGGCGTGACCAGCCCTAGGGGGCGCGCCGGGCACCCTCGTGGCTGCCTCCTCTGTTGCTTGACGTCCACTCCAAGTCCCCTGGATCACGTTTGTTCCAAAAAGATCGCTCCCGAAGGTTTCATTCCGTTTGTGCTCCATTTGATATTCCTTTCCTTCGAAACACTGAAATAGGCAAAAAACAGCAATTCGAGCTGGGCCTCCGGTTAATAGTTAGACCCAAAAATGATATAAAAGTGTAAAGTAAAGCCCATAAACATCCAAAACGGGTAATATAATAGCATGGAACAATCAAAAATTATAGATATGTTGGAGACGTATCAAGCATCCCCAAGCTTAATTCCTGCTCGTCCTCGAGTAGGTAAATGATAAAAACATAATTTTTGATGTGGAATGCTACCTAGCATAATCCTCAATGTAATTTTCTTTATTGTGGCATGATTGTTCAGATCCAAATGATTCAAAATAAAAGTTCATATTGACATAAGAAATAGTAATACTTCAAGCATACTAACTAAGCAATCATGTCTTCTCAAAATAACATGGCTAAAGAAAGTTCATCCCTACAAAATCATATAGTTTGGTTATGCTCCATTTTTGTCACACAAGAATGCTCTCATCTTGCACACCCCCGATGACAAGCCAAGCAATTGTTTCATACTTTAGCAATCTCAAACTTTTTTCAACTTTCACGCAATACATGAGCGTGAGCCATGGATATAGCACTATGGGTGGAATAGAATACGATGATGGAGGTTGTGTGGAGAAGACAAAAAAGGAAGAAAGTCTCATGTTAACTAGGCTAATCAACGGGCTATGGAGATGCCCATCAATTGATGTCAACATGAGGAGTAGGGATTGCCATGCAACAGATGCACTAGAGCTATAAATGTATGAAAGCTCAACAAAAGAAACTAGTGGGTGTGCATCCAACTTGCTTGCTCACAAAGACCTAGGGCATTTTGAGGAAGCCCGCCGTAGGAATATAAAGCCAAGTTCTATAATGAAAAATTCCCACTAGTATATGAATGTGACAACATAAACGACTTTCTATATGAAGAACATGGTGCTACCTTGAAGCACAAGTGTGGAAAAGGATAGTAACATTGCCCCCTTTTTATTTTCTTTTTCCTTTTTTTCTTTTTAGGCCTTGTTTTTTCTTTTGGCCTTTCTTTTTCTTTTTTTTTCTTTGGCCTTTTTTTTCTTTTTCGCCTTTTTTTATTTGGGGACAATGCTCTAATAATGATGATCATCACACTTCTATTTATTTACAACTCATGAATTACAACTCAAAACAAGATATGACTCTATATGAATGCCTTCGGCAGTGTACCGGGATGGGCAGTGAATCAAGAGTGACATGTATGAAATTATGAAGGTGGCTTTGCCACAAATACGATTTCAACTACATGATCATGCAAGGCAATATGACAATGATGATGCGTGTCATGATGATGAACGGAACGGTGGAAAGTTGCATGGCAATATATCTCGGAATGGCTATGGAAATGCCATAATAGGTAGGTATGGTGGCTGTTTTGAGGAAGATATAAGGAGGTTTATGTGTGATAGAGTGTATCGTATCACGAGGTTTGGATGCACCGGCGAAGTTTGCACCAACTCTCAAGGTGAGAAAGGGCAATGCACAGTACCGAAGTGGCTAGCAATGATGGAAGGGTAAGAGTGCGTATAATCCATGGACTCAACATTAGTCATAAAGAACGCATATACTTAGTGCAAAAATCTACAAGTCATCAAAAACCAAGCACTACGCGCATGCTCCTAGGGGGATAGATTGGTAGGAAAAGACCATCGCTCATCCCCGACAGCCACTCATAAAGATGACAATCTAAGAACACCTCATATTTCAAATTTGTTACACAACGGTTACATTACGTGCATGCTACGGGACTTGCCAACTTCAACACAAGCATTCTTTAAATTCACAATTACCCAACTAGCATGACTCTAATATCACCACCTCCATATCTAAAAACAATTATCAAGTATCAAATTGATCATAGCATCCAATTCACTTCCTATGATAGTTTTTATTATACCCAACTTGGATGCACATCATTCTAGGACCAATTTTATAACCATAGCAAATACCATGCTGTTCTAAGAGACTCTCAAAATAATATAAGTGAAGCATGAGAGATGAACAATTTCTACAAAATCAAGCCACCGCCATGCTCTAAAAGATTTAAGTGAAGCACTAGAGCAAAACTATCTAGCTCAAAAGATATAAGTGAAGCACAAAGAGTATTCTAATAAATTCCAATCAAATGGGGTTCTCCCAAAAGGTGTGTACAACAAGGATGATTGTGGTAAACTAAAAAGCAAAAAATAATATCATACAAGACGCTCCAAGCAAAACACATATCATGTGGCGAATAAAAATATAGCTCCAAGTAAACTTACCGATAGACGAAGACGAAAGAGGGGATGCCTTCCGGGGCATCCCCAAGCTTAGGCTTTTGGCTATTCTTGAATATCTTGGGGTTCCTTGGGCATCCCCAAGCTTAGGCTCTTACCACTCCTTATTCCATAGTCCATCAAATCTTTATCCAAAATTTGAAAACTTCACAACACAAAACTCAACAGGAAATCTCATAAGCTCCATTAGTGCAAGAAAGAAAAATCACCACATAAGGTAATGTAATGAACTCATTCTTTATTTATATTGGTGTTAAACCTACTGTATTCCAACTTCTCTATGGTTCATACCCCTACATACTAGCCATAGATGCATCAAAATAAGCAAACAACACACGAAAAATAGAATCTATCAAAAACAGAACAGTATGTAGCAATCTGTAACTTTCGAATACTTCTGGAACTCTAAAACTCCTACCAAAATAGGAAATCCTGGGAAATTTGTCTATTGATCGACAACAAAAAGAATCAATTCAAAATGACACTTCTGTGAGTTAATAAAATTACGCGCAAAGTTTCTATTTTTCAGCAGAATCAAATTAACTATGACCATAGGTTATCCTATAGGTTCTACTTGGCACAACCACTAATTAGAACATGAAAACACATCTAAACAGAAGCTAGATGGAATATTTATTACTAAACAGCAGCAAAAACAAGAAAAACAAAAATAAAATTGGGTTGCCTCCCAACTAGCGCTATCGTTTAACGCCCCTAGCTAGGCATAAAAGCGAGGATAGATCTAAGTAGTGCCATCTTTGGCATCTAATTCCTCAATAGAACACTTATAATATTTAGGGGTTTCTCCCTTTTTATAAATGATTAAGCCCTTAGGCAAGAATTCAACAAATTCATTTGTAGCAAATGGTTCCTTAATGAGAGAGAGACAATTGGGATGAACACTTATAGATTTGAGATCCGCATTTCCCTTATTAGAAGATTCACCCTTATTTTTAGAAACATAAATAAATTAGGCAGTTTTGGTAGGAGGATTTGGAGTGTTTTTCATGGATGAAAAGGCCGACCCTAAGTTCGTAATAATATCCTCAAGTTGACCGATTCTCGTAGAATCTAGATCTATTATTTCATTAACTATAGATTCTTTCTCTTTAAAAAATTCAAAGTAACTCCAACCCTAGATCCATATTGGGTAATTTGGTTATGAATCTTTTTATCTAGATTTTCAATTAGCTCAACAGTGGCAACTTTATTTTCAATAATTTCAAGCCTTTGAATCACATGTTCTAGAGTCAAAATAGTCCCATTTACCGAGAGAGGAGGAGGACCAAACAAATCTAACATAGCATTATAAGCATCAAAGGTATGGCTATCCAAAAAATTCCCTCCAGTAATGGTATCAAGAATGCATCTATTCCACGGAGTAATGCCTACATAAAAATTGCGAAGAAGAACGGAAGTAGAAAGCTTCCTAGTAGATCTATTTTGAGCATTGCAAATTCTATGCCAAGCATCTTTTAGATTTTCTCCCTCCCTTTGCTTAAAATTAAGAATTTCATGATCGGGAGTAATAACAAGGATAGGAGGACTAGCCATGACGACGAAGCAAACAAAAGACAAGCGAAAAAGAGAAGAGATTGGGAAAGAGAGGGCGAATAAAACGACAAGGGTGAAGTGGGGGAGAGGAAAACGAGAGGCAAATGGCAAATAATGTAATGCGAGGGAGATGAGTTTGTGATGGGTACTTCGTATGTCTTGACTTGAGCAAAGACCTCCCCGGCAACGGTGCCGGAAATCCTTCTTTCTAAGTCTTGAGCTTGTGTTGGTTTTCCTTGAAGAGGAAAGGGTGATGCAGCAAAGTAGCGTAAGTATTTCCCTCAATTTTTGAGAACCAAGGTATCAATCCAGTAGGAGGCTCCTCTGAAGTCCCACGCACCTACACAAACAAACAAGAACCTGGCAACCAATGCAATAAAGGGGTTGTCAATCCCTTCACGGCCACTTGCGAAAGTGAGATCTGATAGAGATAATATGATAAGATAAATATTTTTGGTATTTTTATGATATAGATTGGAAAAGTAAAGATGCAAATTAAAGTAGAAGGTAAAATTATATGATAAAAGATAGACCCGGGGGCCATAGGTTTCACTAGTGGCTTCTCTCAAGATAGCATAAGTATTATGGTGGGTGAACAAATTACTGTCGAGCAATTGATAGAAAAGCGCATAGTTATGATATTATCTAGGCATGATCATGTATATAGGCATCACGTCCGTGACAAGTAGACCGACTCCTGCCTGCATCTACTACTATTACTCCACACATCGACCGACTCCTGCATGCATCTAGAGTATTAAGTTCATAAGGAACAGAGTAACGCATTAAGAAAGATGACATGATGTAGAGGGATAAACTCATGAAATATGATATAAACCCCATCTTTTTATCCTCGATGGCAACAATACAATACATGCCTTGCTGCCCCTGCTGTCACTGGGAAAGGACACCGCAAGATTGAACCCAAAGCTAAGCACTTCTCCCATTGCAAGAAAGATCAATCTTGTAGGCCAAACCAAACTGATATTTCGAAGAGACTTGAAAGATAACTTAATCACACATAAAAGAATTCAGAGGAGATTCAAATATTTCTCATGGATAAACTTGATCATAAACCCACAATTCATCGGATCTCGACAAACACACCGCAAAAAGAGTTACATCAAATAGATCTCCAAGAAGATCAAGGAGAACTTTGTATTGAGATTCAAAGAGAGAGAAGAATCCTTCTAGCTAATAACTATGGACCCAAAGGTCTGTGGTAAACTACTCACAACTCATAGGAGGGGCCTTGGAGATGATGTAGAGGCCCTCCGTGGTCGATTCCCCCTCCGACAAAGCGCCGGCGAAGGCTCCAATATGGGATCTCGCAGATACAGAAGGTTGCGGCGGTGGAATTAGGTTTTTGTGGTGCTCCTCGATGGTTTCAGGGTACGTGGGTATATATAGGAGGAAGAAGTAGGTCGCGCGGTGGACGCTCGAGGGGCCCATGAGGGTGGGGGGCATGCCCAGCCCTAGGGGGTGCGCCGGGCACCCTCGTGGCCGCCTCCTCTGTTGCTTGACGTCCACTCCAAGTCCCCTGGATCACGTTTGTTCCAAAAAGATCGCTCCCGAAGGTTTCATTCCGTTTGGACTCCGTTTGATATTCCTTTCCTTCGAAACACTGAAATAGGCAAAAACACAGCAATTCAGGCTGGGCGTCCGGTTAGTAAGTTAGTCCCAAAAATGATATAAAAGTGTAAAGTAAAGCCCATAGACATCCAAAACGGTTAATATAATAGCATGGAACAATAAAAAATTATAGATACGTTGGAGACGTATCAGGTATTACACCACAACGGTGGCCCGAACCTGTATAAATCTCGTGTCTCTTGTGCCGTGAGTTCATCGATCTAGCTTAGGGATCGCAGCGAGGCTGAGAGCGAGATTCGGTAGGAGGAGATCTTCGTGCGCACCCCAGTGTTTGCACTTTAAGGGTTTTGCCGGAACCCGATATCCGACATTTGGCGCGCCAGGTAGGGGTGCGCCGGAGTCTTCCTTTCGCTGATCTGCGTCCCGTCGCCTCGTCGCAATCATGTCTGACGCCCGCCGAGCCCGCGCCGAGCGCCGGTTTGCTCTCGCCACTCGCGTCGCCCAGACGGCTCCTGTCGGCGGGCCTCCTCGTCGTTCTCCATCGCCTGCCGCCAACGCCGCCACCGGCCCGGCAGGGAACGAGCAGCAAGCATCTTCGTTGCACCCATCGGTGCGGCGGGAAGGCCGCACCGCCACTCCGTCGCTGACCCGAGCTGGTTCGTCGTCTCACGCTCGTTGCGCCCCCACAGACGTGCAGGCCGCGCTGCTTCTATCATGTGAGCTCCTGCATTACCGCTCCATTGACGACCTCTATGAAGAATGGCTCGCTCGCATCACCAAGATCGTCAGCGCCCCAGGGGGCTCTCCCGCGCCATCCCTCTCGCTTCCTCGCCCTTCGCCAGGTACGGGCGACGTGGCTCAGGGAGCGCCTCCACTGCCTCTCCCCCAAGACGGCGCCCTGGCTCCAAGGCATGTGGCCCCTGGACGCGACCCACTGCATCCAGCACCCGCGTGAAAAGAAAGAAGCTGCCAAGAAATCCCTCGACCTCAAGAAGGCGCTCTCGTCCTTCCTGCACCAGCACGACAAGACCGCGTCCCTGCACCGGCACGCCAAGACCCCGTACTGCCCCTGGCAGCAGTGCGCGGGTACCACCAAGAGCAAGCTCCACGTCAGCAAAGGGCTCCGGTGACCACAGCAGGTTGTCGCGCCTTCACCACCGAGCTGCGTAGCGTCGCCTGGCCGGGCAAGTTCAAGTCAGACCTGCTTCCTCGCTATGACGGTACCGCCGACCCCGCAGAGTTCTTGCAGCTCTACGAGCTGGGCATCGAGGCAGCCAACAAAGACGAGAAGGTCATGGCAAACTGGTTTCCCATGGCGCTCAAGGCCGGTGCCCGCACGTGGCTCCTGAATCTGCCTCCCGGCTCGATCTCCTCCTGGGACGAGATGCGCAGTCGCTTCATCGCCAACTTCCATGGCACTCGCGACTGCCCCCTGGCCGCGGGTGACCTGTGTCGCATGAAGCAACAACCTGGGGAGACCCTGCAGAAATACATCCAGCGCTTCAACGGCGCCCGCCTCAAGATCCCCAAGGTGATGGACGAGGCCATCATCTCAGCGTTCTCTGATGGCATCCATGACGTGAAGATAAAGGAGGAGCTTGCCATCCATGAGGAGTTGTGCACATCCCTGGACCTGTTCAACCTGGTGACCAAGTGTGCAAGGGCTGAGGAAGGGCGCCTCTCCCTGCTCGAGCTTCCAGCTGTTGACCCAGAAGAAAAGAAGGCCAAGGACAAGGACATGAAGCACAAGGGAGCAGCCATGCTCGCAGCAGAACCTGACACGAAGCGTGGCAGGGACCAGCCGGAGTCGTCCAAGGGCAGTCGAACATTCTGCGCCTACCACAACCTCCACACCCACAACACCAACGAGTGCCAGGAGCTCAGGGCCGTTTGAGAAGGACGCTTCGGTCGATGCACCGAGCGCAACGACGGGGGCTACGGCCAAGGAGGAGGACGTGGCAGAGGATGATGGGATGACCGTGGCCCTCGCCAGGATGGCGTGACCGACCTTGTGAGGACCGCTGGCAGGACCAGCCTTGCAAGGGCGCCTGGAGGGATCAGCCTCACGAGGACCGCCCGCAGGGCAACGCAGGCCTTCCTCC
>NC_041385.1:279937626-279996797 GCF_002162155.2 Triticum dicoccoides
CTATATCTTGCATCTTGGGCAGAGCTCAGGCCCTAGCCTCTTAGTGCATCTTCAAGCAGTTCACTCGCGAGGTGAACGCAGTCCTCCCCAAGCTCGAGGCCACACGCCCACTCAGGTGGTCCAAGTGCGCCACCACCTTAAGTTCAACAGATCAACTCAAGTGTGCGGCTACTGCTGGCGTCCTCCCGATGCTTTGTTCCCCAGTCATCAGCAACGTGCAAGTCACCAGGACCCTCATCGATGGCGGCGCAGGGCTTAACATCTTGTCCGTCGAAATGTTCGACAACCTTCAAGTGCCATACGATCAGCTCTAGACGACCAAGCCTTTCTCAGGAGTCACCGACAGTTCCACCACCCCGATAGGGCAGGTCCGCCTCCCTGTCACCTTCGGCAAGCGCGACAACTACCGCACCGAACTCATCGACTTCGACATCGCCCACATCCACCTACCGTACAATGCCATCCTCGGGTATCCAGCCTTGGCCAAGTTCATGGCGGTGACCCACCACGGCTATAACGTCCTCAAGATGCCAGGAAGCGGCGGAATCATCACGGTCCCCTGCGAAGAGAGAGATGCAGTGTGCTCCCTCGAGCGCGCCCTCCAAGCTGCATCAATCGAGGACCCAGATAGCAAGGGCGAGAACCTTCCTGAGGCAGTCCCCAAGAAGAAGAAGCAACCGCTCAGCTCGAGGCCTCGGGAGGTTGGCATCTCAGGAGGTGCCTCATCAGGATCAACGCCCGTGCAAGGGGCGCCTCCTTCCATCGAATAGGAACGCGCACCCGGCGCCCTCCCCGGGCAGGTCTCGGGGGCTCTCTTCTGGAGGGCCTCAGACTTTGCCAACATCATGAGGGAGGCGCTTGGGCACCACTTGGAGGCGTCCTTCGTGGCACGTTTCCCTCAAGAAGTCTCAGGGCATGGAAAGCCCGACGTTCAGGAGTTCATCACCAAGACCACTCAGGAGCTTCAGGAAGCAAGAGCCATGCGTGGCGACCGCCGCTTGCCTGGCGTGGCCCCCCATCCAGGTGAGGATGGTGGGCTGCGCGTCTGCATCGACGTCCCAAGGCTCAACCAAGCCGCATCTCAGGAGCGCCTTTGGCCTTCGCATGTTGGACGCTGCGAGGGTCCGCCGCATAGCTACATTCGCATGCCTTTCGGCCTGCCAAACGCGGCTGCTATCTTCTAGCGTCACCTGTGGAGCATTCTGGTGGCTCAGGAGGCCAGGCATCATGCGGTCCTAGCGGAGATGGAGACGGTCCTCAAGGAACCACCTGGACCCCCAGAGCCTCCTGAGGACGTAGAGCACGAAGGAGAGTGTGGGGAAGAAATGGAAAGCTTGCAAGGCCTAGCCTAGCTGCGCCACTGCTGCCGACACACGAGTCTGGTGCATTGCGAAGGAACGACTTCGTATTATCAAGATAAGTTTCACGCCTAGAACAGCTAATCGATGAAACGCTAAGTTCTCACTTGATGTGGCCCTGTGACCGCAATGTTGCCATCCTTTCTCGCCTCTCGATGGCTGCTTGCACGCTAAATGGGACCTCCTAAGCATCGCTTCTGAGGGGCTCTTACTGGACCTCGGGCCGCTCACCTCCTGGCCTTGACCACGGCATTGCGACCTGGCATACCAACGATGGCTGCAGCCTACCTGGGGACCGGGACCTATCAGCATAGAGCACCAAGTCGTCGCGAGGTTAGAAAGGGGGAATCAAGTCAGGATAGGACAAGCGTTCACACAGTTTCATAATAAGGATTACATCAGCAAAAGACATCACGGACTCTTTACATGCCCCCACGGGGTGTTTTCTCGGTTCCCCACAGGGAACAAAAGACGAGAATCCTAAGATCCCAAACTACCCACGCCTCCATGACCGACACCATCATCAACAGTGGACCACGGGAGGCCGGTGCCGACCCCATTCAGATCAGCTGCAGCGACGGCCTGATGCAGCCGCCTTGCTCCGAGCACGGCGCGAGCTCGGGGGCACGTAGCTGTCGTCGCTCGTCTCTGGAGTTTCGAAGAGCTCGGGAGAGTCGCTGGACTCCCAAGAGTCACTGCTGCTACTAGAGGAGCCGTTGGAGGAGCGAATGGCAGGCCTAGCTCTTGCCGCGACGATCTCCCGACTACCCCCTCCGGGGCAGCACTCTAGGCGGTGGCCTTCTACGTCGAAGACTTTGAAGGACAACAAGGTGGCGCCATCGTATTCAAAATTTATCACGAGGGCGCCCCCGTTTGGCAGACCCGGGCGACCTCGCCCCAGCCTCGGGTCATGAAGACCTTGCTCGGGGCAACGACTTCAACCTCCGCTCCGGTCGCCGGAGCGCTGCAGTCGGCGTGCTGCAGCCAAAGCTCGAGAGGCCCCCTCGACGGCATCTCGGTGGCGAAGAACGAAGGGAAGCGGATCCAGGTGCTTGGAGGCATTGCCACATGCAGCACAAGTTCGCGAGAGGAGTCCGCGGCGTGGACTCCAGGAGCGACGACGCGCGCCGCCACGGCTTGTCGACCTCGCCTACAGCGCGGGCGTTGTCGCTCGCCATCCCTTTCTCCGGAGCCCTCGGCTTGGCCGTACAGGGGTGGTGGGAACCCAGGAGATGGCCACTCGCACCAAGGCCTCGTCATCTCCAGCCCCACGACTTCACCATGGCGGTTGGCCGGCCTCTTCTTCGGCGGGAGCGGGTCAGGTCCCTCTCGGGGAGCCTTTCCCTTCTCTTCGGCTGAGAATCTGCGGATCGGTGCCATTGGCGTCAAGGATGGAGATGGAGCAAGGGAGAAGAAGCAGGTGGAGCAAGAAGAGATGGGCAACGGAAGCTCTCACCCCTCCTCATTTATAGCCCAATGGAGGCCAACCGTCGACCTCCACGATCGCAGGTAATGATGACTCTTTTTGCATGCAGCAGGGACTCGTCAAATCGGGTAGTTGCCGAGGCAGCATGGGGAAGCGGAGACGCCCACATCCAATCACTCGCCACGCATCGACCAAAGCCGCAGGCTGTTGGGGCCCACGGCGCTCTGCACTTGCCCTTTGGCATCGCTGCTAAGCCAAGTCCGAGCGCGCCTTGGGCCCGGGGGCTGTTGGCGTTTTGGGAACGGGGGTCCCCACACTTGCTTGCCTGCGTCCTGTTGTGTGGCCCGACCAGTGGCCCAGTACAGCCCGTCTTCATCAACCAAACACTCAAGACCCTCACGAGGGGCCAAGCCTCGTGGGGCGGACGACACAAGGCCCCCTCGGGAGTGGCCTCACCAGGCAGGCTCGTGAGGAGGCCGAGAGATCAAGGCAAGGGGTACCTCGCGAGGTTCCCGTGATGCAAGCCATGACGACCAAGACCAGGCGGGTGCCAGGCGGGCACTAGCCTATGCAGTGTCCTTGTTTCCTCTTTGGTGCAAAGGGGGCAAGCACAGGCGCGGAGTACCAAGGCATTAGGCAAAGGTTTCCATATCGGTGCATCAAGACCAAGACCAGCAGGATGGCAGGATGGAGGTCACCATGGAGCCCAAGACGGCGTCATCACCAGCACCTTTGGCAGGCGAAGACCACCTTTAGTCAGGATAGCTTGTACTAGTTGTCCCCTTTCAAAATGGCCATTGTTGGATCCCTTCCCGCTCAATATTTGGGAAGAGGACCAGGGCTTCTATAAATAGGGCTAGCCACCACAGTAGAGGTGGATCGAACCCTTCCGAAGCAGAGCACCACACCAGCTCAAGAACACCTCTCCTCGCGAGGTTGTTCTTCCCCTGTACTGTTCATCATCAGCCCAAGAGGCAATCCACCACCACACACAGGAGTAGGGTATTACACCACAATGGTGGCCCGAACGTGTATAAATCTCGTGTCTCTTGTGCTGTGAGTTCATCGATCTAGCTTAGGGATCGCGATGATGTCTACTACACAACCTTCTTCTTGTAGACGTTGTTGGGCCTGCAAGTGCACAGATTTGTAGGAGAGTAGCAAATTTCCCTCAAGTGGATGACCTAAGGTTTATCCATCCGTGGGAGGCGTAGGATGAAGATGGTCTCTCTCAAACAACCCTGCAACCAAATAACAAAGAGTCTCTTGTGTCCCCAACACACCCAATACAATGGCAAATTGTATAGGTGCACTAGTTCGGCGAAGAGATGGTGATACAAGTGCAATATGGATGGTAGATATAGGTATTTGTAATCTGAAATAATAAAAACAGAAAGGTAACTAATGATAAAAGTGAGCGTAAACGGTATTGCAATGATAGGAAACAAGGCATAGGGTTCATACTTCACTAGTGCAAGTTCTCTCAACAATAATAACATAGATAGATCATATAACTATCCCTCAACATGCAACAAAGAGTCACTCCAAAGCCACTAATAGCGGAGAACAAACGAAGAGATTATGGTAGGGTATGAAACCACCTCAAAGTTATTCTTTATGTTCTATCTATTCAAGGGTTCGTAGTAAAATAACATGAAGCTATTCTTTCCGCTCAATCCATCAAAGAGTTCATACTAGAATAACACCTTAAGACACAAATCAACCAAAACCCTAATGTCACCTAGATACTCCATTGTCATCTCAAGTATCCGTGGGCATGATTATACGATATGCATCACACAATCTCAGATTCATCCAACCAACACAAAGTACTTCAAAGAGTGCCCCAAAGTTTCTACCATAGAGTCAAGAAAACGTGTGCCAACCCCTATGCATAGGTTCATGGGCGGAACCCGCAAGTTGGTCACCAAAACATACATCAAGTGGCACGTGATATCCCATTGTCACCACAAATAAACACAGCAATACATACATCAAGTGTTCTAAAATCAAAGACTCAATCCGATAAGATAACTTCAAGAGGGAAACTCAATTCATCACAAGAGAGTAGAGGGGGAGAAACATCATAAGATCCAACTATAATAACAAAGCTCGCGATACATCAAGATCATGCCATAGAGAGAACAGGAGAGAGAGAGAGATCAAACACATAGCTACTGGTACATACCCTCAGCCCCGAGGGTGAACTACTCCCTCCTCGTCATGGATAGCGTCGGGATGATGAAGATGGCCACCGGTGAGGGATCCTCCCTCCGGCAGGGTGCCGGAACAGGCTCCCGAGAGGTTTTTGGTGGCTACAGAGGTTTGCGGCAGCGGAACTCCCGATCTATCTTGATATTCGATGGTTTTAGGGTACGTAGGCTTATATAGGCGAAAGAAGTCGGTTGAGGGAGCCTCGAGGGGCCCACGAGAGGGTAGGGCGCGCCCAGGGGGGGGTGGGCGCGCCCCCCTGTCTCATGACCTCCTCGATGATCTTCTGACGTGAACTCCAAGTCTCCCGGATCATATTCTTCCTAAAAATCACGCTCCCAAAGGTTTCATTCCGTTTGGACTCCGTTTGATATTCCTTTCCTTCGAAATACTGAAACAGACAATAAAACAGCAATATGGGCTGGGCCTCCGGTTAGTAGGTTAGTCCCAAAAGTAATATAAAAGTGTATAATAAAGCCGATAATCATTCAAAACATATAATAAAATAGCATGAATGCTTCATAAATTATAGATACGTTGGAGACGTATCATCATCCCCAAGCTTAATTCTCGCTCGTCCTCGAGTAGGTAAATGATAAAGAAAGAATTTATGAAGTGTGAATGCTAGAAGGTGCACAAGTTTGATCAATGATAATTTCAATCACCTTTTCTAGCATGATAATATGTCATAACAGTAGTTCATCTCATAAAACTTCTCACGATAAAGTAACAAGCAATTCACATGCCAAAGCATAGACCATAAACTTTCTTGAAAACTAGCGAACTTCATTCTCAGTCATCAAACAATTGCAATTCATCTTATTTTCAGGAATAGCAAACTCCACATACTCAACTATCATATAGTCTTCTACAATTGCTAACACTCACGCAATACTAATGGTTATGGAGTTTCAATCGGACACTGAGAAAGATAGGGGCTTATAGTGTTGCCTCCCAACGTATTCACCTTTGGGTGATGTCAACAATAATAGTTCATGCTAACTTACATCCAATTGGATATATATATATCAGGATCACCCCAACACAAAGTGCTTGCCAAAGGATTAAAATGAAAAAGGGAAAGGTGGAGATCACCTTGACTCTTGCATAAAATTAAAAGACATAAAGTAAAAGATAGGCCCTTCACAGAGGGAAGCAGAGGTTGTCATGCGCTTTTAGGGTTGGATGCATAAAATCTTAATGTGAATGAACGTCACTTTATATTTCCACTTGTATATGGACCTTTATTATGCAGTCCGTCGCTTTTATTGCTTCCATAGCAATATCATATAAAGCTATTTTCTTCACACCAAAAGGTCATACATATTTAGAGAGCAATTTTTATTGCTTGCACCAATGGCAACTTACTTGAAGGATCTTACTCAATCCATAGGTAGGTATGGTGGACTCTCATGGCAAAACTGGGTTTAAGGATATTTGGAAGCACAAGTAGTATCTCTACTTGGTGCAAGGAATTTTGGCTAGCATGAGGGGGAAAGGCAAGCTCAACATGTTTGAATGATCCATGACAATATACTTTAACTTAGATGTCGGAAAACATAAGCCATTACGTTGTCTTCCTTGTCCAACATCAACTCTTGAGCATGTCATACTTAATGAGTGCTCCCAATTATAAAAGATGTCTAGGATAGTATATTTACATGTGGAACCTCTCTTCCTTCAATATTCTTTCATGAATTGTTCAAATGACCAATACAATGCTTGCTAACCTTCAATAAATTTACAACCTCTACTTCTTAGATGTGAAGTCATTACTCCCCATGTAATAAGCAAATGTAACATATAAAATTTCAGATTTATGACAATCAACTCATTCAACCATTTACTCATAGGATATAAGTGAAGCACACGAGTAAATGACAAACTACTCCAAAAAGATATAAGTGAAGATCAATGAGTAGCTAAATAATTATGTAACTATGCGAAGACTCTCTCTCATTTAAGAATTTTAGATATTGGTATTGTATTCAAACAGCAAGCAAAGCAAAATAAAATGACATTGCAAGGATAGCACAACTCATGTGAAGAAGCAAAAACTTAGGCTCTACCGATACTAACCGATAGTTGTTGAAGAAGAAAGGTGGGATGCCTACCAGGGCATCCCCAAGCTTAGATGCTTGAGACTTCTTGAAATATTATCTTGGGGTGCCTTGGGCGTCCCCAAGCTTGAGCTTTTGTGTCTCCTTAATTCTTTTCATATCATGGTTTCTCTATTTCTCAAGAACTTCATCCACACCAAACTCAACAAGAACTCGTGAGATAAGTTAGTATAAACCAATGCAAAACCTTATCATTCTCTATTGTGGAAAATCATTAAAATTATTATTCAACATTGCATACTAAATGCCTCTGCATATTTAATACTCATATCATCAAATAGAATCATTAAATAAGCAAACATATGCAAACATAACAGCAAACTGCCAAAACAGTACAGTCTGTAAAGAATGCAAGAGTATCAATACTTCCCTAACTCCAAACATTATGAGAAAAATACTAAGCTGTAGAAAATTTATCAGATCTTAATATGCAAAAAGTTTCAACATTATACCATTCTCTGACTTTTCTAGGGAATTTTTGCAACAGCGGTAAACTTTCTGTTTTCAAACAGCAACATGTATACTAGCAAAATAAGCATGGTAAAGGCTATCCTTGACATTTTTATTGAAACTAAAGATGCAAAACATTATTATAAATAACAGCAAGCAAATACTAACAACAGAAAATGACGCTCCAAGCAAAACACATATCATGTGGTGAATAAAAATATAGCTCCAAGTAAAGTTACCGATGAACGAAGACGAAAGAGGGGATGCCTTCCGGGGCATCCCCAAGCTTAGGCTCTTGGTTGTCCTTGAATATTACCTTGGGGTTCCTTGGGAATCCCAAAGCTTAGTCTCTTGCCACTCCTTATTCCATAGTCCATCGAATCTTTACCCAAAACTTGAAAACTCCACAACACAAAACTCAACAGAAAACTCGTAAGTTCCGTTAGTATAAGAAAATAAAACCACCACTTAGGTAATGTAATGAACTCATTATAAATTCATATTGGTGTAATATCTACTGTACTCCAACTTATCTATGGTTCATACCCTTCAATACTACTCATAGATTCATCAAAATAAGCAAACAACACATAGAAAACAGAATCTGTCAAAAACAGAACAGTCTATAGTAATCTGTATCAAACGTATACTTCTGGAACTCCAAAAATCCTACAAAATTAGGATATCCTAAGAAATTTGTGTATCAATCAAGATAAAAAATAATCAGATCATAATCATGTTTCTGTGAATTAACAAAACAAATTTACTCGGTGCAAAAGTTTGTGATTTTCAGCAGGATCAACACAACTATCACCAAAAGCCATCCTAAAGGTCTTACTTGGCACTTTATTGAAAGAAAAGCTATAAAACATGATTAATACAGTAGAATAATCATGTGGACACACAAAAACAGTAAGGATAGATATTGGGTTGTCTCCCAACAAGCGCTTTTCTTTAATGCCTTTCTAGCTAGGCATGATGATGGCAATGATGCTCACATAAAGGATAAGAATTGAAACATAACGGGAGCATCATGAAGCATATGACTAGCACATTTAAGCCTAACCCACTTCCTATGCATAGGTATTTTGTGAGCAAACAACTTATGGGAACAATAATAAACTAGCATAGGAAGGCAAAACAGGCATAGCTTCAAGATTTTCAACACATAGAGATGAAATTTGGCATTATTGCAATTCCTACAAGCATATGTTCCTCTCTCATAATAATTTTCAGTAGCATCATGAATGAATTCAACAATATAACCAGCACCTAAAGCTTTCTTTTCATGATCTACAAGCATAGGAAATTTACTACTCTCCACATAAGCAAATTTCTTCTCATGAATAGTAGTGGGAGCAAACTCAACAAAATAATTATCATGTGAGGCATAATCCAATTGAAAACTAAAATCATGATGACAAGTTTCATGGTTATCATTATTCTTAATAGCATACAAGTCATCACAATAATCATCGTAGATAGCAACTTTGTTCTCATAATCAATTGGAACCTCTTCCGAAATAGTGGATTCATCACTAAATAAAGTTGACACTCTTTCCAATCCACCTTCATATTCATCACAATAAGATTCAACATCCTCCAAAATAGTGGGATCACTAATTCCTAAAGTTGACACTCTTCCAAACCCACTTTCATCAATATAATCATCATAAATAGGAGGCATGCTTTCATCATAATAAATTTGCTCATCAAAACTTGGGGGACAAAAAATATCATGTTCATCAAACATAGCTTCCCCAAGCTTGTGGCTTTGCATATCATTAGCATCATGGATATTCAAGGAATTCATACTAACAACATTGCAATCATGCTCATCATACAAAGATCTAGTACCTAACATTCTAATGCATTCTTCTTCTAGCACTTGAGCACAATTTTCATTTCCATCATTCTCACGAAAGATATTAAAAAGACGAAGCGTATGAGACAAACTTAACTTCATTTTTTTTGTAGTTTTCTTTTATAAACTAAACTACTGATAAAACAAGAAACAAAAAGATTCGATTGCAAGATCTAAAGATATACCTTCAAGCACTCACCTCCCCGGCAACGGCGCCAGAAAAGAGCTTAGTTGATGGGGTGTGAGTGAGTGTCGCTTACCTAGCCTCCCCGGCAACGGCGCCAGAAAAGAGCTTGATGTCTACTACACAACCTTCTTCTTGTAGACGTTGTTGGGCTTGCAAGTGCATAGGTTTGTAGGACAGTATCAAATTTCCCTCAAGTGGATGACCTAAGGTTTATCAATCCGTGGGAGGTGTAGGATGAAGATGGTCTCTATCAAACAACCCTGCAACCAAATAACAAAGAGTCTATTGTGTCCCCAACACACCCAATACAATGGAAAATTGTATAGATGCACTAGTTCGGCGAAGAGATGGTGATACAAGTGCAATATGGATGGTAGATATAGGTATCTGTAATCTGAAATAATAAAAACAACAAGGTAACTAATGATAAAAGTGAGCATAAACGGTATTGCAATGATAGGAAACAAGGCATAGGGTTCATACTTTCACTAGTGCAAGTTCTCTCAACAATAATAACATAGATAAATCATATAACTAGCCCTCAACATGCAGCAAAGAGTCACTCGAAAGCCACTAATAGCGGAGAACAAACGAAGAGATTATGGTAGGGTATGAAACCACCTCAAAGTTATTCTTTCTGTTCTATCTATTCAAGAGTTTGTAGTAAAATAACATGAAGCTATTCTTTCTGCTCAATCCATCATAGAGTTCATACTAGAATAACACCATAAGACACAAATCAACCAAAACCCTAATGTCACCTAGATACTCCATTGTCACCTCAAGTATCCGTGGGCATGATTATACGATATGCATCACACAATCTCAGATTCATCCAACCAACACAAAGTACTTCAAAGAGTGCCCCAAAGTTTCTACCGGAGAGTCAAGAAAACGTGTGCCAACCCCTATGCATAGGTTCATGGGTGGAACCCGCAAGTTGGTCACCAAAACATACATCAAGTGGCACGTGATATCCCATTGTCACCACAAATAAACACGGCAAGACATACATCAAGTGTTCTCAAATCAAAGACTCAATCCGATAAGATAACTTCAAGAGGGAAACTCAATTCATCACAAGAGAGTAGAGGGGGAGAAACATCATAAGATCCAACTATAATAACAAAGCTCGCGATATATCAAGATCGTGCCATAGAGAGAACAGGAGAGAGAGAGATCAAACACATAGGTACTGGTACATACCCTCAGCCCCGAGGGTGAACTACTCCCTCCTCGTCATGGATAGCGCCAGGATGATGAAGATGGCCACCGGTGAGGGATCCCCCCTCCGGCAGGGTGCCAGAACGGGCTCCCGAGAGGTTTTTGGTGGCTACAGAGGCTTGCGGCGGCGGGACTCCCAATCTATCTTTATATTCGATGGTTTTAGGGTACGTAGGCTTATATATGCGAAAGAAGTCGGTCGGGGGAGCCTCGAGGGGACCACGAGAGGGTAGGGCGCGGCTAGGGGGTGGGCGCGCCCCCCTGTCTCGTGGCCTCCTCGATGATCTTCTGACATGAACTCCGAGTCTCCCGGATCATATTCTTCCTAAAAATCACGCTCCCGAAGGTTTCATTCCGTTTGGACTCCGTTTGATATTCCTTTCCTTTGAAATACTGAAACAGGAAATAAAACAACAATATGGGTTGGGTCTCCGGTTAGTAGGTTAGTCCCAAAAGTAATATAAAGTGTATAATAAAGCCCGTAATCATTCAAAACAGATAATAAAATAGCATGAATGCTTCATAAATTATAGATACGTTGGAGACGTATCATGCGGCGAGGCTGAGAGCGAGATTCGGTAGGAGGAGATCTTCGTGCGCACCCTAGTGTTCGAACCTTAAGGGTTTTGCCGAAACCCGATATCCTTCAAAGCGCCCTCACGAGGTTGGCCCTGCCAGCGGTCCTCACGAGGCTAGTCGTGCCAGTCCTGTGGGGGGTCACGGTTGTCCCAGCATCCTCCGCCTTAGCCTCCTCCACGGCCATCGACTCGGCCGCTGCACTCGGGGCAACGACCAAGGCGCCCGTCGTGGATGGCCCTGAGCTCCTGACAGTCATTGGTGTTGTGGTGGTGTATGTTGTGGAAGATGCAGAATGGGCGGTTGCCCTTGGATGACTCCGGGTGATCACATCCGCGCTTCATCTCTGGTTCGGCCGCGAGCACAACTGGTGCCTTGCGCTTCACGTCCTTGGCCTTGGTTTTCTTCTCTTCCGAGTCGGCCTCCGAAAGCTCCAGGAGGGAGAGGCGACCTTCCTCAGCTCTCGCGCATTTGGTTGCCATGGTGAACATCTCTAGTGTCGTGCACAGGTCCTCATGTATGGCGAGCTCTTCCTTCATCTTGACGACCGAGACGCCATCAGTGAACGCCTAAATGATGGCCTCGACCGACACCTTGGGAATCTTGAGGCGAATGCTTGAAGCGCTAGATGTACTTTTGCAAGGTCTCTCCTGGCTGCTGCTTGATGCGCTGTAGGTCACCCGCAGCTGTTGGGCGGTCATGAGTGCCTTCGAAGTTGGTGATGAAACACTCTTGCATCTCATCCCAGTAGGAGATCGATCCCGCGGTGAGGTTCAGGGGCCACGAGCACGCGCCATCTTTGAGGGCCATGGGAAACTAGTTCACCGTGACCTTTTCGTTGCCGTTGGTCGCCTCGATGCTTAGCCCGTAGAGCTGCATGAACTCAGCAGGGTCGGGGGTGTCGTCGTTGCATGGAGGCAGGTCGAGCTTGAACTTCCCTGGCCAGACGATGCTGCGCAGCTCTGGAGTGAACGCGCGGCATCCCACCATGGTCACGGGAACACGCCGAAGTGGTGGGGCCTGATCTTGGCACTCACGCGCCCACCATCGCGGGCGGCACTCGGTCTTGACGTGGCGGTGCTGGGAGCCCACGCGCATCTCCTTGCGGCATCTACACCACTTGGCAGCTTGCTTCATCATGCGCCGGCGCCCTGCGCTTGATTGAGCTGCACAAAACACTCTTAAAACAAAAGTGTTTTGTGCAGTGCAACAAAAGGTCACAATAGCAACGAGGTGAAGTAGATAACCTAGTTTACATAGATGTGCAAAGTAGACGACTAGTGGTCAATAACGGTGGATGACACAGAAGCCAACAAAAAGAAGCATCTAACTTATCTAAATCGGAAATAAATCAAGACAATAGCATTTCTCAAATAGTGGCATTGTGTAAGGGCATATTTCTCCCTATGTGGTTTTGTTAATTGATGACAATGCTTTTGCGGACTAATCGTGTGCATTGAGCATTTCAGACATCTCATGTCTAGGCATAAGACGATCCGTTGCCCCTCAGAGCTTTAAGTGAAGACAGTGTAGTCTCTTTCGTTTCGGTTTTGGTGGACTTGAGTCATAGGAGACATAGTACTATCAAGAGGGGGTCCGCATTGGAAAGGCTAGGGTGGAATCAACACGTACACTTCATCCTTGCACCCCAGCTCCTTTCCTCTCCTTGGAGTGTGTCTTTTCATCGAAAGTGGAGGTTGTGAAGGGCTAGCGGTAGTACCGCCGCCAGAGCAGTAGTACTGTCACATCCCTGGTTCTATTAATGCCTAGTGCTAGCATCTGGTGTTACATCATGTTTAAATTTCAGTTAAACCTGAAATGGGGATTGCCTAAACCCTAGCATCAAAGGAATCCACTAGGTTCAACTAAAATATTCTCAGTGAATCCAAATGGCTTTCAAAAATGTTCATCATTTCTGGAAAATGCTGGAAACATTAACCAGAGGTGTTGCACCTTTTTCCACGTCATATTTGGGCTCTGAATTAAATCATAAAGTATTTGCATTTGGGCATTTAAATGCTAATAAATAGTTTAAATGCTCAAATAATCATAAACTAAAATGTTTGCTGTTGGTTATATTCCAAACAGTGGCATTGATCAGTTCCATGATTTTTGGGTTTGATCTAGTATTTTTAATAAAGCCCAGAAGTTACAGAGAAATAGAAAAACTTTAACAAAAGAGAGAGAGAGAGAATACCTGTGCAACTTACCTGGCGCCCACCAACCGGCCCAGCTCCCCCATGCTGGTCCAGCGCTGTGCGGCCCAGCCCACTGCCCCCCTGTCGCCTTCCTCCTCGTGCCAGTAGGCACAGGCGTGTGGCCGACGCACGCCGGCGCACGCCCGACCACCTCTTGCTTGCCGCTTCGCCTGGCTTCTTCAGGAGACGCCACGCACCCCCTGGAATCCCCTCAACCTCACCCCATGCTTCTCCCCTCCTCTGTCTCTCCCACGCGTAGCCGCCCGAAACTGCCGTCGCGCCCCTCGCCGTTCCCGCGGCCACCGGCCACCCCACGCCTCACCGACGCGCCCGAGAGCTCCGCCTCCACGTTCTTGTCCTCTGCACCGAGCCAAGCGACGCTGGAAGCCCTAGAACACCGCTATCACCGTCTTCTTCAACCTCGGTCCGCCGAGATTGCCGGTGACCGTGCGCCCGCTCCGCTGCCTCCCCGATCTTCCCGAGACCACCGCTGCACTCCCCGTGAGCTTCTCCTTCGACCCCCTCTTCCCCCTTGCTCGTTTGCACCGTGTAGTCGCCGCCCTCTTCGAGCCTGAGAGCATCTCGCCGCCGGCCATGGCGTAGCCGTGGCCACAGCTGCGCAAGCTCACAACCGAGCGCTTCACCGCACTCGCCGTGTCCCCAGGAGCCCGCAGCACCGCTCCGCACCTCCTGCCGTGCCTCCTAGCGACGACCCCGAGCTCGCCCGAGCTCCGGCAGCCGCCAACGTCGTCGCCGACGTCTTTTCCGACCACCCCGAGCCCAAACACCACCACCACTCGACGCGGCAGCCCCCCAGCTTCACGTAGATGCTCCCCGCGCGCCAAATAGGGCCCTACAGCGAAATCCCAACTCCCTCCGCCGCGGATTTGGTCGCCGGTGGCCAAACGCCGGTGGCTAACGTGGCACCATTAGTTTAGGTGCTAATTATGTTTAGTTATTACCTGTGTCAATGACATGTGGGTCCTCGAGGATAATTAGGTTAGTCTAATTTTCTGTTAAGATTAGTACTAATCTGGGTGGACCCCCCGTGTCAGCTTTGACTTTGGTTAAGTCAACATTGACCGGTCCCACCTGTCATACACCCAAACCAGCCTGAGACACTGACGTATGGGTCCCACAGGTCAGGTTTGACCTGGCCGACCTAGTTGACCTGCTGACGTCACACCTATGTCATGCTGACACAGTAACTTATTTTCTGGATTTATTCTTATATAGGAAATTTCAGAAAATACCACAAACTTCAAAAAATCATAGAAATTAATCTGTAGCTCCAAATGCAAAGTGTTATATATGAAAAATGATTAGAAAAATCCAATCTATCCATCTGTACTGGTTTCATGCATGTTTAAACAGTTTAACCTGCTGTTTAGTACAGAACTAGATAAAGCACTTAAAAGGGCCACTTAAGAGTTTGAAACTTGAATCTTTGGTTCAAAATAGTTCAAACCCATCTGGTCTTAGTTGCATTAGCCCAATACACTCATTTTGCCATGTCTCATGCATGCATCATATTGTTGCATATTGTTTGGTGATGTTTGTGTATTGGTGCTCTCTGCGGCAGGTTCTGTCCCCGAGGAGTACCCTGATTACCCCAACGAAGAACAATATCAGTGCACTGACCCATCAGGCAAGCAACCAACCATTTGATCATATCAATACAATCCCATGTTCTCGCTTATGCTCTCTTTTACTGCACTAAGACAACGTGATTCAAACTGCTGTGTGCTACGGTAGTTGAACCCATTTCCTCTGCATGACCTGTCATTGCCATAGTAACTAGATGAAACCCACTAGCATGTGTAGGAGTTGATTGAGCCATATGAATGTGTTGTTCCTACCTTGCTATGCCTGCTATGCTTAGAGTCGTGTCAGGTCTAGTTCATCTGGGTGATGGGCTAGAGTGAAATGATCATGTGGGTATGAGAGTAATGTGTTGAACATGATTTGGTAAAGGTATTGACGAGAGGCCATGTAGGAGTACATGGTGGGTTGTTTCATTGAAGCCGTCCTTAAGCACTGAGATTTGTATGTGTGATTTAAGAATCAACTACTACCATGCATTGGGCCCGAAACAAATGGACCCTCTCGGCTTCTTATTCACCCTAGTCCTTTGTCCAGGAGTTGCAAGTAGTTTCTGGTGTTTGTAGCCTACTGGAGGTCGTGGACAGCGCTGTCCCGCGGGGTGGGCTGTGATGCGGTAGGTACGTGGCCGGGTACACTGGGCACCCGTTAGGTGTCTCGGAACCCTGTACACATCGTTCGGAGCCGTATGTGGAAACCTCGGCCGGACTCCCTGCGGATGGAACCTGAATAGGCGATAAACCTGGACTGGAGACTTAGGTGTTTAGGTAGGTCGTGGCCGACACCCACGTTGGGCTTCCGCTTGAAGGTTGCCGAGTACATGTCGTGTAAACGGCGGTAAGTGGTGAGAGCGTGTATGAAGAAGTACACCTCTGCAGGCTTAACATCATCTATTCGAATAGCCGTGTCCGCGGAAAAGGACTTCTGGGTTGCCTGTACAGTTCATAGACAAGTGAAAGTGGATACTCTAAAATACGCAAGATAAGTGTGAGTGCTATGGATGGCGTTCTCGTAGGGAGACGGGAGCGGATCTATAGTGGTGTATTGATATGGTGAATATGTGGACTCGTGTGAGCCACCTCAAAAGAGTTACTTGCAGTCGTAGTTTAGGATAGCCACCGAGTCAAAGCTGGCTTGCTGCAGTTAAACCCCACCATCCCCTTTGTTGATAATGATGCATATGTAGTTAGTTTTGATGTAAGTCTTGCTGGGTACATTTGTACTCACGTTAGCCTATTTTACGTTTTTGCAGAGACTTCCGTCTCACTAATAGTTCTGCGTGGACTTCGATGTTTAGCTTGTTACCTCAGCTACGATCTTGTGCCCTCGGCAGGATCTAGTAGATGGTCAGGCTTCTCAGCCTTTTTCATTTGTAGATGTCTGTACTCAGACATGTTAAGCTTTCGCTTGTGCTTTGACTTGTATGCTCTGAATGTTGGGTCGTGAGACCCATGTTTGTAATATCTCGCTCCTTGGAGCCTATTGAATAAAATACTTGAGTTGTAGAGTCATGTTGTGATGCCATGTTGTATTTGCACATATCGAGCATATTGTGTGTATGTTATTGAAATGCTTGGTATGTGTGGGATCTGACTATCTAGTTGTTTATCCTTAGTAGCCTCTCTTACCGGGAAATGTCTCCTAGTGTTTCCATTGAGCCATGGTAGCTTGCTACTGCTCCAGAACACTTAGGCTGGCCGGCATGTGTCCTTCTTCGTTCCTGTGTCGGTCCCCTCGGGGAAATGTCACGCGATGAATACCGGAGTCCTGTTAGCCCGCTACAGCCCGGTTCACCGGAGTCCTGCTAGCCCAGTGCTACAACCTGGATTCACTCGCTAATGACCGACATGTTCGATGCTGGGTCATGGATGCCTGTCCCTGTAAGTTTGTGCCACTTTGGGTTTACGACTAGCCATGTCAGCCCGGGCTCCTTATCATATGGATGCTAGCGACACTATCATATACGTGTGCCAAAACGCGCAAACGGTCCCGGACAAACGTAAGGCGACACCCGTGGGAATACCGTGCGTGAGGCCGCAAAGTGATATGAGGTGCTACATGCTAGATCGATGTGGCACTGAGTCGGGGTCCTGACAAGTACCGCCCATGGACCTTGATGGTAGTACTGTTGTTCTATAGCGGTAGTACCGCTTGGGTGCATCGGTGGAAGTACCTTCCTTGGTTGGCACTGCTACCGCCTCGATTCGAGGGTGCTCTCATCGTGTCGGGTTGAGTGGCAGTAGTAGTGGCAGTAGCAGCGGTAGTACTGCCCGTGAGCGGTAGTACTGCTGTACTACCGCTACCAGTGCCGCCCAACCCCCCCTCTCTCTCGTTCCCCCTGTGATGCCTCTACTCCCAGTCACCGTGGTAGTACCGCTGGCACCAGAGGTAGTACCGCCTCACTGAGCAGCAGTACCGCTCTGTGCAGGCTGAAGAGGGGGTAACAGTTGGATTGATTCCCCCACTATAAAAGGAGGTCTTCTTCTCCAAGTTGACCTACCTCTTTTCCCCCAAGCTCCATTGTTGCTCCCAAACACATTTTTGCCTGATCTCTCTCTAGCCAATCAAACTTGCCGATTCTTTAGGGATTGGTTGACAAGGCCCGGATCTACACTTCCACCAAGAGAAATTTGATTCCACCCCCACCTAATCCCTTGTGGATCTTGTTACTCCTGGGTGTTTAAGCACCCTAGATGGTTGAGGTCACCTCGGAGCCACATTCCATTGTGGTGAAGCTCTGTGGTATTTTTGGGAGCCTCCAATAAGTTGTGGAGATAGCCCCAACCTTGTTTGTAAATGTTCAGTCGCTGCCTTCAAGTCCACCAATAGTGGAATCACGACATCTCGCATTGTGTGAGGGCGTGAGGAGAATACGGTGGCCCTAGTGGCTTCTTGGCGAGCATTGTGCCTCCACACCACTCCAGCGGAGACGTACTTCCTCTCAAAGGGAAGGAACTTCGGTAACACTTCCTTGTCTCCACCGGCTCCGCTATTGGTTATTTCTTACCTTTACTCGTGCAAGGATATATTGCGTTGTACCCCTAGCTTGCTTGTGTGCTTGTTGTTGTTGCATCATATAGGTTGTTCACCTAGTTGCACATCTAGACAATCTACTTTGTTGCTAAGTTTAATTTGGTCAAGAAAAGCTAAAAATTTTTAGTTGCCTATTCACCCCCACCCCCTCTAGTCAACTATATCGATCCTTTCAATTGGTATTAGAGCATCCTCTCTTTATTGAGGACTTTGCATCTGAAGAGTTTGGTTGACACCACGGACGAGGTGGAGGATCACCCTGGTGCGAATCCCACTTTGTCCGCGGCCGATGGGGGATCCTCGGTCTCTTTTGAGGAGTTCAATGTGGCTATGGACACATTGAAAACCTCCATGATGGCCGAGGTTAAAGGCATGTTTAAGGAGTTTCTTGATGAGCTTAAATTATCCACTGAACTGTTGGAAGTGGTTGATCCCGCTAACAAGGTGGCGGATGCCAACTCCAAAAAGGGGGAAGCTAGTAGTGAGCAAGCTCCTATGCCTAGTGGTAGAAGTGGCAGTGGCATCTTTGCCCATGTTGAACCTCCACTTACTTATGGAGGACCGGTTCCCTCCACTCATATCAATCATGTTGGTCCTCCTCCTAAGCTTGTGAAAAATGAGGATTTTGCTTCTTGGGTATTGCTTTAAATGTCATTTAAATCATAGTTCTACAAATATTTGGAGAATTATTGAGCAAGGTTTCTACCAGCAAGACCCAAGCAACTTCACTCCTAGAGAAGCCGCGGACCATCAATTCAACGAGTCCGCTCTCTTCATTCTCCAAGAAGTAATTCCTCTTGAAGATATTGCTCACCTCCAACCTTTCACCGTGGCCAAGGAAGCATGGCAACATGTTGTTTCCATTTACAAGGGAAGCGCAAGCATTCAACGCTCCAACTTTGAAGTGGTACAAGATGAAGCCGATGAGTTTGCTATGAATGAAGATGAAGAACCTCGTGAGCTTTAACGGAGATTAACCACTCTCGCAGTCTCACTCCGAGATCATGGGAGCAAGGATACAGATGACAATTGGATCAAGCGCAAGTTTCTCAAGGCCATGATGCCCTACCACAAGTCCATGTCCTCCGTCATCCGTCAAAGGCCGGACTTTCACGCCTTGTCCTCAATTGAAGTGTTGGATGAGTTTGTTGCTATGATGATATTGGACAAGACCGTCGAGAATGCGGTGTTGCGTTCTCAATGATCAAAGAAGCCTAACCTTGCTTTCAAGGCCAAGGCTAGTGTGGAAGAAGAGAGCGAAGAGGAAGAAGAGGAATGTTGCCCTGAAGATACCAAGTATGCTTATCATGAGCACATGGCTCTTGCATCACGGGATTTTTGGAGCAAGAAGAACACAAGGCCCAACTTCAACAAGAACAACTCAAGTGGCACCAAGGGCAAGCAACGTGTGAGGACATGCTATAAATGTGGCAATGTGATCCACTTTGTTGCGGAATGCCCGTACGAGAAGAGGGAAGAGAATGGGGGCAAGCTTATCCGAAAAGACAAGGCCAAGTCCTTCCCCAACAAGAACAACTTCACCAAGAAGACTCCTCCCAAGGGGTTGGTGGCACAAGAAGAGTACAATGAGGATGATGATGATGATGAAGACGGTGAGACGGTTGCCATGGCCTCCGTTGCCATTGCACAACTCCACGGGTGTCCCTTTTTGATTCACCCAATGAGAACATCACCGCCGAGTGCCTCATGGCTAAAGCCACCAACAAGGTAACCCTCAACATCAAAACCACCATCACTACTAATCCTTCCTTGACAGATTGCATTGATGGAAATGAGGGGTCAAAGGAGGAAGAAAATGAATTTCAGTCTTTTATGAGTAAGCTCAAGGGTAAGTCCAAGAAGCACTTCGTTGCTCTCTTGGAAAACCTTGGTGAAGCTAATGGCATGATCGAGGCTAACGAGGAAACCATCTCTAAGATGGAAGAGCATAGTCGTGACTATGCCAATGAGATAATGAATCTCTCTAATGCTCTTGAGGAAGAGTGTGGTCATCATTTGGCTCTTGAGGAGTCACACAACGATGATCATGCTAAATTAAAGAAAGATCTTGATCATGCTCTTGTTGTATCTCGTGTGCTCAATTTCGAGAAGGGTAAACTTGGGGTTGACCATGCTAGACTCAAGGACGAGTTTTACATACTTTACAAGGCTCACAAGGCCTTGAAGCTCATGCAAGCCTCAAATAGTCTCATGATCAACTCCAAGTGAAGCTAACCAAGGAGAAACCACGTTTCATCATATGGTTTTAATTTATAATGCATATGCTACTAAAACTTGTTGTGAGCATGTGCATCTTTTGGAGGAGAATGCCAAGTTGAAGGAGCAACTTGAGAAAGGCATTGTGCTGTGCATTCAAGGAGAGAAGAACCTCAACAACCTTTTAAGCAATGAAAATGAAGTTGTGGCCAAGGAGGGGATCGGGTTTGCACCCAAGTCCAAGAAGAAGAAGAAGAAGAAGAATGACAAGACCACTCAACCTCCTCCTCTCAAGCAAACCTTTGTGAAGGAGGTAGAGGGTACTCCTAAGGAGAACAAGAACAACATGAAGGGTGGCGGTGCCAAGAAGGGCAATGCCGATTTTAACCCTTCTTATGTGTTATGTCATGCTAGTGATGGGCATGTTTATACCAAATTTGTTGGTTATTCTTATGAGTACATTGAATGGTCTATTTGGGTTCCTAAGACCCTTGTTGCTAACATCAAAGGACCCATTACAGAATTGTACCTAAAACCAAGCATTGATCTCTTGTAGGTGTTTGCTTCCGGTGGGTGGTCATGGTTGCTCGATAGTGGAGCCACAAATCATATGACCAGAAACAAGGACTTGGTGGTGGATGTGCATAAAGTTTCATTTATGCCCACCAATGTCGAATGGGGTGATGCTTCATCTTCTAAGGTATTGGGTCTTGGCATGGTTGTCATTTCCCATGATCTCATGATCAAGAAAGTCATGCTTGTTGAGTCCCTTGCATACAACTTACTTTCCGTTCATCAACTTGCACTCATGGGCTTTTCCACTTTCTTTGATATTGATACCTTGGCCCTCTTGTGGAGCAAGACTCTTAAAGTAGCCTTTGTTGTGCATGTCGAGAATGGTCTTTATGTGATTAACTTTTCGGAGCGACCCACAAAGACCGCGACATGCCTCATGGCTAAAGTTGACGTGGGATGGCTTTGGCATCACCGATTAGCCCATGTCAATATGAGATCGTGGAAAAGTCTTCTCAAGGGGGACCACATCTATGGATTAACAAATGTTAGTTTTGCCAAAGATCGTGCTTGCAGTGCTTGTATCGAAGGAAAGCTACATGAGAAGGATCACCCTCCCACGACTATCATCTACTCAAAGAGGCCCTTGGAGCTCCTTCACTTGGATCTCTTTGGGCCTCCATACTTTGATAGTCTTGGGGGTAGGAAGTATCGCTTGGTGATTGTGGATGATTATTCAAGATACACTTGGGTATATTTCTTCAAGAGGAAGAGTGAGACCCAACAAACTATCATCGACTTTGCAAATGAAGCACAACATCAACACAATGCAAAGATCTTGACAATAAGAAGTGACAACCGCACCGAGTTCAAGAACTACACCTTGGATGAGTTTCTTAGTGATGAGAGGATCAAGCATCAATATTCCGCACCTTACACCCCTCAAAAAAAGGGTGTAGCGGAGAGGAAGAACCGGACATTCATGGACGCGGCAAGGACCATGATGGCGGAGTTCAAGTCTCCCTACAACTTTTGGGCCGAAGCCATCAACACCGATTGTCATGCATCCAATCGTCTCTATCTCCACAAAGGATTGAACAAGACTCGATATGAGATACTCACCGGTAACAAGCCCAATCTCAAGTACTTCCAGGTGTTCGGTTGTACGTGTTTCATTCTCAAGAAAGGTGTTCGTTTGTCTAAATTTGACGCTAGAGCTCATGAGGGCATATTTGTTGGTTATGCTACAAACTCTCATGCTTACCGTGTCCTCAACAAGTCCACGGGACTCATTGAGGAGACATGTAACATGGAGTTTGACGAGAATAATGGCTCCCAAGTTGAGCAAAGTGGTACTTGTGATGTAGGTGATGA
The DNA here is from genome assembly GCF_002162155.2 of Triticum dicoccoides. Classification (NCBI taxonomy): domain Eukaryota; kingdom Viridiplantae; phylum Streptophyta; class Magnoliopsida; order Poales; family Poaceae; genus Triticum; species Triticum dicoccoides. Next base: position 279,959,980 of record NC_041385.1, read on the forward strand.
AATTCCTCTCCAAGCCATAAGAAGAATGGGTGTTGGTCATATCCTACCCATTCAGGAACCCCTTGTGGCCGAAGGAGAAGGACAATGTTCTACTCAAGTGGAACCAACACCAACCCAAGACCCACACGCTTCCGAAGAACAAAGTGAAGGCCCTCAACCAAGTGAACAAGATCAAGGGCAAGATCATCTCAAGATGGTGGTGAACCACCAAGTGATGCCCAAGGTCAAGTTCTCCCCCCGAGCATATTCAACATCAAGAACAAGCTCTAGATCAAGAACAAGCTCAAGATGACACTCAAGATGATCAAGTCACCGCTCCTCAACTTTCTCTTGAGGAGGAATAGGAGCGTCGTGCCGCCAAGATTGCATCCAAGCTCACTACCAAAGATCATCTCATGAAGAATGTGCTTGAAAGCTTAAGAATGGGCGTAAGCACTCGTAGACAATTAGCAAACTATTGTGAACATCACGCGTTTGTTTCTTGTGTTGAACTCCAAAAGGTCTATGAGGCGTTCGAGGATCCGGATGGCTCAATCCCATGCATGAAGAACTCAACAACTTTGAGCACAACAAGGTGTGGAGATTCGTGCCAAGGTCAACGGGGAACCATAATTTCATTGGAACCAAGTGGATATTCAAGAACAAGCAAGATGCTCATGGAATTATCGTTCGTAACAAGGCTCGTTTGGTAGCACAAGGCTACTCCCAAGTCGAGGGTATCGACTAGGTGAAACCTTTGCTCCCGTTGCTCGCCTTGAATCTATTTGTTTGTTGATTGCTTATGCTTCTCATCATAACTTCAAGTTGCAACAAATGGATGTGAAGAGTGCTTTTCTTAATGGTCCTATTAATGAGTTGGTGTATGTCAAACAACTCCTGGGGTTTGAGGATCCCAAGTTCCCCAATCATGTGTACCAACTCGATAAGGCACTCTATGGCCTTAAACAAGCCCCACGTGCATGGTATAAGAACCTTACCAAGTTGTTGCAAGATCGTGGGTCTGAAATTGGGAAAATCAGCCCCACTCTTGTTACTATGAAGGTCAAAGGGGAGTTGTTTGTATGCCAACTACATGTTGATGATATTATCTTTGGTTCTCCTAACAAAGCTTTCAATGAGGATTTTGTTGCACTCATGACCTCGAAGTTCAAGATGTCCATGATGAGAGAGTTGAAGTACTTTCTCGGGTTCGAAATCAAACAAAGAAGAGAAGGAACCTTCATCAACCAAGCCAAATACACTCAAGACATGCTCAAGAGATTCAAGCTAAGTGATGTCAAGCCGGCTTCCACTCCAATGCCCGTCAAATGCCAACTTGACATTGATCCCAATGGTAAAGCGGTGGATCAAAATGTATATCGTTCCATGATTGGCTCCTTGATTTACCTTTGTGCATCTAGACCGGATATCATGTTGAGTGTGGGAATTTGCGCACAGTTTCAAGCCGCACCTAAGGAAAGCCACTATCTGGCGGTCAAGCGAATCTTTCAATATTTGGGTCGTACCCCAAACTTTGGCTTATGGTACCCAAGAGGAGCTAACTTCAACCTTACGGGCTATTCGGACTCGGATTGGGCGGGAGACAAAGTGGATAGGAAGTCAACTTCCGGAGGGTGCCAATTTCTTGGTTGCTCTTTGGAGAGTTGGTCTTCTAAGATGCAAAGTTGTGTGTCTCTCTCATCCACCAAAGCAGAGTATGTGGCCGCCGATAGTTGTTATGCAAAACTTCTATGGATGAGGCAAACTTTAAAGGACTACGATATCATTTGTGATAAAGTGCCTCTTTGCTGTGACAATGAAAGTGCCATCAAGATTTCTCTCAACCTGGTGCAACACTTCAAGATGAAGCATATTGAGATTCGGTATCACTTCATCCGGGATCACATTAGGCGAGGGGAGATCAAGCTCAAATATGTCAACACTCAGGTTAACCTTGCAGATATTTTCATGAAGCCCTTGGATGAAGCAAGATTTCATGAGTTAAGGCATGAGCTAAATATCATTGATTTGAGAAATGTGGCTTGAACCTTTGCACACCCCACAATCTTCTTGACGAACTCTCAATGAACTCTGCCTCCCCCCATTATGCATAAATTTATCACGTCTTTCACATTAGCCATTTTTATGGTACTTGTGCTTCAAAGATGAGTTTTGGTCATGGGCCCAAGGTTAAAATCTTCGGGGTGCCATACCACATGACTCAAACATAGGTGGCCTCGGCCACCAACCTCTCTTTGAGAGTTGTGTGTTTTTGTTTCTTCTCCTCTTGTGGGTGTTTTTCTGCCTTTGTATTTGCTCCCTCTCCTTGTTGTTGTTGAGCTAAGCCATTTTTCTGGCTAGTCTCTACATGTTTCGCTGGGCGGTACTAGCGCTAGGGGCGCGTGGTACTACCGCTAACTGACATCAAGCGGTACTACCACCACCCGAGCGGTACTACCGCTGCGGGGCGGGACTGGGGGGTTATGTTGGGCAGGGGGAGTTTCTTTCTCCCCCATACCCATTCACTCGCCCCTCTCAGTCCTCCTCATGCTCCAGCGACGCACTCGTCGCGGGAGGGCTCCGGCGGCCGGCCGTCTCTGGGCTATCCCTCTCCATTTCCTCTGGTGCAATCGATCCCCACCCCATCCTCTTGCCATGGATGCCGGTATTGCCCCTGTTCCTCTTCTCATTGTGTCTAGATTTCAGATCTAGTCTTTAGGGGCAATAGTTGTTGCATTTCTCGATTTTTGGCTAAATCAAGGCTTGAGTAGGTTGGAGAAGGCTTCTAGACTAGGTAGATTGATGTTTGGTAGGATAATTTTTGAATTTGGCATCCCGGTAGTACCAGATTTTGCCGCGACAGTAAGGAACCGCCGCCCCATCCGCCTAGAGCGGTGCTACCGCTCTCCTGGAACGGTACTACCGCTTGAGGGCTATCGGTGATACTACCGCTACCTTGTTGCGGTACTACCACTGGATGCCAACTTCCTCTTTTTTTTTACCAAACCGTGATCATTGTTGCTCTTTCTGCTGGCTTATGCTCGTTCTCTTGTGTTGTTTCTCGTGTCCTTGTGTTTGGTTCCAGGTGGTGGCCCTTCAGAGCAACATATCCGTCGTATCAACCCCGGGCGTACTAGTCCAAAGCGCTATCGCACTTCTAAGTCTGGGGCTGCTTCCTCAAGTCTTCCTCCTCCTTCTCAGCCCAAGAAGACTGTTGCGAACAAGCCCAAGACTAGGGCCAAGTCTGTGATAGAGATGATTGCAAATGAGTTCTGGGAAAGGCACCGACGCAACCCATATGCGGAAGATCAAGAACCCTCTTTGGTCAACCGCCCGTTCTGGAACCGTTTTCAGTGGACAATCTATTTTGATGTGATCAAGGTGAAAAAGAATCTCTATGTCAATGTCCGCTCCATCGACATTGCCTATATGGAGAAGGATCCTGCCTACTTTGGCGAAGCTCTGCAGATGTGTTCTCAGCTGAATATTCTCAGGATCATGGAGTTCAACTAGGACTTTGATGCTGATTTGGTGGCTCAGTTCTATTTCACGGTTCATCTGGGCACTGATGCGGAAAGGACCTTGACTTGGATGACTAATGGCAAGCTTTTGTCTGTCAAATGGAAGGCGTTCATGGAATTGTTTGGGATTGAAGATCAAGGTCTTGAGAACCCGGTTTGCTTCCGTCCTCACCGGAAGACAACCTCTACTCACAAGCAAGCTCTCTAGCCGTTTTGCACTGTGAAGATTAACCCCGAGACGCAGAAGGAGACGTATGAGCTGCTTCCCTACCTAGAAATTCTTCATCGCATCTTCAGGGAGACTCTTTTCCCACGTATTGGGAACTTGGATATGGTTCACTCATTTCTTGTGGACATGTTACTTTTTTGTCAGCATGAGAAGGAACAAAACACTGGAGATTCCCTGGATATCTCTCATGTCAAGTGCCCTATTTATGGTCCGTTTCTCATGTTGCTTATTGAGAATGCTTGGGAGAACACTTATCCTGGTGTTGTGCTGGAGACTGGCGAGTTGATCCCTCATGAGATCAATCGTCTGACAAAGAAGGAGAATTGGGGCACTTCGGTTCCGAAGTCTGGGATTCCATCAGGTGCTGATGAGGTTGAGGCAGAGGCTGATGCTAACAATAATGAGGACTATGTGCCCTCTAGAGTGGAGCCCTCATGGGCTAAGAAGCTCAAGGCCGAGACGAAGGCTTTGTTCTGCATGCAGGCCAAGGGACAGTACAAGGCTCATGTGAACGCCAAGATGGCTCGTCGTCGCGACAAGGCTATTATGAGGTAGGTTGGTCTTGAGGTTGAGAGTGGCTCCGAGGAGAGGACCATAGATGAGGAACCATGGATTAGACAGCACTGCTGGTGGAGTGAGTCTGAGGAGGATACTAGGTTTCGCTCTTCATCCCGTGCTGTAGAGGAGTCCAAGGAGGAGGAACATGACTGGTGATGCCTTGGAGGTCTACCACGACATGTGTCATAGGTGTCCACTCTGCCTTTTTGGTGTCTCGATGCCAAAGGGGGAGAGAGTGTAGGTGAGGGAGTCCTGGACTAGGGGGTGTCCGGATAGCCAAACTATCATCATCGGCCGGACTCCAAGACTATGAAGATACAAGATTGAAGACTTCGTCCCGTGTCCGTATGGGACTTTCCTTGGCGTGGAAGGCAAGCTTGGCGATACGGATATGTAGATCTCCTACCATTGTAACCGACTCTATGTAACCCTAGCCCTCTCCGGTGTCTATATAAACCGGATGGCTTTAGTCCATAGGACGAACAACAATCATACCATAGGCTAGCTTCTAGGGTTTAGCCTCCTTGATCTCATGGTAGATCTACTCTTGTAATACCCACATCATCAATATCAATCAAGCAGCACATAGGGTTTTACCTCCATCAAGAGGGCCCGAACCTGGGTAAAACATCGTGTCCCTTGTCTCCTGTTACCATCCGCCTAGACTCACAGTTCGGGACCCCCTACCCGAGATCCGCCGGTTTTGACACCGACATTGGTGCTTTCATTGAGAGTTCCTCTGTGTCGTCACCGATAGGCTCGATGGCTTCTTCGATCATCAACAACGACGCAGTCCAGGGTGAGACTTTTCTCCCCGGACAGATCTTCGTATTCGGCGGCTTTGCACTGCGGGCCAATTCGCTTGGCCATCTGGAGCAGATCGAAAGCTACGCCCCTGGCCGTCAGGTCAGATTTGGAAGTTTGAACTTCACGGCTGACATCCGCGGAGACTTGATCTTCGATGGATTCGAGCCACAGCCGAGCGCGCCGCACTGTCACGATGGACATGATTTAGCTCTGCAGCCGGACAGTGCCCTCGAGGCCGCACACGAGCCCGCTCCGACCCTCGATTCGGAGCTGGCTGCGCAGATCGAGGACGGGTGGCTAGACACCGCCTCGGGGGCTGCAACCTCTACGGCAATGGAGCCAAATACTGACCTTGTCCCTTGTGAAGCTCGTGACTCCGAGGTGCCGGACTCCTCGCCGGACTCTGCACCTCCCGCGACCCCTCCAATCGAATCCGATTGGGCGCCGATCATGGAGTTCACCGCTGCAGACATCTTTCAACACACACCTTTCGGCGACATCTTGAGTTTGCTAAAGTATCTCTCGTTATTAGGTGAGCCCTGGCCGGACTGCGGTCAGGACGGTTGGGATGCGGACGACGAAGAAATTCAAACCCCACCCACCACCCACTTAGTAGCCACTGTCGACGATCTAACCGACATGCTAGACTTCGACTCCGAAGACATCGACGGTATGGACGACGATACCGGAGACGACCAAGAACCGGCACCTACTGGGCACTAGAAAGCCACCTCATCATATGACATATACATGGTGGATATCCCAAAGGATGGGAATGGCGAAGGAACAACGGAGGATGACCCCTCCAAGAAACAGCCCAAGCGCCGGCGTCAGCGGCGCCGCTCTAAATCCCGCCACAGCAAGAATGGAGATTCTGGCACCGGAGATAATAACACCCCAGATAGTGCAGAAGACAACCCCCTCCAGCAAGATTCAGCACAGGAGGACGGAGAAGCTAGCCCTCATGAGAGAGCGGCAGACGAAGAGGTAGAGGATGATAATTACATGCCTCCCTCCGGAGACGAGGCAAGCCTTGACGACGACGAATTTGTCGTGCCTGAGGATCTCGTCGAACAAGAGCGTTTTAAACGCAGGCTTATGGCCACGGCAAACAGCCTCAAGAAAAAGCAGCAACATCTTAGAGCTGATCAAGATCTGCTAGCCGACAGATGGACTGAAGTCCTTGCGGCCGAAGAGCATGAGCTCGAACGCCCCTCCAAAAGCTACCCCAAACGCAAGCTGCTCCCCCGATTAGAGGAGGAGGCATATAAACCTGCATGACCAGCGCACAATACGGCTGACCGACCACCCCGTGGCCATGACAGAGAGGCCTCTAGGCCCCCCACTAGAACCGTACCCCGACATCGCTCGAAAAGCAGAAGGCCACAGGGGAATGCTCTGGACTTGCGAGATATATTGGAGGATAAGGCAAGACAAGCAAGATCGATCTACGGATCGCGTGGGCGCCCCATGATACGTGACGACAACCGTCATGCCGGACACAGCAAGTCCGGCCGGGCCGAACACAGTAGACAAAGCTCTTTTGAGCTTCGTCGTGATATAGCCCAATACAGAGGCGCCGCACACCCACTATGCTTCACAGATGAAGTAATGGATCATCAAATCCCCGAAGGGTTTAAACCCGTGAATATCGAATCTTATGATGGCACAACAGACCCCGTGGTTTGGATCGAAGACTATCTCCTTCATATCCACACGGCCCGCGGTGATGATCTTCACGCCATCAAATACCTCCCACTCAAGCTTAAAGGACCAGCTCGGCATTGGCTCAACAGCTTGCCAGCAGAATCAATTGGGTGTTGGGAGGACCTGGAAGCCGCATTCCTTGATAACTTCCAGGGCACGTATGTGCGACCACCAGACGCTGACGACCTAAGCCATATAATTCAGCAGCCAGACGAATCGACCAGACAATTCTGGACACAGTTCTTAACTAAGAAAAATCAAATCGTTGACTGTCCGGATGCGGAGGCCCTCGCGGCCTTCAAACATAACATCCGGGACGAGTGGCTTGCCCGGCACCTGGGACAGGAAAAGCTGAAATCCATGGCAGCCCTCACATCACTCATGACCCGCTTCTGCGCGGGAGAGGACAGCTGGCTAGCCTGCAGCAACAACCTCAGCAAAAATTCTGGCAGTCCGAATATCAAGGACCGCAAATGGCAGGTCGCGTCGCAACAAGAACAAACGCTGCATTAACAACGACAATAATGAGGATACAACAGTCAATGCTGGATTCAGAGGCTCTAAACCCGGTCAGCGGAAAAAGCCATTTAAAAGAACTACTCCGGGTCCGTCCAATTTGGACCGAATACTCGATCGCTCGTGCCAGATACACGACACCCCTGAAAAGCCAGCTAACCACACCAACAGGGACTGTTGGGTATTCAAGCAGGCAGGCAAGCTAATTGCCTAAAACAACGACAAGGGGCCGCATAGCGATGACGAGGAAGAGACCCGACCGCCGAACAATAGAGGACAGAAGGGTTTCCCCCCACAAGTGCGGACGGTGAACATGATATACGCAACCCACATACCCAAAAGGGAGCGGAAGCGTGCACTCAGGGATGTATACGCGATGGAGCCAGTCGCCCCGAAGTTCAACCCATGGTCCTCCTGCCCGATCACTTTTGATCAAAGGGACCACCCCACCAGCATCCACCATGGCGGATTCGCCGCATTGGTTTTAGACCCAATCGTCGATGGATTTCACCTCACCAGAGTCCTGATGGATGGTGGCAGCAGCCTGAACCTGCTTTATCAGGATACAGTGCACAAAATGGGCATAGACCCCTCAAGGATTAAACCCACAAAGACGACCTTTAAAGGTGTCATACCAGGTGTAGAGGCCAATTGTACATGCTCAATTACACTAGAAGTGGTCTTCGGATCCCCGGATAACTTCCGAAGCGAGGAGTTAATCTTCGACATAGTTCCGTTACGCAGCGGCTATCATGCTCTGCTCGGACATACCGCGTTTGCAAAGTTCAACGCGGTGCCGCACTACGCATACCTCAAGCTCAAGATGCCAGGCCCTCGAGGAGTCATCACGGTCAACGGAAACACTAAACGCTCTCTCCGAACGGAGGAACATACAGCGGCTCTCGCGGCAGAAGTACAGTGCAGCCTCTTAAGGCAATTCTCGAGTCCGGCCGTCAAGCGACCGGACACGGCTAAACGTGCCCGGAGTAACCTATAACAAGACCACCTGGCACATTCCGAGCACGCGTAGCAATGCGGCCCCAACCCCAGCCCTTGCAAAATTACAAGACTGGTCCTTCGCGTACATCATTACGCTCTGGAGATACCATGGGCATAGAGGGAGGGGCACGACCACGATAGGCCCAGAATGCGGCTTAACCACACCAGGGGCTCTCAAGTGTGTCGTTCTTTTTTTCTTTCTTTTTTTACCCACAGGACTTCGTTCATCAGAGGCCCTGTCCAGCAGTAGACCTGCCGGACTCACGATGCAACAACTAGGGAAGGAGAAAGGCTACGACGAATATCCAGGTGGTCTCCATTACGAGCATTAAATCTGTTTTATACACCATTCCGCAGCCTACCCCTGGAGGGGGACATGTTTAATAGTCCCATCCCTTGCTTACCGCACTATTTGTATTGTTCTGCATTCACGACAGTATTTCTTGAATAAACAATGCATCACCTTTTTGCTTATAATTGCATTTCCTTCTCATAAATATGTTCATTTATGACATGTTGCATCCGTACACTTTGGTACGGCTAAATACACCAGGGGCTTATGTTTCCCGCATCATGGTGTGATAAGTCCGAACACTTTCACAAGTGCGGCACCCCGAACTTATAGCATTATATGCATCGGCTCCGAATCATGTCTTGGGTGAATAGTTGGGTTTGCCCGGCTCCCATGTTTTGGTACCTTACGTTCCGTTGTATCGGCTAAGGTAGCACTGGGAGAACCACTGCGATTGCGCCCCAGTTGAGCTGGGCGAGCGCCTCAGTGGAGAAAGCTAAAACTGACCGTCATGATGAGGCGAGAGCCGGTCGCTGTTCGAGAGGTTTTTTTCGAGTCCCTAAAGACTTATGCTGCTTAGAGCGAGGAACCGGCTTTGTCCGGCCCACGCGTGGATAGCGCCCCAAATTCGGCCTTCCGAACACTAGGGGCTTCGCCGAAATTTAAAATTATAGAATTCTATGGCTAAGTGAGAGTGTTCAAGCATTATAAGTCCGGTTGCCTCGTTCGTTGTGTTGAGCGCCTCCCTAGATGGACCCAAAAATGGGAACAAGAGTGCTCAAATTTATCCCGAACACCCCAGCACTCGTGGCATGGGGGCTGAAGCAGATGACTTGCCATCTCTCAGATTTTATAAACGGCTGCACAGAAGGTAATATTTTAAATTAACAAGTGTTGCTTAGCGCATATGAACAAAGTTTTCAGCAGACAGGATAACAAAATGCGAGTCTACTCAAATATTACATCTTTGGAGCACTCACCCGCAATAATGCGGGCACCCTTCAGGACACTCTTATAATACATCTCGGGCGTGCGATACTCCTTGCCCGGCGGTGGTGCGTCCGTCACTAGCTTCTCAGCATCCATCTTGCCCCATTGCACCTTTGCGCGGGCAAGGGCCCGACGGGCACCTTCAATACAGGCGGAGTGCTTGATGACTTCAACCCATGGACACGCATCCACCAGCCACCGCACCAGGCCGAAGTAGCTCCCAGGCATGGCCTCCTTGGGCCACAGCCGAACTATGAGGCCCTTCATGGCCTGTTCGGCCACCTTGTGGAGCTCAACCAGCTCCTTTAGCTGGTCGCTAAGGGGCACCGGATGTCCGGTCTCAGCATACTGAGACCAGAAGACCTTCTCCGTCGAGCTCCCTTCCTTGGCCCTATAGAAAGCGGCAGCATTGGACACGCTGCGGGGCAGATCTGCGAACACTCCTGGAGAGCTCCGAATTCGGGTAAGTGATAGGTAATTCACACTCACATGCTTGCTTTGCATGAAAAATGCCTTACCCGCCGCTATTTTCTTCAACGCCTCGATTTCCTGGAGGGCCTTGTAGGCTTCGGCCTTAGCGGCTTTGGCACTCTCAAGAGCCGATGCAAGCTCGGACTCTCGAGTCTTTGAGTCACGCTCCAAACTCTCATGTTTTTCCACGAGAGCTTGGAGCTCTTGCTGTACCTCCGCCACCCGCGCCTCCTACTTCTCTCGCTTGGTGCGCTCCACGGCCGCATTATGTTCGGCCGCGGACACCGCCTCCTTCAGGGTCGCCACCTCGTTTGTGGCCCCTGCAATACCCACGTTATCCTTGTCATTCTTCTTGCAACCAAATCCTTTTCTGTAAGGTACAATTTTAATAAGGTGTTACTCACCTTCCTTGTCCTCGAGCTGCTTCTTGGCATGGCCGAGCTCGTTCTTAGACCGCTCGAGGCTTTGCTTCAAAGTATTGACCTCCACAGTCAGTGCGACAGAGGTCAGCAGCACAGCCTGCAATCCCATATTGACATATTTTTTATGACTCCTGCGTATATCTTTTTAGATCCTCAGTCTGGCTTTTCTTTCCGAAAACCGAACTGAGCATCAGGGGCTACTGTCTATGCGGTACTATTTTACATATATCAAAATTCTTACCTCAAAGCCTGTTAGAAGGCTGATGCAGGCTTCGGTCAGCCCGCTCTTGGCGAGCTGAACCTTCTGAATCACCGCACTCATGACGGTGCGGTGTTCCTCTTCGATGGAAGCGCTGTTGAGCGCCTCCAGCAAGCTATCCAGCACCTCCGGTTGGACGGAGGCCGTCGGCGTCACGGTCTTGCCCTTCTTACGAAGGGGCCGCCCGCCGGACTCCGGAGCCACTACAGGTTCCGGTGCGGAGTCCGGTGCAAAGTCCGGGAGGTTGCCCTACGGCACCTCCGGGGCCTCCTCCTCCTGGCGGATCCCTTCCCGGGATCCCACCTCGGCATCGTCTGCATCACGGGGGGTGAAGGCGGTCGGAAGGGAATCCATATCCGACGCACCCAAGGACCCGCTCGACGAAGCGGGAAGATCATCCTTGGGCGGACTACAGGGTTGTATGCGGCATTATAAAGACACCATGTGGCGAAAAGAAAAATCATGAAGTTATTCGGGAGTCCGGATACTTACGATCTTGCCAGGGGCTTGGCCCTTGGAGGCCAGTCCTCGTCGTCGTCGCCGGCATTGGCAGAGCAGTCCGGGGGAAGAGTCCTTCCCTTCTTGGACCCTTCGGCCTCCCTCATTAGGGAGGCCTTCCTTTTCTTCCCTCCCCCCGCTGGGGGAGAGGCCTCTTTCTTCTCCTCCTCGCCTTCGTGGGAGGAGTCCGCCTCGGAGTCACCTGACGATAAGTCCGACGACACCTGAAAACGGGAACTCTTTCGAGTGCCCGTGGCCTTCTTCTTGGCCTTCTTCTCCGGCACCACGTGGGGTGCCGGAACCAGTAGCCCCGTTAAGCGGGCGTCGGCTGGGTCTTCTGGCAAAGGGACCGGACAGTTAGTCTGCTCGGCCTTCTTCAGCCAGTCCTGTCAAAGGAGAGGGAGTTTAGATCCCGCATAGAGTCAAACTATGGAAAACAAGTGTCCCGTAAAGGGTAAAATCGCTTACCTCGCTAGCTGGACGCTGCGAGCTGAATCCGCGATCTTCGGTAGCGGATGCGGGAGCCTTGGCGCCCTTAAACAGCACCCTCCAGGCCTCTTCGTACGTAGTGTCGAAGAGCCCGCTCAAAGTCTGGTGCTGCGCCGAATCGAACTCCCACATATTGAAGTCCCCTTGTTGGCACGGGAGAATCTGGCGGATGAGCATGACCTGGACTACGTTGACAAGCTTGAGCTTCTTGTTCACTAGCTTTTGGATGCAGGCTTGGAGTCCGGTCAGCTCCTCCGAATCACCCCATGTCCGGCTACTCTCTTTCCAGGAGGTGAGCCGTATGGGGATGCCAGATCTGAATTCGGGGGCCGCTGCCCATTCAGGGTCATGCAGCTCGGTGATGTAGAACCACCCCGATTGCCACCCCTTAACGGTTTCCACGAAGGTGCCCTCGAGCCAAGTAACGTTGGGCATCTTGCCCACCATGGCGCCTCCGCACTCTGCTTGGCTGCCCTTCACAACCTTCGGCTTGACACTGAAGGTCTTGAGCCACAAGCCGAAGTGGGGTTGGATGCAGAGGAAGGCCTCACACACGACGATAAACGCCGAGATGTTGAGGATAAAATTCGGGGCCAGATTATGGAAATCCAGGCTGTAGTAGAACATGAGCCCCCAGACAAAGGGATGGAGTGGGAAGCCCAGTCCGCGGAGGAAATGGGAAAGGAATACTACCCTCTCATGGGGCCTGGGGGTGGGGATGAGCTCCCCCTCGCCTGGGAGCCGGTGCGCGATGTCGCTGGACAGATATCCGGCGCTGCGCAACTTCTGGATGTGCCCCTCTGTAACGGAGGAGGCCATCCACTTGCCTCCCGCTCCGGACATAGTTGGAGAAGGTTGAGGTGAGATGTGAGGGCTTGGGCGCTGGAGCTCGAGTTCACGGAGATGGATAAGCAAAGGAGGAAGAAGGCGTAGGTAAAAGGGTGGATCTTTATCCCCTTATATGGGCAGACGAAACCATGCATCCCCACCGGCCTGATAAAACTCGCTTATCTCCCAAGCGCCGCAATCAATGGCGCGGTTGGGTTACCCACGTCCGTATTGATGGGAATCCCAGAATAAGGGGAACACGATCTCTGCTTCAACAAGACGTGCCAAGGAAACCGCTTCGCTAAACGCGCTGAGGTGGTACAATAAAAACAATTCGAGTAAAGGCTTGGTGGTGGTGTGACGTCACGCCACAAAATACGTCAGCAAATTGAACTTGTGTAAATATTATTCTCTCTACAGTGGTATGTGGAATTTATTTTGCAGAGCCGAACACTATCCTGGTGTTCACGATCTTCTATGAATTATTCAGAGGAGGAACCCGCCTTGCAATGTTGAAGACAATATGCGCGCCGGACTTGTCGCCATTAAAGCCTGGTTCAAGGGCTACTGAGGGAGTCCTGGACTAGGGGGTGTCCGGATAGCCGAACTATCATCATCGGTCGGACTCCAAGACTATAAAGATACAAGATTGAAGACTTCGTCCCGTGTCCGGATGGGACTTTACTTGGCGTGGAAGGCAAGCTTGGCGATACGGATATGTAGATCTCCTACCATTGTAACCGACTCTTTGTAACCCTAGCCCTCTCTGATGTCTATATAAACCGGATGGCTTTAGTCCATAAGACGAACAACAATCATACCATAGGCTAGCTTCTAGGGTTTAGCCTCCTTGATCTCGTGGTAGATCTACTCTTGTAATACCCACATCATCAATATCAATCAAGCAGGACGTAGGGTTTTACCTCCACCAAGAGGGCCCGAACCTGGGTAAAACATCGTGTCCCTTGTCTCCTGTTACCATCCGCCTAGGCGCACAGTTCGGGACCCCCTATCCGAGATCCGCCGGTTTTGACACCGACAGTAGGATTTTCGAGTCTTATGTTGAGTCTTGTGTCGCTTTGCTTTCGTTCCGTTGAACCTTCGTTGCTCTGGTTTGCTGGTTTGTGGTTGTGTTCGTTTGAGACCAGGAGACTATCAAATGGTGTGATACATATGCCCTCAAGCTTATCTTATTGTCTAGTATGTTTAGTATATTGAGAGCTTATGCTATCTTTTGCCCCTTTCTTCATGCTCACTTACTTTACCTTGCCTCCATGCTTATTGTCACTTATATTGTTGCAAGTTTTGCCTTGTCTATAAAATATAGGGGGAGTGTTGATCCTAGTATGTGTGACATGCAGTCCAAAGCATATCTATAGAATGCACACATCTAGGGGGGGGGAGCCTGTCTATATTTTATAGATGTTGGGTTTGCTTATGTTCATTTTATATCCTTATGTGCAAATCCCATATTGTCATCAGTCCACCAAAAAGGGGGAGATTGTAAAGGCATATTTCTCCCTATGTGGTTTTGGTGATTGATGACAATGCTTTTGCAGACTAATTGTGTGCATCGAGCATTTCAAATATCTCATGTCTAGGCACAAGACGATTCGTTGCCCCTCGGAGCTTTAAGTGAAGACGGTGTAGTCTCTTTCGTTTCAATTTTGGTGGACTTGAGTCGTAGGAGACACCGTACTATCAAGAGGGGGTCCGCATTGGATAGTCTAGGGTGAAATCAGCACGTACACTTCATCTTTGCACCCCGGCTCCTTTCCTCTCCTTGGAGTTTGTCTTTTCATTGAAAGTGGAGGTTGTGATGTGCTAGCGGTAGTACCGCCACCAGAGCAGTAGTACCTCCCATGGACCTCAAGCGGCAATATCTCTATTCTACAGCGGTAGTACCGCTTGGTTGCATTGGCGGCAGTACTGTCGTTGGTTGGCTCTGCTACCGCCTCGATTCAAGGGTGCTCTCCTCGTGCCGGGTTGAGCGGCAGTAGTAGCAGCAGTAGCAGCGGTAGTACCGCCCGTGAATGGTAGTACCGTGGCTACCGCCGCTACCAGTGCCGCCCAAACCCCCCCTCTCTCTCTCTCTCGTTCCCCCTCTGATGCCTCTACTCTCAGTCACTGCGGTAGTACTGCTGGTTGTCGTGGTAGTACCGCTCTGTGCGGGCTGAAGAGGGGGTAACGGTTGGATTGATTCCCCCACTATAAAAGGAGGTCTTCTTCTCCATGTTGACCTACCTCTTTTCCCCCAAGCTCCATTGTTGCTACCAAGCTCATTTTCGCCAGATCTCTCTCCCTAGCCAATCAAACTTGTTGATTCTTTAGGGATTGGTTGACAAGGCCCGGATCTACACTTCCACCAAGAGAAATTGGATTCCCCCACTAATCCCTTGCGGATCTTGTTACTCTTGGGTGTTGGAGCACCCTAGACGATTGAGGTCACCGCAGAGCCACATTCCATTATGGTGAAGCTCCATGGTATTGTTGCGAGCCTCCAATTAAGTTGTGGAGATAGCCCCAACCTTGTTTGTAAACATTCGGTCGCTGCCTTCAAGGGCACCAATAGTGAAATCCCGACATCTCGCATTGTATGAGAATATGGTGGCCCTAGTGGCTTCTTGGGGAGCAGTGTGGCTCCACACCGCTCCAATGGAGACGTACTTCCTCTCAAAGGGAAGGAACTTCGGTAACACTTCCTCATCTCCATCGGCTCCGTTATTGGTTATTTCTTACCTTTACTTGTGCAAGCTTATATTGTGTTGTACCCCTAGCTTGCTTGTGTGCTTGTTGTTATTGCATCATATAGGTTGTTCACCTAGTTGCACATCTAGACAACCTACTTTGTTTCTAAGTTTAATTTGGTCAAGAAAAGCTAAAAATTGTTAGTTGCCTATTCACCCCCCCTCTAGTCAACCATATCAATCCTTTCACATTGATTCATATTAATAGAGAGATTATATTAACAATAAAATTTGTTAAACATGTAATTTGCTTTTAATTATGGCATTGCTTCAATTTTCTAGCGGCATTATTAGAGGGTGTTTGTTTACAGTGACTTTTGGTGTAGGGACTAAAAAAGTCCATTTTAGTCCCATCTAAACCAAACAGGAGGGACTGTTAGGGACTAGAAGTGGGTATTTGGGACTAAAGAAAGAAGACCCTGAGGGAGAGTCTTTTGGGGAGTTTTTCCAACAGTTGCCCCTGCCCCGCATCGCACCTTATCTCTATTAGTTCATTACTAGGGGTAACATGGTCTTTTAGCATGTCATTTAATAACCTCTAGTCCATGTTTAGTCCCTGGAACCAAACAGGTAGGGACTAGGGACTTTTTAGTTAGGACTAAAAAAAGTACTAGGACTTTTTAACCAAAAAGGGCATTAGATCAACAACAACTAAAGAGTTGTATGGGACAGTGGATGCACCAGCACCATGTGCATCTACCGATGTATAAAGGGGTGATGCACAGTTTGCTGCAACAAAGAATAAACAACCATGGAGCATATTTGTGTTGGTCCCAGTTTTGCAATCTTTAGACACCTTTCCCTATATGAGGGTAGCAAATCTAGTCCTGCTCAAACTCTACAGCCTTGTCCCCCAAAACAGAAAGATCCGTTCGTTACAGATGTGCATACTGCGTTTGTCATTGTTTTCCCTTTTCGACCAATGTAGGTGCTGGATAACCAGTCTGTACTACTTTCCCCCCATCCTTTCCTCTTTGAATCACATCCTAGATTCATGTTATACAACTTTCCCCACTACTTTCCTGTTTGATCTAACACCTAGATTCGAGTGCAGAAGCGGAAAAAGCCCACATGTAGCTAGAGCCATGCATGTGGAATAAGTAAATTATACCTTAAGGTTCTTGGGGTGTGGCTCAGTGGGCGGCGGGAGGCCGATCTGCCCACACTATGTATGGTAGCAAGGAAGAAGAGGTTGGAGGCCCTCCCGCGCCTCTGTCGGGAAATAGAACAACTACGCCAGTAGTGGATTCCCTCCCTAGCCGACGGCGATAGCGTTAAGCTTCCTTCCCTTCCCAGCGGACGGATCCTGTCGGCTCTTTGACCAGCAGTGAGGAGAGAGAGAGAGAGAAAGAGACAGAGACAGAGAGAGGCCAACGAAGTCCTGTTTAGATCTGGAGAGGGTGAGAGAGTGTGAAGAGAACAACTACAAGCGCTGAGGCTCCAGCGTGTGTATATATAGTGGGGAGAGAGTGTGAAGAGAGCAAACCCTAGAAAACATGCGCCGAGGCTGCAACATATATAGATGGAGTGGTTTTATTTTTCTCTCCATAAAAATCATTTTAAATTGTGCACAAAAAGGAAGTCTTTATTTAACATAGTGAAGAAAAATACTAGGGGCAATGCTAATACGTGAAGAAAACTTAACGCTCGAAGGAGTCAACTCGCAATTAACGCTGCACACCTCCCGGTCGCATTTACTAACATTCACCTATGGTACACGATCCTCCAAAGTGAACAAAAATGAACCACACACGGTCAAAATATCGGAAAGGTGGGCTGCACCATCCTCCAATTTTAAATATTTTGGGCACTTGTATTCGGCCTAAGTCAGTGTGCCACCGTATGTACTAAGGGTTACAGCAGGTGCTAAGAAACTAGGGTGTATTGAGAGTAATTGCCATGTCGTTTATTTGTAGGGTCACTTGCAAACTATGAAACTCTATTCTCCTCTTATTTAGTGGATGAGGCAAATCTTTTGCCTCCGTTTCGGAAAAAAAGAGAAATTCAATTTTAATTATTTAGTTTGTACACTTTGCTCTCTTCCAATAATTTTGGGCACTTGTATTCGACCTAAGTCACTGTGCCACCGTATCTCGTACTACTCCCTCCGTCTAGGTGTAAGTCACGTTAGAAGGTGCAGCAAGACCAAGGTGCAAGCAGATTGGAGGAGAAGGTGAAACTTGACCGGTCCTTCCTCCAATCAAAGTCCTAATTTCTGTCTCTAAATGCAACAATTAATCACAACAATTAAGAAATGCCATTTTAGCTACCATGCAGGGCCATGTATTAGCTCACATGCAAGCCGACTTTGATTGCTTGACTGATCAACACATAGTTGCGCTCCATGCATTGGGTTTCCGGGGGAGACAATAAGGTAGAGTAAGTAACAACGCTCGCTAGCCACGAGGCTAGGAGAGTATTGAGATGCGAAGTTAATGGACAACGCCTAAACATTTTTGGAATATCTGATTTTCGTAAGATGATTTAACAGTTAGACGGAGGGAGTACTACTCCTCAGTCTAGGTTTAATGGAATATTCGTCACCTCTTGTCTTCTTGTACGTACTCCATTTATCTCACTTCCTGTGGCTTCCCACTCGCACGATATTCCTATTCTATGAACCTGTCTGTGTGTGTGTGTGTGTGTGTGTGTGTTTTAACAATGTGTGTGTGTTAGATAGAGCGACACATCGACCTACTCCTATAGAGATATGGTGTGTAGTGTACGATTTAGCCGCGAGAGTTGGTGCATCCTCTCGTTTTCGGGCGTCCGGTCGGGATAGCTGCCACGCCCGCTCCTGACCAGCCTGGCCCACCCAAATCCCCTCAATCGCCCACGCGCGCTTCCCGCCTGAAACGGTCAGTGCCGCTCTAGAGAATCGGTGCCGCATTCATGCCCGGGCAGAGCGGATGCGACCTCTCACTGGCGCCTGCGTTGAAGGGAGAAGCAGATTCAAGAGTGATGGTTGCTTCGTCCGTCCAACTTACTATCGGGTCTATGTGATTTGACGACTCATTGGTCATTATTACTGAGGTGGTACGACTGTTGGATGTCCTATGTTTCAGCGGAAGCAGGTACTAGATTACAATTTTCTCCATTCTTACAGCGGAGGAGTGATAAAGCAGTGCAAACACGCAGGCTCAGTGATTACATGGCCAACCTCACACTATCACCATATTTTCTGGACACAGTGTGACACCTAACTCTTTACATAGTAGTATAGTACGTACTGTAATTTCTCAGCGAGACAAAATTTGTACAATGCTATGAAGCTTCCAGCTTCTGTTTCATGTATCTTGCATCCAAGGTTGCCCGTTGCAACATTTCATCAAATACAAAGGAGACTAACATGCATGCTATTGCATCTCAATGATTGACAGATCATAGCCAATATGTACTCCCTCCGTGCCAAAATAAGTGTCTCAACTTTATGCAAACTTTAGTACAAAGTTGTACTACTACTAAAGTTGACACTTATTTTGGAACAGAGACAACAAAGAAAAAAAAGATCCATGCAGTCCCTAGCCCTTGAACCCTAAACCCTAACTAGGCTTTATTTTGCTGGCGACATTGAAGCTTATGAAGAAATGAAGTTTGCAACCCTTTGACCATCGTGTCGGTGTTCTAGGAAAGGGGGTCCCCGGACTAGCCTACCTGCGGCCTGCGGCGTGGCTCAAGGGGTGGCCCAGCACGGCCCATATGCATTAACTCAAGCTCAAGACCCTCGCGAAGGGCCAAGCCTCGCGGGGTGGATGACGCAAGGCTTCCTCAGGGACGGCCTCACCAAGAAGGCTCGCGAGGAGGTGGAGAGATCAAGGCAGGGGTACCTCGCGAGGTGCTCGTGATGCAAGCCATGATGATCGAGACCATGCGGGCGCCAGGCGGGCGCCGGCCTACGCAGTGTCCTTGTTTCCTCTTTGGTGCAAAGGGGGCAAGCGCAGGCGCGGAGTACAGAGGCATCAAGCAAAGGTTACCATTTCGGTGCAACAAGACCAGGACCAGCAGAGCAGCAGGATGGAGGTCACCATGGAGCCCAAGACGACGTCATCGCCAGTGCCTTTGGCAGCCGAAGACCAACTTTAGTCAGGATAACTTGTACTAGATGTTCCCCTTCAAAATGGCCATTGTTGGCGCCCTTCCTGCTCAATATTTGTGAAGAGTACCAGGGGCCTCTATATATAGAGATAGCCGCCACACAATAGGGGGCGACGATCATCAAGACCTCACCGAAAGCCAACAGAGACGGAGAACCTCCTCTCCAAGCACACCACCACAAGAACACCCCTCGCGAGGCTGCTCTTCCTCTATACTGTTCATCATCAGCCCCTGAGGCAATCCACCACACCACACACTAGAGTAGGGTATTACACCACAATGGTGGCCCGAACCAGTATAAACCTTGTGCCCCTTATGCTGTTCATCGTGTAGCTTAGGTTTGCAGCGAGGCATTGGGACGTGGATCGGTAGGAGGAAGATCTTCACGCGCACCCCAGAGTTCGAACCTTAAGGGTTTTGCCGGAACCCGATATCCGACATTTGGCGCGCCAGGTAGGGGTGCACCGGAGCTCTCCCTTCTGTCGACCCCCTCTCCATCAACACCGCCTTCGCCCTCATGGTGGACAACGCGCCGCCCACTCTGGCTACCGACACCGGCACTGGGGCCAGGGGGCTCCGAGCCTTGGTCCCCGCCTTGCGATAGGTGCAGTGGCCTAACAAGTTCAAGCCAGAGATGCCGCTGCGCTACGACGGCGCGGCAGATCTGCTAGCTTTCCAGCTGGCGTATGAGGAGGCCGTCCTCAAGGCCGGTGGCGACGACAGGGTCATGGATAACTGGTTTCCCATGGCCCTCACCAGCATTCTGCGCATGTGGCTGCTCCACCTGCCAACGGCTTCAGTGGCCTCCTGGGAGGAGCTGCACAACCTATTCCTCGCCCATTATGCTGCGCCGGCGCCCCCGGTCGTCGCAGCTCTACTGGGCGGCTCGCAAGCGCCACCCTCGAGCCGCCACGTCAAGCCGTTCGTCCGCCATATCGGTGCCGCCCTCATGCGCCGCGAAGCTCCTCCTGGTTGGGTGGCACCAAAGGCCGACCTGACCTTCAGCTTGGACGATCACCCCGCCAACACCGCCTGCTCGGGTGTGTAGGACCTTGAGAAGAGGTGTCTAGAGGGGGGGGTGATTAGACACTTAGTACCAAAGTTGCTGTTTTTAGTTTCTTTAAAGTTTGAGTGGAGTTTAGGCACAAGTTTAACATTCACAACATATAGCAAGCAAGCATGCAAAGAGTATATGAGCAGCGGAAAATAAAGCATGCAACTTGCGAGAATGTAAAGGGAAGGGATTGGAGGATTCAAACACAATTGGAGACACGGATGTTTTTGGCGTGGTTCCGATAGGTGGTGCTATCGTACATCCACGTTGATGGAGACTTCAACCCACGAAGGGTAACGGTTGCGCGAGTCCACGGAGGGCTCCACCCAAGAAGGGTCCACGAAGAAGCAACCTTGTCTATCCCACCATGGCCGTCGCCCACGAAGGACTTGCCTCACTAGCGGGAGATCTTCACGAAGTAGGCGATCTCCTTGCCCTTACAAACTCCTTGGTTCAACTCCACAATCTTTGTCGGAGGCTCTCAAGTGACACCTAGCCAATCTAGGAGACACCACTCTCCAAGAAGTAACAAATGGTGCGTTGATGATGAACTCCTTGGTCTTGTGCTTCAAATGATAGTCTCCCCAACACTCAACTCCCTCTCATAGGATTTGGATCTGGTGGAAACAGGGTTTGAGTGGAAAGCAACTTGGGGAAGGCTAGAGATCAAGATTCATATGGTAGGAATGGAATATCTTGGCCTCAACACATGAGTAGGTAGTTCTCTCGCAGAAATAGGATGCTGGAAGTGTAGGTTCAGTCTGATGGCTCTCTCCACGAATGAAGAGGAGGTGGAGGGGTATATATAGCCTCCACACAAAATCTAACCGTTACACACAATCTACCAACTCGGTGGGACCGAATAGTTAAACTCGGTCGGACCAATTTAGCAAATAATGTGACCATTAGGGTTTTCGGTGGGACCGAAATGCAACTCGGTAGGACCGATTCAGTTAGGGTTAGGGCATAACGTAATCTCGGTAAAACCGATTACACAAACTCGGTGAGACCGATTTTGGTAACAAGCTAACCAGAGAGTTGGTCAGGCAAACTCGGTTGGACCGATTATCAAACTCGATGGGACCGATTTTGATAATAAGTTAACCAGAGAGTTTGCATTGTAATCTCGGTAGTACCGATTGCTCAAACTCGGTGAGACCGATTTTGATAATGGACATACACAGAGAGATTACAATCCCATCTCGGTGAGACTGAGATCCCTATCGGTGAGACCAATTTGCCTAGGGTTTGTGGCAGTGGCTAAGACATCAAAACTCGGCGGCGCCGGATAGGAAGAATCGGTGTGGCCGAGTTTGACTTTAGGTTTAGGACATATGTGTGGAAGTGGGAAAGTAGTTGAGGGTTTTTGGAGCATATCACTAAGCACATGAAGCAAGAGGCTCATTAAGCAACACATCATCCCTCCTTGATAGTATTGGCTTTTCCTATAGACTCAATGTGATCTTGGATCACTAAAATGTAAAATAAAGAGTCTTGAGCTTGAAGCTTGAGCCAATCCTTTGTCCTTAGCATCTTGAAGGAGTTCCCACATCCTTTAGTCCATGCCACTCCATTGTTGAACTTATCTGAATCATACTAGATAAAAGTGTTAGTCCAACAAGAGATATGTTGTCATTAATTACCAAAACCACCTAGGGAGCACTTGTGCTTTCAATCTCCCCCTTTTTGGTAATTGATGGCAACATACATCAAAGCTTTAGATAAAGATATAAAGAATAGAAAATAAAGCTTTGGAAAGACATGTAACAAGCATAGGCTCCCCCTACATGTATGCAATCATGTGAATATGAAATATAGAAGCATGTGAGAGCATAACCATCATAGAACAGGCAATGTGTTACATGTATCTTGGCCATATGCATCAGAGCAAAAAAAAAATATTAAAGGAAATACCTTCATGCCCATGAGTCCTCCTTGCAAACAGTATGTACATCAGCAAGAATTCCTCATACACATGATTCTGATGCATATACTTACCTTGTGGTCTTGAGTTGGCTTAGGATGGAATGAACCTGTGAAAACAAGGTTAGATAACACAGATGCATCTACTAGCCAGAGCAAACAGAAGAAACCACAAGAATACCAAGACTGGGATGACATGTAGAGAGTGAGTACTAAGTACCACATTGGATTAGACATGCCCCCAAGAGTAAAGATATGCAATGAATTTATATGATCTCTTTCCCTTAGATGTCTTGCTCCCCCTGAATCTAACATGGGATACTGGGAGAAGATAGGGAACAGAAAATCAGAGCTGAAGGAAAACAGGGCTGAAAGATGTGAATGATGATCAGAGCTAAAGTTCAGAGCTAATGTATGCTAATGCAAAATGAACACATATGAACATGTCTTTCCCCTCAAGAAGACATGTGGCATCCCTCCTCTTGAACACCAAGCATCTGGGATCCTTGAGAAATACTTTCTACTAGTATTCTCTCCCCCTGGAGATCTCTCCCTCTCCTTCTCTGATGTGATCTCTCTAAGTGATAAGCTTTGATGTGATCTCTCTCTCCCCCTTTGACATCAATTTCCGAGAAGGGCTTGATAAAGATGTAATCTCTCTCTCCCTCTGGAATTTGACGTGAATGGGTTTGATCCTTGAGTCACAAAAAAAGCAATGATAAAAATGTGATGCTTGTAGAGGACAAGATTCATTGAGTGGAGCTGGATCAGAAGAATCACAGAATAAGTGGCAAACTGTTTTTCCTGTTGTGAAATCGGTGGCACCGAGTGGTATGCTTCGGTGGTACCGAGAGTTTTCGGTTGGACTGAAAATAACAAATCGGTGTAACCGAGTTCATCGCAGGGAAAACACTTGTCACCTCAGCTCACTAGACTAGTAAGATCTCACAAAGATTTGCAAGGAATTTACTGAATGATATGCAAGGAATTAGATGCAGAAAATGCAGAGAAAACAGAAAGAAATATGCATGAGACAAATGCAAAAACTCAGAAAAGAACAAAGGAGAACTTCATCTAGAGATGGTCGGCGACAAAGTCACCTATATTAGAGTATATTGACTTAGGAGTCAAGTGAGATCACTTGATCATAGGCCATACTCATCATTTAAGCTCAAAATGGGGTTGCCATTTTTCGTTTAAGCATCTTGATGTATTCACATCTTGTCGAGTTGCTTTAACTCATGACTCGGAGTAAAGCTTCTCTAAGATGGAATAACATACCTTGGTTGGTGGTGTTGTCCATGTAGTTGAACTTGCGTGGGTTGCTCAAGGTTGATGTAGCTCATCAAGAATTTGGAGCACCACTTGGAATTTGAGTCCATCTACCTACATGGGTTAGTTCTTGCAAGGAAGAGCACTTGTATATCCAAAAATGACAATCATGAATCTCAACATAGAATTTGTCAAAGGATATGTTTGAATGGTTTCGTGCTTCCTTGTCTTCAACCACCTTGTGTAGAGACTTGGTGATGTAGAGATTGCTCAAGATGTGAGTAGATTACAATCTCATGGAATTTGATTCAACCAAGTACCTACATGGGTTAGATAACATGCAAGATACAAATATATCCAAGACATAAGATTTTCATCATAAGAGAAATATCAAGGATTAGTCATAAGCTCATGTCTTGCATGTATCCAATGAAGTTTCTACTCCAAGTTTGGAGCATCAATCATGTTCAATTCTCCTCTTAACTTGCAAAACACTTTCTCATCAAGAGGTTTAGTGAATATATCTGCTAATTGCTTTTCGGTGCGAACATGCTTAACATCAATGTCACCCTTAGCAACATGATCTCGAATGAAATGATGACGAACTTCAATATGCTTAGTTCGAGAATGTTGCACATGATTATGACCAATTTTAATAGAACTTTCATTATCACAAAGCAATGGAACATGTCTCACATATATCCCATAATCTTTAAGAGTTTGGGTCATCCAAAGTAATTGAGCACAACATGATCCAGCGGCAATATATTCAGCTTCGGCGGTGGATAAGGATACCAAGTTTTGTTTCTTGGAGGACCAAGATACACGAGATCTACCAAGAAATTGACAAGTACTCGAAGTGGACTTTCTATAAACCTTGTCTCCGGCATAGTCCGAGTCGGAATAGCCAACAAGATCGAAAGAGGCCCTCTTAGGATACCAAATGCCAAAATTTGGTGTATGGATTAAGTATCTCACTATCCTTTTCACGGCCTTAAGATGACATTCTTTAGGAGCAGCTTGATATCGTGCACACATGCACACACTTAGCATAATATCGGGACGTGAAGCACATAGATATAACAGTGAACCAATCATAGAGCGATAAACCTTTTGATCAACCGGTTCACCATCTTTGGTCAAATCAAGATGTCCACTAGTAGGCATGGGTGTCGTCATACCTTTGCATTCTTGCATATTGAACTTCTTGAATAAGTCCTTGGTGTACTTTGTTTGCGAGACAAAAGTACCTTCCTTAGTTTGCTTGATTTGCAAACCAAGAAAGAATTTGAGTTCACTCATCATAGACATCTCAAACTTCTCCGACATTAGCTTCCCAAACTTCTCACTAAAATGAGGGTTAGTTGAACCAAATATAATATCATCAACATAAATTTGGCACACAAAGAGTTCACCATTAACCCTTTTAGTAAAAAGAGTAGAATCAATTTTCCCAATTTCAAAGCCTTTTTCAATAAGGAACTTGGTCAAGCATTTATACCATGCTCTAGGAGCTTGTTTAAGACCATAAAGAGCTTTGTGAAGTTTTTAAACATGATTGGGTTTCTTGGGATTGATAAAGCCGGGAGGTTGTTTAACATAAACTTCCTCCTCTATTTCACCATTTAAAAAAGCACTTTTAATGTCCATTTGGTACAAGGTGATATCATGGTGATTAGCATAGGCAAGTAAGATGCGAATGGACTCAAGTCTAGCAACGGGGGCGTAAGTCTCACCATAGTCCATAACTTCGACTTGTGTGTAGCCTTGGGCGACGAGACGTGCTTCGTTGTGAACTACTTGTCCATCTTCATCTTGATTGTTGCGAAACACCCATTTGGTACCGATGATGTTGTGGTTGTTGTCGGGCTTCTCAACCAGTGTTCAAACTTGGTTCCTCTCAAAGTTGTGTAGCTCTTCATGCATAGCATTTATCCAATCTGGATCTTCCAATGCTTCTTCGACCTTCATAGGTTCAATGCTAGAGATGAAAGAATAGTTTTCACAAAAGTTAGCTAAACGAGATTTAGAGCGAGTGATTCTCCCGGTTTGAATATCATTGTAGATTTGCTCGACGGGATGGTCTTTAGCAATTCTTGCTTGAACTCGTGAAAGCTTTTGCTTGGATCTTCGTTGAACATCTTCTTCATCTTGTTCTTCTTCTTGGCCTTCTTCATTGTTGGCGTTGTCGTTCTCTTGTCGTGGTGGAGAAGGAGGTTGTTGACGTTCATCTTGATGCACTTCCTCATTTCCTTCATCTTGGTGTGTCCCACTTGTGGATGCTTCCGTATCAACTCTTGGTTCACCTTGTCGTGAAGTAGAAGCTTCCACTTGGACAGACGAGGTACTCTCCTTCACCTCCGTTGGACGGACCTTGCCAATAGACAAGTCTTGGATCGCTTCCGAAGGATCTTTGTCTCCTACATCAATTGGAAATTGATCTACTTGCGAGCCGTTAGATTCATCAAACTTCACATCTACCGTCTCTTCAACCTTTCGGTTGAAATTGTTGTAGACATGGTAAGTGTGAGAGTTTGAGCCATAACCTAGTAGGAAACCTTCATGAGACTTAGGAGCAAATTTAGAATGACGATGCTTATCAAGAATGTAGCACTTTGAGCCGAATACTCGAAAGTATCCAACTTGGGGTTTGTTACCGGTGAGTAGCTCGTATGCCATCTTGCCGAGTAGCTTGTGAAGATACAAGCGATTTGTTGCATGACAAGCTGTCTCAACCGCTTCTGCCCAAAAGTGCTTCGGCGTCTTGTACTCATCAAGCATCGTTCTCGCCATTTCGATGAGCATCCGGTTCTTCCTCTCAACAACTCCATGTTGTTGAGGTGTGTACGTAGCCGATAACTAGTGTGAAATCCCTTCTTCGTCAAGAAAGGTGTCCACATTTGCGTTCTTGAACTCCATTCCGTTGTCGCTGCGAACCTTCTTGATCTTCACTTCAAATTGGTTTTGGGGCCTTCCTAGAGAAGTTTTTGAAGATCTTTTGAACCTGCAATTTATCATCAAGAAAGAACACCCACGTAAATCTGGAAAAATCATCAACTATAACTAGACCAAAAGAATTTCACCGAGACTCTTGTAAGAGTTGGGACCAAAGAGATCCATGTGAAGTAGCTCGAGTGGCCTCTTTGTGGTCATGATGTTCTTCACGGGATGCCTTCCTCCAACCTGTTTACCTGCTTGACAAGCACTGCAAAGTCTATCCTTATCAAATATAACATCATTAACTCCATGGATATGATTCCCCTTAATAAGCTTGTCAAGGTTTCGCATACCAACATGACCTAATCGTCTATGCCATAACCAGCCTTTTGAGGATTTAGCAATGAAGCAAGTTTTAGGTTGAGCCTTTTTAGTGAAATCAACAATGTATAGATCACCTCTACGTATACCGGTAAAGACCATTTTATGATTGTCTCGACGAAACACTTGGCAATCAATTTCTGTAAATAAGACATTGAAACCAAAGTCAACAAGTCTAGATACTGAAAGTAAGTTGTATCCAAGAGATTCAACGAGCATGCCATTTTGTATGGAGCTATCATGTGAGATGGCCACCTTACCAAGGCCAACCACCTTACCCTTTGAGTTGTCACCGAAAGTGACATACTTTCGAGGACTATCATTATATGCAAGCTCATGAAACATGTCTTTATCTCCAGTCATGTGATCGGTACATCCACTATCAAGAACCCATTCCTTTCCTCCTGACATGTATCCCCGAAGATTTGCCATAAGACCAAAATGTCTCATTGCATCATCAAGATCGAAGTCACTATCATCATCCTCATCATAGTATCCATGTTCAACATCGTCATGTGGTGGATCAAATCCTAGAGAGGGTGATTCGTTAGAGTGATTTTGACAATGATCTTGTCTATGAATTTTTATAGCTTCGGAAATAATATCACTAATAATACCAACATTTCCTTTGGCACGCATAAGGTTTGTAAGCTCAAATAGACGATTACCAAACATAGGATCACTAGTATTCATCTTACTCAAGGCAATAGACTTATGGAGAATTTCATCAAGATTTTTCAAAGAATAATCAGGAAATCATTCCTCAAGAAATTTCCATATAGTGTAGGCACACTCAAGAGTAGGTAGTTTTATAATCAAGTTTCTAGGCAAGCCTCTAGTGATAAGATTAACAGTTCTAACATTTCTAATCATGTCAATAGACTCATCAAGGGTAGGATGCATAGGATCAACACAAGGTGCACAAGGACTAGCAATGTACTTGTTCAAATGATATTGATTGAAAATTACAAGCATCTCATTTTTCCACTCATGAAAATACTCTCCATCAAGAATAGGCACTCTATGTCTAAGACTCCCCAAAGTGGACTCATCCATCTTCCTCCAATGGTGATTAAACCAAAGCAATGGAGGCCAATGCTCCGATACCACTTGTAGGACCTTGAGAAGAGGTGTCTAGAGGGGGGGTGATTAGACACTTAGTACCAAAGTTGCAGTTTTTAGTTTCTTTAAAGTTTGAGTGGAGTTTAGGCACAAGTTTAACATTCACAACATATAGCAAGCAAGCATGCAAAGAGTATATGAGAAGCGGAAAATAAAGCATGCAACTTGTGAGAATGTAAAGGTATGGGATTGGAGGATTCAAACGCAATTGGAGACACGGATGTTTTTGGCGTGGTTCCGATAGGTGGTGCTATCGTACATCCACGTTGATGGAGACTTCAACCCACGAAGGGTAATGGTTGCGCGAGTCCACGGAGGCCTCCACCCAAGAAGGGTCCACGAAGAAGCAACCTTGTCTATCCCACCATGGCCGTCGCCCACGAAGGACTTGCCTCACTAGAGGTAGATCTTCACGAAGTAGGCGATCTCCTTGCCCTTACAAAATCTAACCGTTACACACAATCTACCAAACTCGGTGGGACCGAATAGTTAAACTTGGTCGAACCAATTTAGCAAATAATGTGACCGTTAGGGTTTTCGATGGGACCGAAATACAACTCGGTAGGACCGATTCGGTTAGGGTTAGGGCATAACGTAATCTCGGTAAGACCAATTACACAAACTCGGTGAGACCAATTTTGGTAACAAGCTAACCAGATAGTTGGTCAGGCAAACTCGGTTGGACCGATTATCAAACTCGGTGGGACCGATTTTGATAATAAGTTAACCAGAGAGTTTGCATTATAATCTCGGTAGTACCGATTGCTCAAACTCGGTGAGACCGATTTTGATAATGGACATACACAGAGAGATGACAATCCCATCTCGGTGAGACTGAGATCCCTATCGGTGAGACCGATTTGCCTAGGGTTTGTGGCCGTGGCTAAGACATCAAAACTCGGTGGCGCCGGATAGGAAGAATCGGTGTGGCCGAGTTTGACTTTAGGTTTAGGACATATGTGTGGAAGTTGGAAAGTAGTTGAGGGTTTTTGGAGCATATCACTAAGCACATGAAGCAAGAGGCTCATTAAGCAACACCTCATCCCTCCTTGATAGTATTGGCTTTTCCTATAGACTCAATGTGATCTTGGATCACTGAAATGTAAAATAAAGAGTCTTGAGCTTGAAGCTTGAGCCAATCCTTTGTCCTTAGCATCTTGAAGGAGTTCCCACATCCTTTAGTCCATGCCACTCCATTGTTGAACTTATCTGAATCATACTAGATAAAAGTGTTAGTCCAACAAGAGATATGTTGTCATTAATTACCAAAACCACCTAGGGAGCACTTGTGCTTTCAGGGTGCGCTCCTGATGCTGTGCACTCCCACCATCTGCCAGGTGGCCGTCACCAGGACCCTCATCGACGGTGGTGCCGGCCTCAACGTGCTCTCGGCGAAGGCCTTCAGCCTCCTCCACATGCCCCTGGAGCGACTCTTTCCCAGCAAGTCCTTCTCGGGCGTCGGAGGCAGTTCCACCGGCTCCCTGGGGCAGATCCGCCTCCCGGTGACCTTTGGCACCCACGGCAACTTCCGCACAGAGCTGGTCGACTTTGACATCACCCCCATCGGCCTCCCATACAACGCCATCCTCGGCTACCCTTCCTTGTCCCAGTTCATGGCAGCGACTCACCCGGCCTACAACCTTATGAAGATGCCCAGGAGCAGCGGCGTCCTCACCGTGGCTGGAGATACAAAGGATGCTCTGCAGATGCTCAAGCTCGCCTTCAAGGTGGTTGCAGTGGCGCAGCCCACCGGCGCCGACACCCTCAAGGCCAAGGGGACTGTGTCAACCAAGAAGAATCAGCTGTTCACCCAAGACAAGGCGGAGACCAAGCAGGTACCAGTCGATGAGGATGGATCCTCCGGCGCCACCTTCACCATAGGCGCCAATCTCGACCCTGAGCAAGAGGAGGCTCTAGTGAAATTCTTGTGCGCAAACAAGGAGGTGTTCGCGTGGGAACCCAAGCAGCTAGCGGGAGTCCCAAGGCAGGTGATCGAGCACCACCTGAACATGTGCCCCAATGTGCGCCCCGTAAAGCAGAAAGCAAGGCGTGAGTCCACCGAGAAGCAGGCCTTCATTGTCCAAGAAACCCGCAAGCTAGAAGCTGTGGGAGTCATTCGCGAGGTTCGCTATCTGGAATGGCTGGCAAACCCTGTTGTTGTGCAGAAGAAGGGAGGAAAGGAGCGCATGTGCGTCGACTTCACCAACCTCAACAAGGCCTGCCCTAAAGATCCGTTCCCGCTCCCCCGCATTGACCAAATCATCGACTCCACCACCGAGTGCGACTTGTTGTGCTTCCTCGATGCCTTCTCGGGCTATTACCAAATCAAGATGGTGGTAGAAGATGTGGAGAAAACGGCTTTCCTGACCCCGTGCGGGGTGTACTGCTACACCTGCATGCCGTTTGGGTTGCGCAACGCAGGCGCAACCTTTCAGCGATTGATGCATATCGCCTTGGGCCAGCAGTTCGGGAGAAACACCAAAGCCTACGTCGATGACATCATGGTGAAGTCTCGGGAGGCCAAGACCCTGGTACAGGACCTGGAAGAAACCTTCGCGAGCCTTCGTGAAGTGGACCTGCGGCTCAACCTAGAGAAGTGCGTGTTCGGTGTTCCTTCTGGCAAGCTTCTGGGCTTCCTCGTGTCCCACAGAGGTATCGAGGCTAACCCAGAGAAGGTCAAGGCAATCGAAGACATGAGTCCGCTGCAAACCCTCAGGGAAATGCAGAAGCTCACCGGGCGAGTAACCACGGTAGGACTCTTCATCTCCAAGCTGGGGGAACGAGCCCTGCCCTTCTTCAAGCTGATGAAGAAGAAGGGTCCATTCAAATGGACTCAAGAGGCTGACGAAGCGTTCCAAGATCTCAAGAAGTACCTGACCAGCCCTCCGGTCATGGTGGCTCCACGCCCTCAGGAGCCCTTGGTGCTTTACCTCGCCGCCACACCCTACTCCGCCAGCGCAGCTCTGGTGGCGGTTCGGGAGGAGCGCTGGGTGAAGGCCGCTTCTGCCACAACCCCGACTACAGTAGCTCAGGGCCAGGAAGGCCTCGCGTGGGCCATGACCTCTGCAGATGGGGATCAGCCTCAGCAGGAAGGCGCCTCTGGGGCTGAGGGGACCTCACCGAGCAGCCAGGAGCTGGGGGCTCAAACGCCTCAGGAGGCGCTCGACTCTCCAGAGGGTGCAGGCTCCGTCGGTGCGCCCACTCTCGTCGAGCATCCCATGTATTTCGTCAGCACGGTGCTGCGGGATGCAAGGGCACGGTACCCCATGCCCCAAAAGCTCTTGCTTGCGCTATTGGTGGCCTCTCGAAAGCTGCGACACTACTTCCATGGTCACCCCATCAAGGTTGTCTAAGCCTACCCATTGGAGAGGGTGTTCAGGAGTCCTAACTCCGCTGGAAGGGTCGCTGAATGGAACATGAAGCTGCAAGCGTTTCAGTTAGAATTCAGCACGACCAAAGGTGTCAAGGGAGCCGCACTTGCAGATTTTGTGGTAGATTGGATAGAGGCTCCAGGGCTCAAAGCAGGAGAAGATCGGTCACTTTCCCCAGGAAGCGAGGCACCAGACGACTGGGTTATGCACTTCGATGGAGCATTCTCGCGACATGGCGCAGGGGCAGGTGGAGTGCTTATATCCCCCACTCAGGACAAGCTCTACTACGTCGTGCAGCTCTGTTTCTAGCAGGGCAAAAAGGTTTCCAACAACATAGCAGAATACGAGGGCCTCATAGCTGGCTTAAAGGCAGCAGCCGCCCTGGGGGTTAAGCACCTCATCATCAAGGGTGACTCACAGTTCCTCGTCAACTTCTCCAACAAAGTATACGAGACCAAGGATGAGCACATGGAGGCGTATCTTGCAAAAGTGCGCAAGATGGAAAAGCAGTTTTTGGGGATGGAGCTGCAGCATGTGCCTCGCAGCACTAATCAGGAGGTTGATGACATCGCCAAGAGGGCATCAAGGCGGCTACCTCAAGAGCCTGGCGTTTTCGAGGAATGACTCTTCAAGCCCTTAGCATCACCGTCACTATCAAGCACAACACAACCTTGGGAGGAGCTCCCTCAACCGCCTGCCTCAGGAGCCTTGGCCTGTGGCCCAACCTCAGGAGCGCGCTTGCTCCTGGCGCTGGAGCCTCAGGAAGGATGTTGGACTACGGAGCTCAAGGACTACCTGATGCAAGGGACTCTACCAGAGAAAGAAGAGGACATGGAACGCATGGCCCGGCAGGCCACGGCCTACTGCATCCAAGATGGACAGCTCCACCGGAAGCGGCCCAACAATGTTTCCCTGCGTTGCATCTCCAGGGAACAGGGGAAGGAGTTGCTGGCGGACATTCAGGATGGAGACTGTGGGCACCACTCGTCATCATGGACCCTCATTGGCAAGGCATTTTGCAGCAGGTTTTATTTGCCTACAGTACTCAAGGACGCAATCGAGCTGGTGAAGGCTTGTGAAGCCTGTCAATCCACGCCAAGCAGATTCACCAGCCAGCTCAGGGTCTACCGACCATTCCACTCTCGTGGCCGTTCGCGGTTTGGGGGCTGGACATTTTGGGCCCGTTTCCTCAGGCGCCAGGGGGCTATCACTACCTTTACGTCACCATTGACAAGTTCACCAAGTGGGCAGAGGTGGAAGCTGTCCGCACTATCCCAGCTGGCTCCGTAGTCAAGTTCATCAAGGGCCTCGTGAGCAGATTCGGGGTGCCTAATCACATCATCACCAACAACGGTTCGTAGTTCACCAGCAATCTCTTCAAAACATATTGTGCTAACCTTGGAACGCAGATATGCTACGCTTCGGTGGCACACCCTCGGAGCAACGGCCAGGCTGAACGCGCCAACGCAGAGGTCCTGAAAGGCCACAAAACCAGGACCTTCAAGAAGAAGCTGGAGGCCTGCGGCAGGGGCTGGTATGATGAGCTCCAGTCTGTGCTGTGGTCTATCCGCACTACCGCCACCAAGTCAACCGGCGAAACCCCTTTCTTCCTCGTCTACAAAGCAGAGGAGGTCCTCCCTCACGAGATCAGGCGTCACTCCATGCGGGTCCTGGCATTCGATGAAGCGCAGCAGGACGCCATGTGGGAGATGGATCTCGTGCTGGGGGAGGAACACCATCGAGAGGCCGCGCTTCGAGCTGCAAGATACCAACAGGCGCTGCGGCGGTACCACTGCTGCAACATTCGCCCTAGGACTCTCGAGGTAGGTGACCTCGTGCTTAGGCAGGTGCTCTCCACGGAAGGGCTACACAAGCTCTCGCTCATGTGGGAGGGCCCGTTAGAAGGTTGTTCATGTTTCCAGACCAGGCGCCGCACGCTTGGGGACCCAGGAGGGGGTGCACATCCCGAACGCGTGGAACATTCAGCACCTCCGCAGATTTTACCCTTGAAGTAAGGCCCAGTGCCTATAAAGAAGGCCCAGTGCCTGCAAAGAAGGGCCCGACGCCTGTGAAGCTCGTCTCCCCAAGAAAAGGCCTGGTGCCTGTGAAGAAGGCCAATGCCTGTGAAGCTCGCCGCCCGTGACACTCTCACGTAATAATGAGTTGGGGTTGTACACGCCCCGGAGTCTCCGGAGTGCCGCCCTTGGGCCTCGGGTGCTCCCGCCCACGCCCAGTGGCAGCACTTAGCTCCGCGCTGGTGAGAAGACGTCGAAGACTAGATTAGGTGCCGGATGTGGCTTTTCATTTGCTTTCTGCAGTTGGCTTGTTCACCCTTGTTCGAAACTTTATTGGAGTTTCTTTTAGTGTTGTTTGCCATCCCCATCCCTTGATTCTTTGTCTCTGTTTTTCTCCTGACTCGACCTCTCTTTCGCAAGCCTCGAGGGGGCTGCGCGGGCGCCCTCGTGAGAACCTTCTTGCCTAATTTCGTG
Source organism: Triticum dicoccoides (assembly GCF_002162155.2). Lineage (NCBI taxonomy): Eukaryota > Viridiplantae > Streptophyta > Magnoliopsida > Poales > Poaceae > Triticum > Triticum dicoccoides. Next base: position 279,993,936 of record NC_041385.1, read on the forward strand.
AGGCTTCCTCACTCAAGTTCACAGCGGGAGCACCCCTCCCGGTCAATGCCCCACGGGCATCACGAAGCGAACACAGGACCTGAGCCGGTCACCCTCACGACTAAGGTTCGAAAGCTATCCTCGCGGCTAAATTTTGTAGACTTCAAGACGCCCTATGAGGCCTCAGGCAGGTACCTCACGAGGCGAAAACGGCAGTGAGCCCCTCGAGCTAAGTTGTTCCTACGCACAAGCACGCAGCCGCAACACCACAACAGAGCATGGGAATAATAAAAATAGGATAATAATTAAGGGCAATAGTCAAACACGCCCCCACACGGCTCCATACTTCTCTCTCTCTAAGCAGGAAAAGAAGATAAACAAAATAAATGCGGCGTGCCCGACGACGGCTCGTGAGGGGGGATTCAAACCACCCTCCTGAGCTCAATCAGACTCCTCCTCACGCTTCACCGAGGCACGACGACGGGATGATCCGCTACCACCCTCGAAGCAAGCGCGGCAGTGCGGTGGTTGATCGCAGCCACCGCTGGAGGAGCTGTCACTAGAGGGGGAGCCGCTGAAGCATGGGGAGCTGCAAGCGCCGTCAGCAGCAGGCTCGCCTTCGTCCTCGTGGCGGCCGTCGCCAAGCCCCAACACTTGGTCACTGTCATCATCTTCAGGGCAGCACCCGACACGGCAGCCGTCTTCTCCAAATACCCTCACGTAGAGGGTCTCATCACCGTCAAACTTGAAGTGCAGGGTGCACCGCCGGCCCAGGCCGCGCGCACGGGCAAACGTCTGCCAGCCGCGGTCCAAGGCCACGTTCCCGGCGATGGAGATCTCCACCGAAACCTAGGAAGCCCTGCTGCAGCAACCATCCGCCTGGAACAAGAGGCCGCCTGGAGCGCCAACCAGGAGTTCGCTGGCGAAGAAGCGGGGAAGCTGGAGCCAGCTACCGTCCGGGTCCGCCCACCACACGACAAACTCCGGCAGCACCTCGGCCGAGTGGAAGCGCGGCCTGGGAGGCCGCGCGGCCACAACGCGCCTTCCCTCACCCACTGGATGGCCGACACCGTGCGAGGGACCACCGCCGCGACCACGAGGAGCCACCGTAGGATTCGCGTGGTGCTTACGAGGGCGACCACGACCACACTTGGGCGGTGGGGAGTCCGGCCCTTCATGGCGAGTCCGCGGCCGAGAACCTCTTCGTCGGTGCCATGGGACACGGCGGGCGACTGGAGCAAGGAGGAAGAAGAAGCGAGTGGGGGAAGGGAGATGTGCAGCGGGGGCTCGCGCCCTCCCGCATTTATAACCCAAGGGAGGCCAGCCGTCGGCCTCCACGATCGCAGGTAATCATGACTCTTTTTGCATGCAGCAGGGACTCGTCAAATCGGGCAGTTGCTGAGGCAGCATGGGAAAGCGGAGACGCCCATGTCCAATCAACCGCCACGCGGCGACCAAGGCAGCAGGCTGTTGGGACCCGTGGCGCTCCGCACTTGCCCTTTCGCTTCGCTGCTAAGCCAAGTCTGAGCCACCTTGGGCCCGGGGGCTACTGTCGGTGTTCTGGGAACGGGGGTCCCCAGACTTGCCTGCCTGCGGCCTGCGGCGTGGCTCAAGGGGTGGCCCAACACGGCCCATCTGCATTAACTCAAGCTCAAGACCCTCGCGAAGGGCCAAGCCTCGCGGGGCGGACGACGCAAGGCTTCCTCAGGGAAGGCCTCACCAGGCAGGCTCGCGAGGAGGCGGAGAGATCAAGGCAGGGGTACCTCGCGAGGTGCTCGTGATGCAAGCCTTGACGATCAAGACCAGGCGGGCACCGACCTGTGTAGTGTCCTTGTTTCCTCTTTGGTGCAAAGGGGGCAAGCGCAGGTGGGGAGTACCGAGGCATCAAGCAAAGGTTACCATTTCGGTGCAACAAGACCAAGACCAGCAGAGCGGCAGAACGAAGATCATCGTGGAGCCCAAGACGGCGTCATTGCCAGTGCCTTTGGCAGCCGAAGACCAACTTTAGTTAGGATAACTTTTACTAGATGTTCCCCTTCAAAATGGCCGTTGTTGCCGCCCTTCCCGCTCAATATTTGTGAAGAGGACCAGGGGCCTCTATATATAGAGATAGCCACCACCACAGTAGGGGGGACAATCATCAAGATCTCACTGAAAGCCAACAGAGACAGAGCAACTCCTCTCCAAGCACACCACCACAAGAACACCCCTCGCGAGGCTGTTCTTCCTCTGTACTGTTCATCATCAGCCTCTGAGGCAATCCACTGTTGGGGAACATAGTAATTTCAAAATTTTCCTACGCACACGCAAGATCATGGTGATGCATAGCAATGAGAGGGGTGAGTGTTGTCCACGTACCCTCGTAGAACAAAAGCGGAAGCGTTAGCACAATGTGGTTGATGTAGTCGTACGTCTTCACGATCCAACTGATCAAGTACCGAACGCACGGTAGCTCCGAGTTCAGCACCCGTTCAGCTTAATGACGTCCCTCGAACTTCGATCCAGCCGAGCTTTGAGGGAGAGTTCCGTCAGCATGATGGCGTGGTGACGATGATGATGTTCTACCGATGCAGGGCTTCGCCTAAGCACCGCTACGATATTATCGAGGTGGACTATGCTGGAGGGGGGCACCGCACACGGATAAGAGATCAATGATCAATTGTTGTGTCTATGGGGTGCCCCCCTCCTCCGTATATAAAGGGGGGGAGGAGGAGAGGGCCGACCAAGCGGAGTGGCGCGCCCAAGGGGGGGAATCCTACTCCAAGTAGGTTTGGCCCCCCTTTCCTATTCCAAGTAGGAGAAGGGGGAAGGAGGAGGTGGAGAGAAGGAAGGAGAAGGGGGCCGTCGCCCCCTTCCCTTTCCCAATTTGGATTGGGGAAAGGG
>NC_041385.1:279997023-280012088 GCF_002162155.2 Triticum dicoccoides
GGTCCGGTAACCCCCGGTACTCCGATATATATTGGATAACCCCCGGAACCATTCCGGTGTTCGAATATAGTCGTCCAATACATCAATCTTCATGTCTCGACCATTTCGAGACTCCTCGTCATGTCCGTGATCACATCCGGGACTCCGAACTACCTTCGGAACATCAAAACTCATAAACTCATAATATAACCGTCATCTAACTTTAAGCGTGCGGACCTTACGGGTTCGAGAACTATGTAGACATGACCGAGACACGTCTCCGGTCAATAACCAATAGCGGAACCTGGATGCTCATATTGGCTCCCACATATTCTACGAATATCTTTATCGGTCAAACCGCATAACAACATACGTTGTTCCCTTTGTCATCGGTATGTTACTTGCCCGAGATTCAATCGTCGGTATCTCAATACCTAGTTCAATCTCGTTACCGGCAAGTCTCTTCACTCGTCATGTAATGCGTCATCCCGTAACTAACTCATTAGCTACATTGCTTGGAAGGCTTATAGTGATGTGAATTACTGAGAGGGCCCAGAGATACCTCTCCGACAATCGGAGTGACAAATCCTAATCTCGAAATATATCAACTCAACAAGTACCTTAAGAGACACCTGTAGAGCACCTTTATAATCACCCAGTTACGTTGTGATGTTTGGTAGCACACAAAGTGTTCCTCCGGTAAGCGGGAGTTACATAATCTCATAGTCATAGGAACATGTATAAGTCATGAAGAAAGCAATAGCAACATACTAAACGATCAAGTGCTAAGCTAACGGAATGGGTCAAGCCAATCACATCATTCTCCTAATGATGTGATCCCGTTAATCAAGTGACAACTCATGTCTATGGTTAGGAAACTTAACCATCTTTGATTCACGAGCTAGTCAAGTAGAGGCATACTAGTGACACTATGTTTGTCTATCTATTCACACATGTATTATGTTTCCGGGTAATACAATTCTAGCATGAATAATAAACATTTATCATGATATAAGCAAATAAATAATAACTTTATTATTGCCTCTAGGGCATATTTCCTTCAGTCTCCCACTTGCACTAGAGTCAATAATCTAGATTACACAGTAATGATTCTAACACCCATGGAGCCTTGGTGCTGATCATGTTTTGCTCATGGAAGAGGCTTAGTCAACGAGTCTGCAACATTCTGATCCGTATGTGTCTTGCAAATCTCTATGTCTCCCACCTGGACTTGGTACCAGATGGAATTGAAGTGTCTCTTGATGTGCTTGGTTCTCTTGTGCAATCTGGATTCCTTTGCCAAGGAAATTGCACCAGTATTGTCACAAAAGATTTTCAGTGGACCCGATGCACTAGGTATGACACCTAGATCGGATATGAACTCCTTCATCCAGACTCCTTCATTTGCTGCTTCCGAAGCAGCTATGTACTCCGCTTCACATGTAGATCCCGCCACGATACTTTGTTTAGAACTGCATCAACTGACAGCTCCACCGCTCAATATAAACACGTATCCGGTTTGCGATTTAGAATCGTCCGGATTAGTGTCAAAGCTTGCATCATGTAACCATTTACGACTAGCTCTTTGTCACTTCCATAAACGAGAAACATATCCTTAGTCCTTTTCAGGTATTTTAGGATGTTCTTGACCGCTGTCCAGTGATCCACTCCTAGATTACTTTGGTACCTCCCTACTAAACTAATAGCAAGGCACACATCAGGTCTGGTACACATCATTGCATACATGATAGAGCCTATGGCTGAAGCATAGGGAACTTCTTTCATTTTCTCTCTATCTTTTTCAGTGGTCGGGCATTGAGTCTGACTCAATTTCACACCTTGTATTACAGGCCAGATCCCTTTCTTTGCTTGATCCATTTTGAACTTTTTCAAAACTTTATCAAGGTATGTACTTTGTGAAAGTCCAATTAAGCGTCTTGATCTATCTCTATAGATCTTGATGCCCAATATATAAGCAGCTTCACCGAGGTCTTTCATTGAAAAACTTTTATTCAAGTATCCTTTTATGCTATCCAGAAGTTCTATATCATTTCCAATCAATAATATGTCGTCCACATATAATATTAGAAATGCTACAGATCTCCCACTCGCTTTCTTGTAAATACAGGCTTCTCCAAAAGTCTGTATAAAACCATATGCTTTGATCACACTATCAAAGTGTTTATTCCAACTCCAAGAGGCTTGCACCAGTCCATAAATGGATCGCTGGATCTTGCATACTTTGTTAGCATCCTTTGGATCGACAAAACCTTATGGTTGCATCATATACAACTCTTCTTCCAGAAATCCATTCAGGAATGCAGTTTTGACATCCATTTGCCAAATTTCATAATCATAAAATGCGGCAATTGCTAACATGATTCGGACAGACTTAATCATCGCTATGGGTGAGAAAGTCTCATTGTAGTCAACCCCTTGAACTTGTCGAAAACCTTTCGCAACGAGTTGAGCTTTGTAGACAGTAACATTATCATCAACGTCAGTCTTCTTCTTGAAGATCCATTTATTCTCGATGGCTTGCTGATCATCAGGCAAGTCAACCAAAGTCCATACTTTGTTCTCATACATGGATCCCATCTCAGATTTCATGGCCTCAAGCCATTTTGCGGAATTTGGGCTCATCATCGCTTCCTCATAGTTCGTAGGTTCACCATGGTCAAGTAACATGACTTCTAGAATAGGATTACCGTACCACTCTGGTGCGGATCTTACTCTGGTTGACCTACGAGGTTTGGTAGTAACTTGATCTGAAGTTTCATGATCAATATGATTACCTTCCTCACTAATTGGTGTAGTCGTCATAGGAACCGGTTTTTTTGATGAACTATTTTCCAATAAGGGAGCTGGTATAGTTACCTCATCAGGTTCTACTTTCATCCCACTCACTTCTTTCGAGAGAAACTCCTTCTCTAGAAAGGATCCATTCTTGGCAACAAATGTCTTGCCTTCGGATCTGTGATAGAAGGTGTACCCAACAGTTTCCTTTGGGTATCCTATGAAGACACATTTCTCCGATTTGGGTTCGAGCTTATCAGGTTGAAGCTTTTTCACATAAGCATCGCAGCCCCAAACTTTACGAAATGACAACTTTGATTTTTTGCCAAACCACAGTTCATAAGGCGTCGTCTCAACGGATTTTGATGTTGCCCTATTTAACGTGAATGCAGCCGTCTCTAAAGCATAACCCCAAAATGATAGCGGTAAATCAGTAAGAGACATCATAGATCGCACCATATCTAGTAAAGTACGATTACGATGTTCGGACACACCATTACGTTGTGGTGTTCTGGGTGGCGTGAGTTGCGAAACTATTCCGCATTGTTTCAAATGTAGAGCAAACTCGTAACTCAAATATTCTCCTCCATGATCAGATCGTAGAAATTTTATTTTCTTGTTACGATGATTTTCAACTTCACTCTAAAATTCTTTGAACTTCTCAAATGTTTTAGACTTATGTTTCATTAAGTAGATATACCCATATCTGCTCAAATCATCTGTGAAGGTGAGAAAATAACGATACCCGCCGCGAGATTCAATATTCATTGGACCACATACATTAGTATGTATGATTTCCAATAAATCAGTTTCTCGCTCCATAGTTCCGGAGAATGGCGTTTTAGTCATCTTTCCCATGATGCATGGTTCGCAAGTACCAAGTGATTCCAAAAGTCCATCAGTATGGAGTTTCTTCATGCGTTTTACACCAGTATGACCTAAACGACAGAGCCACAAATAAGTTGCACTATCATTATCAACTCTGCATCTTTTGGCTTCAACTTTATGAATATGTGTATCACTACTATCGAGATTCATCAGAAATAGACCACTCTTTAAGGGTGCATGACCATAAAAGATATTACTCATATAAATAGAACAACCATTATTCTCAGATTTAAATGAATAACCGTCTCATCAAACAAGATCCAGATATAATGTTCATGCTCAACGCTGGCACCAAATAACAATTATTTAGGTCTAAAACTAATCCCGAAGGTAGATGTAGAGGTAGCATGCCGACGACGATCACATCGACTTTGGAACCAAAGTATGACATGTTGGTAAGCAGTGTGACTTGTATCGCCCACAACTCACTTGTGTTCTACTCGTGCATCTAACATCAACGCATAAAACCAGGCTCGGATGCCACTGTTGGGGAACGTAGTAATTTCAAAATTTTCCTACGCACACGCAAGATCATGGTGATGCATAGCAACGAGAGGGGAGAGTGTTGTCCACGTACCTTCATAGACCGAAAGCGGAAGCGTTAGCACAACGCGATTGATGTAGTCGTATGTCTTCACGATCCGACCGATCAAGTACCGAACGCACGGCACCTCCGAGTTCAGCACACGTTCAGCTCGATGATGTCTCTCAAACTCCGATCCAGCCGAGCTTTGAGGGAGATTCCGTCAGCACGACGGCGTGGTGACGATGATGATGTTCCACCGATGCAGTGCTTCGCCTAAGCACCGCTACGATATTATTGAGGTGGACTATGGTGGAGGGGGGCACCGCACATGGCTAAGAGATCAATGATCAATTGTTGTGTATATGGGGTGCCCCCCTGCTCCGTATATAAAGGAGAGAGGAGGAGAGGGCCGACCAAGGGGAGAGGCGCGCCCAAGGGGGGGCAATCCTACTCCAAGTAGATTTGGCCCCCCTTTCCTATTCCATGTAGGAGAAGGGGGAAGGAGGAGGTGGAGAGAAGGAAGGAGAAGGGGGGCCGCCGCCCCCTTCCCTTTTCCAATTCGGATTGGGGCAAGGGGGGCCGCGCGCCACCTCCTGGCCTCCCTCTCTCCTTTCCACTAAGGCCCATAAGGCCCAATAGCTTCCCAAGGGGGGGGGGTCCTGTAACCCCCGATACTCCGATATATATCCGGTAACCCCCGGAACCATTCCGGTGTCCGAATATAGTCATCCAATATATCGATCTTCATGTCTCGACCATTTCGAGACTCCTCGTCATGTCCGTGATCACATCCGGGACTTCTACAACCTTCGGTACATCAAAACACATAAATTCATAATATAACTGTCATCTAACTTTAAGCGTGCGGACCCTACGGGTTCGAGAACTATGTAGACATGACCGAGACACGTCTCCGGTCAATAACCAATAGAGGAACCTAGATGCTCATATTGGCTCCTACATATTCTACGAAGATCTTTATCGGTCAAACCGCATAACAACATACGTTGTTCCCTTTGTCATCGGTATGTTACTGGCCCGAGATTCGATCGTCGATATCTCAATTCCTAGTTCAATCTCGTTCCCGGCAAGTCTCTTTACTTGTTACGTACTGCATCATCCCATAACTAACTCATTAGTTCATTGCTTGCAAGGCTTATGGTGATGTGCTTTACCAAGAGGGCCCGGAGATACCTCTCCGACAATTGGAGTGACAAATCCTAATCTCGAAATATGTCAACTCAACAAGTACCTTTGGAGACACCTGTAGAGCACCTTTATAATCACCCAGTTACGTTGTGATGTTTGGTAGCTCACAAAGTGTTCCTCCGGTAAGCGGGAGTTACATAATCTCATAGTCTTAGGAACATGTATAAGTCATGAAGAAAGCAATAGAAACATACTAAACGATCAAGTGCTAAGCTAACAGAATGGGTCAAGTCAATCACATCATTCTCCTAATGATGTGATCCCGTTAATCAAATGACAACTCATGTCTATGGTTAGGAAACTTAACCATCTTTGATTCACGAGCTAGTCAAGTAGAGGCATACTAGTGACACTATGTTTGTCTATGTATTCACACATGTATTATGTTTCCGGGTAATACAATTCTAGCATGAATAATAAAATTTATCATGATATGAGGAAATAAATAATAACTTTATTATTGCCTCTAGGGCATATTTCCTTTAGTAGCACACTGTTCCCACACCACGGAACCCATGGCCTCGTCATCCCATTCGGGTGGACCAATGACATTCCGACGAAACCGACCTACTGTCATGACACTCTCTCGGCCACTCCGACTCACTCCCCACTGGGCTAGTCCTGGGTGGCCCCGTGTCTACCAAAGACACAACGACCACCGTCGTGGCCACGATCCCACACGGGGACCCGGTACCATAAACTCAACAACGGGCACACAAGGCTTATGTCCGCCTACCTGATCAGGGTAGCGCGCGCCCATAACCTTCCCTAGTTGGAGGCACCGACTAGAGGCACGACAATAGATCGCATTAAGGTCGTCCCATACCGGCAAATGTGGCTGCACTGAAAAAGTTTTATTTGGCGGCACAATGACTCGATCCCATCGATGACGGAGGAGGTTTGTTATTATTAAGTCATTTTATTTCCTTCTCCATCATCATGAACATGAATGCAACAATGAGCATGCAACATACAACGCATGAACAAAATATCAAACTTCTCAAGTGAACAACCATAGCACAAAGAACATGACAGTGCCAAGTACTAGCATACCAACAGTGCACTACAATTATCATAGCATTTTATAAAAATGACATGAAAATAAAGTAGAGTAGTGACATGGCATTATCAATAACAACATTCTAACTAGCATGGCAAAAGATAGCATGAAAACACAAGCATGCATGATAAGCATAACGGAATAACTACAGATGAAAACAAGAAGAAATAACTGCAACTACACACACACAAGGTGCTAGCAAAGTCAACATGCAAGTTCAGGGCTCATGAGAAGAGGTTGGCTTGCCTGGGGGTCGACAAATACTCCGAGAAGAAGTGAGAAACAACCGCAGAAAAATTTACCGGAAACAGTTCTCTCTCGGAGGGGCTGTTTATGGACAAGGGAAAAATGGTCATTTTCAGAATGTGCAAACATGGTGAAAATGATCTCATTAGAAAGGACTCAACGAAACGAAAACATGGGCTGTGGAATCACCTGATTCGAAGTTACGGTTGTCGAGATACGAAGGGTTGAAGTTCAGGGACCTATCGGTGAATTTTTTTCAGCCAACAGGCAACTGGAGGAAAAACTAAACGCGTATTTCGGCAAAACGCGCGTCCACTTATCCACGTCAGCCCACACCTTGTGCGGCTGACGGGTGGGACCCACGTTGACTTATCCCTCTCCTCCCGCTCCTTCTTCTTTCTCCCGACACCACGCATAGATCAGAGGAGGGGCGAGGCAGCAGCGAGGCCGGCGCCGGCCCGGCCAACTCCGGCCACCTCCCGCTGGTGTGAGCGCATCGGCGAGTGCGAGGAGAGGCCGTGCATCCTCTTGGACCCCGCAGCACCGCCAGGACGGAGCATAACGACGGCGGCTAGCGGCGACCGAGGATGAGTGCGGCAGCCGAACTTGGGCGCGTGACCACGGTGGCTCCGGCGACGAGGCGAGGAGCTGGGAGGGTCCGCCGGAGTTTGGAGGGTCTGGTGGGGATGCTAGGAGGGAGAAAGGGGCTCCAGTGGTCATGAATTTAGCTGGTCACTGATGATGGCCATGGCGGGTATGGAGGTCAGGGAGGGGCTCTAGGCTCGGGGTGAGGCTCAGGGAGGGATGGTGGACTGCGAGAGAGCTCGGGGCATGCTTAAATAGCCGCAGGGAGAGCTCGGGAAGGAGGGGAGGAATTGGCTGCGGCGGGCGACGTGTCCGCGAGTCAGTGACGTCATAGCGTCGGCAGGCGCGGCCAAGGCTCACGGGCAGCGGCGGGAAGGCGACGAGGAGGAATCACGATGAGCAGCAGAGGCTCACGGAGACGAACGGAGGAAGAGGACAGGAGCGAGGAAGAAGACGGGCCCACAGGCGCTCACTGTTTGGTCTTTAGAACAGCTCGCCGGAGAAGAAAACAGAGGGGGCCACAGGTCCAGGGGGAATAGGACGGCGAGGGGGAGCTGTGGGACATTAATGGCGAGGCCAGAGACGGTCGGAGCAGCGTTGCCGACGAGAACAGTGGCTAGACCACCGTTTGGCTGGCTGCCCTTGTGGTCACCACTAGCATAGCACACTCTGGAGGTTTTACTGATGCCAGCTCATGTCTACTGCATAGTCCTTCATAGATAGAGTGTTACTACGGTAAAGGTTTGGGTAGAGACAAATAGAGCTGAGTAAACCAAGCTCCACAAGTTTGCTGTTGCAAACTTGGCAACATCCTAGAGAGTAAACCAGAGAGGGTAAATGGCAAACTTGATGTCTAGGAGGCTTAGGGTAGCAAGGACTACGGTCCTGGGAATTATGAGCTCATTATGACAATGATTTAACATAGTAGCTGTGCAAATGCCAAATCTGGTCCAGAAACTAAATGATGATGAAGAACTCACTAGGGGGTTGGATTGATCTATAACTTGGCAAATCTTCATGATTTGGTCATAAGTAGATGCTATAAAAAGATAACACCAAATGGACTTGCCAAATTGGTACTTGCTTCACAAGCATTACTTTTGACCAGAAACTTGGGAAAATTCTAGGAAAATATTGGCTAAATGGAATTATCCGAACTCTTGGGTAGGTGGTTTATATGGATAGGAGAAGGCTTGGAATTATTTTCAGCCATAATGGAGCAACATAAAATATACTTGCTTCACAAACAGAAAATTTGGGCAGAAAACAAGAATTGCTCTTATGCTCACATAGCTCAATGCAATGAGCTGAATTTGGGTGAACGCTAATTATTTGGGATACTTGAGAGGATGCAAAAGTTTCATCCCATTTGGAAACTCTATGAAGGTACTTCCTTCACAAGGTGACAATCTGGTCAGAAAATTTGAAAAATCTCATAGGGAGCTAGGATAATTGGATTGAGCTCATCTTTGGTATCCATGGGTGATTTATCAATATTAATCACCTTGCCAATTTGCAGCTCAATAGGAATTAGGAATGAAGCACTTCCTTTGCAAAATTTTAGAGAAGGCAGAAACTTGCATTGGATCATGTGCCCAATTTTTAAACTGATGAACATGAGGTGATGATGGAACTAGTGATTATATAGCAAGGACAAGCTCCACAATTTATGTGGGAATTTTCCCTTTATAAAAATAGTAGTTCCTTTAGAAAATGGCAGAAATGCAATATTGGCATTAAATAGGAAAGGGCAATTTTCCTTATTTAATATGGCCAATATAATTGCCAGAGCTTGGGTTAGGCATAAATATCAACTCCACAAATTCACATGAATTTAGGAGATGGCTAGATATGCCTTTTGATTTTATTCCTCAGAAAGGCAAGAAAAGGAATAAATCATAATTCAAAAATATTGCATGGGACTTGGCAATATTTTTGCATATCCAAGGTTGAAAAGGATAGGAGGGTGTCTAGGAACAGATGGGATGATCAACAGATCGAGGAAAATGATAGCCCCTTTGAAATCACAAAGGGCATATTCAAATCCCAAAAATTGGGAATTAGGGTTTGAGAGAGTTTAAGATGCTGCAACTAAGGTCTTGCCCACTCAAAAAGACATGAGCAAGTTTTGAAAGGTTGGAAATGACAAGAAATCTCAGAGTCATCAGCAAAACTCAGGAGAAATATTTTTGAAAATGAGTGCCAGGAAGGAATAACAACACAAAAATTGATAACCCAATTTTGGTGCTATTACAAACCTTCCCCCCTTAAAAAGAATCTCGTCCTCGAGATTCCTAGGGTTATAGTACAATGAAAAGATAACCACTCCGGGGAAAAATCTCTGGGTTAAAGTTTAACCCTTTGGTCAAACTGGAACGAGTTGGGGCACCGATAATTGGTACACCCAGGAAGAGATTGGGGCAAACACGGGTATATCCACGGCTAGGGGCACTCGAGATCAAACTCTCAAAAAATTGCTAGATGCACCCAGTGAGCAGTGGACTCACCTGCTGACACGTTGGTCCAGGGCCCACCGGAAGCCTCCTTCTTCTACCTCCGGCTAGCTGCTTCTCCTGTGCTACTGCTTCATATGTAGCTTGGCGCGGTGCGCATCTAGCTCCTACGGCGATGAGGTCCCTAGCGCCGTAGTGCGCGGCATGCACGGCACCGGTGCAGCGAGCACTCATGTCACGGGCCAGCACCTTGTCGGCACTGCTCGCGGATTCGCCTCCTGGACGCAGGTGATCGGGAGACGAGCGAGTTTCCTGGACTCCGCTCACCGTACACCAGGGTTGGGCTATAAAAACGGCAATGCGACTTGCTTCCAACATACAAACACAATGCCACTCTACTACCTCTTCAGTTTGAGCGAGATCGAGCCGAGCTCCTTCGGCAAGGAGGTGTTCTTGGTCGCGCTACGGTTGTTCCTCGTGGCACTGCTGGGCACGCTGATCGGCTCATCGATCCTCCTGGTGATTCTCATCAGGAAGGAGCAAGCTCGAGACAACGCGCGGCTATTGGCTCGAGGTGTGGAAGAAGATGGTGCACGGGGTAGTCCTTCACCACGCTTGATTCTCTGTCGCTTTGCGACGGCGGAGTAATCGCGTGCTGCGGTGGAGCAGTGATGATGACTTGCTGCGCCATGCAAGGCAGTGATGGTGGTGGAGAAGGGGTCCAGATGCAGGTGAGGTGGCTACGCTAGCTCAGGAGTCGATTTAGGGCACGGGAAAAATTTCGCGGATCGCTCCACGAAATGTAGGTGTCGAGGTAGAATCGGAGTTGAAATCTGTATCGGGAAGTTGTAATGGAACAAAAGAAATAAAGCTGGCAGTGTTTCTCCGGAAACACAATTGGGTTCACGAAAAAGAATCGGGGACGAGAAATGGCCAGATGACAATGGCCTCTTTGAGGTTCCGGGTTTGGAAAATCTGGCATACGGGGGATGCACAGATAGAGAGGGATATGTGGCATTGCATTCCCCTGAGTAGTGCTCAAATGTACTCATGGGTGAACCGGGTATGCGTGCAGTATGCAGTAAAATCTAAAGAAATAGACAGATGCAAAAACATGCAACGGAAAAACGCATCAGACAATTCACACTAAGGTGTTTTAATACTAGTGGGTATATGTACTCCTGGTATACATATACCTATGCAGTGCGTATTTTATTAAAGACTCGGGACGAGTCAATGTTGTTTTTAGTGTATGTGTTCTGCTGATTAAAATCTTGTTAGCACACATTGCCAACCCTATCAAACATTTCTGTTTGACAGATAGACGAGCAAAAACAAACACACAAACAAAAGCAAGCAAGCAAATGACACAGCATATGGGTTACAATAGTACCAGCATACAACAAGCACATACGCGCTACGCGCTAAACGAAACTACTCGCTATGGGATACATGGTTCCATCCTCATATCGGGGATGAATAGACAGACCGATCAACTAGCAAGAACCACCGACTGCATGACTGAGGTCATGCAGAAGACTGGCCTTGTTGGGGCTCTCCCGAAGGACGAAGACTGAGCCAATATCCATCTTCACGTGTGACACTTCTATGGGTTGGGGCAGTGGGGCTGAAATTGCTCCAGGAAAATGCTGCTGGTGGACCCGGAGAAGAGCCTTGTCGAGGGTGATGATGTTTGGCTTGGGCCATAGCACAGGCTGAGAGGATTGCACTGGTTAGGATGGCGTTGGGCAAACAGCTTGTGATGCGAACTTACGAGCCTCACGGTAAGCTTCCTTGACGACTCGTACCACATTATTGTCCATGGATCTAAACTCGGCAAGAGCGTTGAAATCAACATCCCCTGGGCAGTGATGTACTGCACCAGGCAAGCGATTGCGGGATCATCTCCTTGGCTAACGGAAGAAGGCTGCATTACTGCTTTTGCCACAGTGGGGAAAAAGCAGAACTCCCGCCTTGTTGCTACATGCAGGAAGTTGGTTCGGAGGTGTAGGATAGCCTCCATAGCAGCGGCTTGAATGGCTAAACCAAAGGTAGGCATGGCTCTACCCTGTAAAACCAAAGGCTGGACATCTGCTGCAGGACCTAGGCTGATGTGCACTCTTGCAACAAAGCGCTGAAGGTGAGGGACGGGTGTCGATTGGAACACCAGGTAATTGGGGCTAGTCTTACCGCCAAAGGCTTTGGTGAGCATGTCGGCAAGAAGAGGTGGAAATCCAGGGTGGTTGACGGCATAGGTGCGGGTGTAATACATGGAAGTTTTGGAGATGCTAGCCATGACTGGGGAGCTACTGGCTAAGCTTTTCCGCAGGGACATGGCGGGCTGAGGAGCGAGCGATACAGCTAGCGGAAAGGGGGTTTTATAGGAAGCTATGCGGGACAAGCCCGCATGGCATGGCCCCTTTCCCTTAATGGCCAAGGGAAAGCAGTGCGACTGACCAGAAAGGATAGGATTGCTACATGTTCCACGGATAACTAGGCGGGGACAGCGGGGTGAGGACGTGTCGGTCCCGACTGCGCCACCTGTTGATTAACAGTGGCCATGCCGGACGCCAGGGATGGGTCAAATCCCTTAGGATCATTACGGATTGATGGTGGCGGTGATCTAATGCTAGGATAATCTATGCCAGCCTGGCTGCTCTAATACCAAGCCATGTGGCACCCCGATCCGCATGGAGCAGGGGGCCTTCGCACGTCAGCCCAGGATAACGCCTAACGCACGACAGGTCCATGATACAACATTCTAGGTACAAGAATATTCATCAAATACATGTGTATATGATTACATTAGTGATGAATATAATCTTCTGGCATAGCCCTAAGGCTACTTACATGACAGCGGAAGTCTATTTAAATGGCGGCGGAAGTCTTGGTGGCATATCACTCTGGCTGGGCTCCACAACTCACAGGACTGGCAAGATTACAGCCTAGCACGACGGAACAATGAACAATTCGGGCACGACCTACAAAACTGGCATGACACGCCAGGTCAATACATTGAATGTACTTGTAAGACAACCAAATACATAGCATCCAAACAAGCAGAAGACAAAGCAGGAACCAAGCGTATGCAACAACCTATCTCATATCAGAAACTAATCATGGCATGATATCAACCAAAGACATAAATCAAACTAACATCATGGAATCTACTAGCATGGCAACAACATGGTATATCAAATTTACTTCTAACATGGCAATTGAAAAACATAACTTATCATAGCATCTTGAGCATAACATGGCATATCAAAACATGGCATAAGCTCAATCAAAGCATGGCATGGCATCATGAAACTATTCTGAAAATAAACTACCAATCATATCAAATGCAGACATAACATGTTAACTGTATGCAACCATCTCATGTTCTACCATGGTTCTTTAAATGCAAACATATTACTCATGCAATGCAACCAAACTTGTGCACTGAGTCCCTCTGACTCTCATACCAACTGTGATCACTCTTGGATCACAAACGTACCAACCTCAAGGTATCAACTAGAGACATCTTGTGATCCTTCCGACGATCACAACCACGACCAATATTTGGCCTCAAACCGTGATCCTTACAGCGATCACAACCACGACCAATATTTGGCCCGTGATCCTTACGGCGATCACAACCACGACCAATACTTGGCCCGTGATCCTTACGGTGATCACAACCACGACTAATACTTGGCCTCAAACCATGATCCTTACGGCGATCACGACCACATTAATCAACTTAATTATTTCAGGTTTATCCTCCATTTTGACCAAGACCCGATAGTGTGACCTACTAGGAACTTGTGCCCATGACCGAGGACGCGGCTATCAATAGTTTAAATACACTTTGTAGAGGTAGCGCACTGTACCCACACCACGGAACCCATGGCCTTGTCATCCCATTCGGGTGGACCAACGACATTCCAATGAAACCGACCTACTGTCATGACACTCTCCCGACCACTCCGACTCACTCCCCACTGGGCTAATCCTGGGTGGCTCCGTGTCTACCAAAGACACAACGACCACCGTCGTGGCCACGATCCCATACGGGGACCCGGTACCATAAACTCAACAACGGGCACAGAAGGCTTATGTACGCCTACCTGATCAGGGTAGCGCGCGCCCATAACCTTCCCTAGTTGGAGGCACCGACCAGAGGCACGACAATAGATTGCATTAAGGCCGTCCCATACCGACAAATGTGGCTGCACTGAAAAAGTTTGATTTAGCGGCACTATGACTCGATGCCATCGATGATAGAGGAGTTTTCTTATTATTAAGTCATTTTATTTCCTTCTCCATCATCATGAATATGAATGCAACAATGAGCATGCAACATACAATGCATGAACAAAATATCAAACTTCTCAAGTGAACAACCATAGCACAAAGAACATGACAGTACCAAGTACTAGCATACCAACAGTGCACTACAATTATCATAGCATTTTATAACAATGACATGAAAATAAAGTAGAGTAGTGACATGGCATTATCAATAACAACATTCTAACTAGCATGGCAAAAGATAGCACGAAAACACAAGCATGCATGATAAGCATAACATAATAACTACAGATGAAAACGAGAAGAAATAACTACAACTACACACACACAAGGTGCAAGCAAAGTCAACATGCAAGTTCAGGGCTCATGATAAGAGGTTGGCTTGCCTGGGGGTCGACAAATACTCCTGGAAGAAGTGAGAAACAACCGCGGAAAAATTTATCAGAAACAGTTCTCTCTCGGAGGGGGTTGTTTACGGACAAGGGCCAAATGGTCATTTTCAGAATGTGCAAAGATGGTGAAAATGATCTCATCAGAAAGGACTCAATGAAACGAAAACGTGAGCTTTGGAATCACCTGATTCGGAGTTACGGTTGTCGAGATATGAAGGGTTGAAGTTCAGGGACCTATCGGTGAAAAAATTTCAGTCAACAGGCCCCTGGAGGAAAAACTGAACGCGTATTTCGGCAAAACGCGCGTCCACTTATCCACGTCAGCCCGCGCCTTGTGCGGCTGACGGGTGGGACCCGCATTGACTTATCCCTCTCCTCCCGCTCCTTCTTCTTTCTCCCGACACCGCGCGCAGATCAGAGGAGGGGCGAGGCAACAGCGAGGCCTGCGCCGGCCCGGCCAACTCCGGCCACCTCCTGCTGGTGTGAGGGCACCGGCAAGTGCGAGGAGAGGCCGCGCATCCTCTTGGATCCCGCAGCACTGCCAGGACGGAGCATAACGACGGCGGCTGGCGGCGATCGAGGATGAGTGCGGCGGCCGAACTTGGGCGCGTGGCCACGTTGACTCCGGCGACGAG
>NC_041385.1:280012340-280020687 GCF_002162155.2 Triticum dicoccoides
ATTCTAGGAGGGAGAAAGGGGCTCCGGTCGTCACGAATTTAGCCGGTCATCGACGGCGGCCATGGTGGTAATGGAGGTCAGGGAGGGGCTCTGGGCTCGTGGAGAGGCTCAAGGTGGTATGGTGGACTGCGAGAGAGATAGGGGCGTGCTTAAATAGCCGTAGGAAGAGCTCGGGAAGGATGGGAGGAGGTGGCACGCGGCGGGCGACGTGTCCGCGCGTCGGCGACGGCAGGCACGACCAAGGCTCCCGGGCAGTGGCGGGAAGGCGACGAGGAGGAATCACGACGAGCAGCAGAGGCTCACGGAGACGAGGGGCGCTCAGAGACGAATGGAGGAAGAGGACAGGGGCAAGGAAGAAGACGGGCCCACGGGCGCTCACTGTTCGGTCTTTGGAACGGCTCGCCGGAGAAGAAAACGGAGACGGCCAGAGGTCCAGGAGGAAGAGGACGGCGAGGGGGAGCTGTGGGACATTAATGGCGAGGCCAGAGTTAGTCCGAGAAGCGTTGCCGACGAGAACAGTGGCTAGACCACCGTTTTGGCTGGCTGCCCTCGTGGTCACCACTGGCATAGTGCGCTCCTGGAGGTTTTACTGATGCCAGCTCATGTCTACTATGTAGTCCTTCGAAGATAGCGTGTTACTACGGTAAAGGTTTGGACAGAGACAAATAGAGCTGAGTAAACCAAGCTCCACAAGTTTGCTGTTGCAAACTTGGCAACATCATAGAGAGTAAACCAGAGAAGGTAAACGGTAAACTTGATGTCTAGGAGGCTTAGGGTAGCAAGGACTATGGTCTTGGGAATTATGAGCTCATTAGGACAATGATTTAACATAGTTGTTGTGCAAATGCCAAATCTTGTCCAGAAACTAAATGATGATGAAGCACTCACTAGGGGGGTTAGATTGAGCTATAACTTGGCAAATCTTCATGATTTGGTCGTAAGTAGATGCTATAAAAAGATCACACCAAATGGACTTGCCAAATTGGTACTTGCTTCACAAGCATTACTTTTGACCATAAACTTGGGAAAATTATAGGAAAATATTGGCTGATTAAAATTAGCCAAACTCTTGGGTAGGTGGTTTATATGGATAGGAGAAGGCTTGGAATTAGCCATAATGGAGCAAGATAAAATATACTTGCTTCACAAAATGAAAATTTGGACAGAAAAAAAAAGAATTGCTCCTGTGCTCACATAGCTCAATGAAATGAGCTGAATTTGGGTGAAGGCTAGTTATTTGGGATAATTGAGAGGATGGCAAAGTTTCATCCCATTTGGAAACTCTATGAAGGTACTTCCTTCACAAAGTGACAATCTGGTCAGAAACTTTGAAACATTGCACAGGGAGCTAGGATGATTGTATTGAGCTCATCTTTGGTATCCATGGGTGATTTATCAATATTAATCACCCTGCCAATTTGCAGCTCAATAGGAATTAGGAATAGAGCACTTCCTTTGCAAAATTTCAGAGAAGGCAGAAACTTGCATTGGATCATGTGCCCAATTTTTGAACTGATGAACATGAGGTGATGATGGAACTAGTGATTATATAGCAAGGAAAAGCTCCACAATTTATGTGGGAATTTACCCTCCTATAAAAATAGTAGTTCCTTTAGAAAATGGCAGAAATGCAATATTGGTATTAAATAGGAAAAGGCAATTTTCCTTATTTAATTATGGCCAATATAATTGCCAGAGCTTGGATTAGGCATAAATATCAACTCCACAAATTCACATAAATTTAGGAGATGGCTAGATATGCCTTTTGATTTTATTCCTCAGAAAGGCAAGAAAAGGAATAAATCATAATTCAAAAATATTGCATGGGACTTGGCAATATTTTTGCATATCCAAGGTTGAAAAGGATAGGAGGGTCTCTAGGAACAGATGGGATGATGAACAGGTCAAGGAAATGATAGCCCCTTTGAAATCACAAAGGGCATATTCAAATCCCAAAAATTTGGAATTAGGGTTTCAGAGAGTTTAAGATGCTGCAACTGAGGTCTTGCCCACTGAAAAAGACATGAGCAAGTTTTGAAAGGTTGGAAATGACAAGAAATCTCAGAGTCATCAGCAAAACTCAGGAGAAAGATTTTTGAAAATGAGTGCTAGGAAGGAATAACAGCACAAAAATTGGTAACCCAATTTTGGGGCTGTTACACTTCTACCTCTGCAGCATGGTTAATAATATAGCCATGTCAATCACGACGTAGAAATTTCACTGATACAATAGGGCTGGATCTAAGGATGGTGATTCTTTTACTTTGTCTCTTTCTCTTTTTGTCTCATTTACTCATTTTTCATAGGACCACGTGTAGAGGATGGCTATTCATTTCGATGGGACTTCTTCATGGGGTTTAAGACTAAGCAGCTCTGAATTATTCCCGTTGCCCACCACTCTGAATCGTGCCATATATGATAGTACTCTCATTGCAACAATGAGGTCTACTAGGTCTAGCACGTCCTATAAGAAGAGACTGTTACACAAAACATACATCTTGTTGCCTTCTTCCTCATACAGTACATACCACTGGTACGTACTACTAGTACTACTACTCATTCTCCTATAAACCTTGCGCTTGGCTACTCAAAAATATTAACCTTGCGCTTGGATCTTCGCCTCTTCGGGAAGTCGAGCCATAATGGTACTGCAGTATATATCATTCTGGCTATGTGAGACCGAATGAATTGCTACATGTCCACCACGTGGGCAGGGGTCGAGCGAGGGCCGAGTGGAGAGGGGCAAAGGAGAGTGCGTACTAGTACGTCCATTTCAATATGGACTATATACGGAGCAAAATGAATGAA
Source organism: Triticum dicoccoides (assembly GCF_002162155.2). Taxonomy (NCBI): domain Eukaryota; kingdom Viridiplantae; phylum Streptophyta; class Magnoliopsida; order Poales; family Poaceae; genus Triticum; species Triticum dicoccoides. The sequence continues at coordinate 280,015,149 of NC_041385.1, forward strand.
TCTACACTCTAAAATACATCTATATACATCAACGTTTGGAGTATGTACTAGTAGTTCATATTGAAGTCTACTAAAGAACATATAATTCAAACAATATGATAATCTTTCTAACCAAGGTAGGTACGAGGAGTAAACGGAGGGAGTAGTAAAATTTTCTCCTCGTCCTACGAGCCACCACGCGCGTGGGCGAGGGTGCGGGTGTAAGGCAGAGTAGTAAGCAAGCTTCTCCTCGTCCTGCGACTTTGTGAGCCACCGCGCCCGTGGGCGGGGGGAGACGGCGTATTAAGCAAGCTTCTCCTCGTTCTATGAGTTGACGGGACACATCAAAACTAATACGTACAAAGCATCTCCAGTGTATAGAGCCTTGCCTCTAAGGTAGGCCCCACATGGTTTGCTTCTTTTTTAACATAATGCGTCAAGTCGCAATTTGTTTGTTCACCCGTGGTACATGATCCTCCATCAAGTGGACAACCAGTACACGTGTCAAATAACCACGTGGGCTTCCTTTTCGTACAGAAATGAGCTCCATCGTGTACCCGCGCGGGTGTGGTTGGGAAAGAGACGGTAGTACGTGCGCCATGCGTGCACCTCTTGTCTTCATGCACGTCCCCCACCTATGTGTGTGTGAGAGAGAGATACAAACCTAGACAGATGGCGTGTGCATTCGTGAGTGTTTTTTGTTGGGGGTGTGATTTCGTGAATGTATTTGTGGGAATATGTGTCGATGATATCTCAAACAAAAATTTGACACATGCAATGTGTGTGAAATAGAGGCCTATCTATATCATATACAGAGGGGGCAATTCACGAGAAGAGAGGGAGGGGTCATAGATATCGATAGAGTTGAAGAGAGGATCAAGTGGGTGGGTGCAAGATCGATGAAGAGAGCCATTGAAATTTTGTGATTGTAAGTCAAAGATATAGGGCGACTGACCTACCGGAACGTCAGAGGGCATAGGGCAAGTTTGTGTGTGGCAGGGAGACATGACTAGAGCGCTCTCAATGTATCGGTGTGTGTGCGGGGAGGGGGAGACAAAGGCCTAACTAGAGAGGTAGATCGACTCATATGTGTGTTGAGAAGGAGAGACCCAGCTATGTCTTGAGGGAGATCGGTCGACATCCATACATAAGTGAAGGACGAGAAATAGGTTAGGACTGAGAGAGAGGAGGGAGGGAGGGAGGGAGAGAGGGAGAGAGAGAGAGAGAGAGAGAGAGAGAGAGAGAGGTAGAGTGTTGGATGGGTGATGGAGTTGCTTCTCAAAGATGGTGGGAGAGGCCTACTAGACAAACTGAAGGTAGAACTGCAATATTATCAATAAGAGTGGGGATGTGTTTTTGTGTGTGCGTATGCGTGATTGAAGTGTCGGGAGGCATGCATGGATGATGAAGGGGTGTCGGATATCGGGTTCCGGCAAAACCCTTAAGGTTCGAACACTAGGGTGCGCACGAAGGTTTCCTCCTACCGAATCTCGCTCCCAGCCTCGCCGCGATCCCTAAGCTAGATCGATGAACTCACAGCACAAGAGACACAAGATTTATACAGGTTCGGGCCACCGTTGTGGTGTAATACCCTACTCCTGTGTGGTGGTGGTGGATTGCCTCTTGGGCTGATGATGGACAGTACAAGGGAAGAACAACCTCATGAGGAGAGGTGTTCTTGAGCTGGTGTGGTGTTCTGCTTGGAAGGATTTGATCCCTTTCTATTGTGGTGGCTAGCTCTATTTATAGAGGCCCTGGTCCTCTTCCCAAATATTGAGCGGGAAGGGATCCAACAATGGCCATTTTGAAATGGGACAACTAGTACAAGCTATCCTGACCAAAGGTGGTCTTCGCCTGCCAAAGGCGCTGGTGATGACGCTATCATGGGCTACACGATGACCTCCATCCTGCCGTCCTGCTTATCTTGGTCTTGTTGCGCCGATATGGAAACCTTTGCCTAATGCCTCGGTACTCCGCACCTGCGCTTCCCCCCTTAGCACCAAAAGAGGAAACGAGAACACTGCGCGGGCTGGCGCCTGCCTGGCGCCCGCCTGGCCTTGGTCGTCATGGCTTGAGTGACAGGAACCTCATGAGGTACCCCTTGCCTTGATCTCTCCGCCTCCTCGCGAGCCTGCCTGGTGAGGCCGCTCCTGAGGAGGCCTTGTGTCGTCCGCCCCGTGAGGCTTGGCCCCTCGCGAGGGTCTTGAGTGTTGGTTGACGAAGACGGGCCATACTGGGCCACTGGTGGAGCGACACCGCAGGCCGCACGTAGGCAAGTCTGGGGACCCCCGTTCCCAGAACGCCGACAGTAGCCCCTGGGCCCAAGGAGCGCTCGGGCTTGGCTTAGCGGCAAAGCCAGAGGGCAAGTGCGAAGCACCGCGGGCCCAACAGCCTGCGACCTTGGTCGACGTGTGGCGACTGATTGGACGTGGGCGTCTCCGCTTCCCCACGCTGCCTCGGCAACTGCCCGATTTGATGAGTCCCTGCTCCATGCAAAAGGGTCATCATTACCTGCAATCATGGAGGTCGATGGTTGGCCTTCCTTGGGCTGTAAATGAGGAGGGGCGAGAGCCCTTGTCGCCCATCTCTTCTTGCTCCGCATGCTTCTTCTCCCTTACTCTATTGCTTGTAGCGCCCCCATGGCGCCTGTGAAGAGGTTTTCAGCCGCGGAGAAGGGGAAGGCTCGCCAGGAAGGGCCTGGCTTCCCTCCGCCCAAGCACGGATGCGGTCGCCCTCGCAAGCACGATGCGACCCCCGCCGTGGCTCTCTGCGGCCGCGGCGGTGGCCCTTCGCGAGGTGGTGGCCGCTCATGTCGAGGCAGCCCGATTGGTGGAGGAAGGCGTGCTGTGGCCGTGCGGCCTCCCCGGCCGCGCTTCCACTCGGCGGAGGTGCTGCCGGAATTCGTCGTGTGGTCGAAGAACCCGGCCGACAACTGGCTTCAGCTCCCACGCTTCTTCGTCGGCGAGCTGCCGGCCACTGGCCCAGGCAGGCTCTGGTTACATGCAGACGTCTGCTACAGAAGGGCTTCTTGGGTCGCAGTGGAGGTCTCCATCGCTGGCAATGCAGCCTTGGCCAGAGGCTGGCAAACATTCGCCCGTGCGCGCGGCCTGGGCAGGCCGTGCACCCTCCTCTTCAAGTACGATGGCGACGCAACCCTCTACGTGAGGGTGTTCGGAGAGGATGGCCGCCGCGTTGGGTGCTGACCTGAAGACAGCGATAGCGATGAGGAGCTCGGCCTTGGCGACGGTCGTGATGAAGGCGAAGGTGAACCTGCTCCCGGCGGCGACCGTGGCTTGTCAAGCTACGGTGATTCTTCCTCCGACGACAGCTCCTCCAGCGGCGGCTACAATCAACCGCCACGCCACCGTGCCCACCTCGAGGGCAGCAGCGGGTTGTCTCGTCGCCATGCTTCGGTGAAGCGCGAGGTGGGGTCTGGCTGAACTCTGGAGGTCGCCGGAGATCCCTCCTCACGAACTGCTGCAAGGCGCGTGCTGCTTTTGTTTTATTCTCCTTCCGTCCTGCATTGAGAGAGACAAGGATGGGGCCACATGGGGGCGTGCAACAAACTATGATTCCCTAGTTAATCGTGCTGCATTTATCGTTCCTGTGTTGTGTCATGGTATTGTTGTTATGCGTCTGCACGTAGGAACAACTTAGCTTGGCATGTTTGAAGTAGTTTCTGCCTCGCGAGGTGCCCGCTTCAGACCTTTCCGCTGGGCGCCTTAATTGCTGCAAAAAAATCGTTGGGAGAATCATTTTCAAACCTTGTTCGCGAGGGTTGCCAGCCATGGTCCGGCGCTTCGTGTCGCGATGCCCGAGGGGCACGAACTGGGAGGGGTGCTCCCGCTGCGAACTCGAACGAGAGAGCCTCGTGAAAATCAGAAGAGAAATGGCTCATGAGGGCACCCGCGCAGCCCCCTCGCGAGGCTTGCAAGAGAGAGCGCGTCAGACAAAGAGCTGAAAGCAGAAAATGGGGGCAGAAGGCGACAGACAAAACCGGCAAAGAACACCAGAAGCAACTTTAACCAAGGTTCCAACAAGGAAGAGCGAGCCAACTGCGGAAAGCAAATGAAAAGCCGCGTCCGGAACTTAGTCTAGTATTCGACATCTTCTCACCAGCGCGGAGCTAAGTGCTGCCACTAGGCGTGGGAGGGAGCCCCCGAGGCCCAAGGGCGGCACTCCGGAGACTCCGGGGTGTGTACAGCCCCACTGATTATTATGTGAGAGTGTCACGAGCGGTGAGCTTCACAGGCAATGGGCATTCTTCACAGGCACTGGGCCTTTCTCCGGGAAGCGAGAATCACAGGCACTGGGCCTTCTTCACAGGCACCGGGCCTTTCTTCAGGGGTAAAACTTCCGGAGGTGCTGGATGTTCCAGGCGTTCGAGATGGGTACCCCTTCCTGGGTCTCCAGGCGCGCGGCACCAGGCCTGGAGACATGGACGACCTTGAATGGGCCCTCCCATATGGGTGAGAGCTTATGCAGCCCTTCCCTCGAGAGCACCCGCCTCCGGACGAGGTCACCTACCTCGAGGGTTCTGGGGTGGATGCTGCAACAATGATACTGCCGCAGCGCCTGTTGGTATCTTGCTGCCCGTAGCGTGGCTTCGCGGCGGCGCTCCTCCCCCAGCACGAGGTCCATCCCCCGCATGGCGTCCTGCTGCGCCTCATCGAACACCAGGACCCGCGCGGAGTGACGCCTGACCTCGTGAGGGAGAACCGCCTCTGCTCCATAGATGAGGAAGAACGGGGTCTCGCCCGTTGGCTTGGTGGCGGTAGTGCGGATGGACCACAGCACATACTGGAGCTCGTCGTGCTAGCCCCTGCCGTAGGCCCCCAGCTTCTTCTTGAAGGTCCTAGTCTTGAGGCCCCTCAGGACCTCCGCGTTGGCGCGTTCGGCCTAGTCGTTTGTAACGCCCCGGATCCGATGCTCCAGGTGTCATTCAGTTATTCACCATCATTGCCATGTCATTTGCTTGCGTGTTGCATTTTATCATGTCATAATGTGCATTGCATTGCATACGTGTTTGTCTCATGCATCCGAACCTTTTCCCCGTTGTCCGTTTTGCAATCCGGCGCTCCTATGCCCTCCGGCGTTCCCCTTTTCTCTCCTGTTGTGAGTGGGTGTTAAACTTTCTCGGAATGGCCGAGGTTTGCCAAGCAGCCTTGGTATACCACCGGTAGACCGCCTATCAAGTTTCGTGCCATTTGGAGTTCGTTTGGTACTCCAACGGTTAACCGGGTAACCGTAAAAGCCTCCTCTTTGCAGCCCAACACCCCTTCCAAAATGTCCCAAAACCCATCTAACTCCCCTCCATGCTCTCGGTCGTTCGATCACGATCGTGTGGGCGAAAACCGTGCCTCATTTGGACTCTCCTAGCTCCCTCTACCTATAAAACTAGACCTTCCCCGAAGTTTTCGGGTCATTCTACCCCAAACCCTAGATTTTTCCCCTCCGCGCGCGTCGGACATGTCCGTCCCTGGCCGGACGCGTCCGCCGCCGCGCCCCGTCCAATCGGAGGCCGCCACGTGGCGACCGCCGCCGCCCCGCGCCGCCGGCC
>NC_041385.1:280021066-280028273 GCF_002162155.2 Triticum dicoccoides
CCGCCCGCTCCGCCCGAGCGCTCTCCCGCCGCCGCCCGAGGCGCTCCTCCGCCTCTGAGCGCCGCCGCCAGTCTCGCCCCGCCTCCCGTGCTGCGCCGCCGCCCGCGCCGACCAGAGCTCGTCGCCGCGCCGCCTGGCCGCGCCCGGCCCGGCGCCCCGCGTCGCCTCCCCGGCCTCCCCGAGCCCCTCCATCGCCGTCCCCGCGCCGTCCCGTGCCGGATCCGGCGAGATCCGGCCGGATGAGGTCGCTCCGGGACCTTCCTCTCCATCTCCGGCGAAGCTCCGGCCAGATCCGCTGCCGCCTCGTTTTCCGTGCGAAGGTTGGCCCCGAAATCTGCTAAGTCCCCAGATTTTGTGTAATTTTCATGCCATGTTTGACCTGCTGTATCTCTGCATCCGTAGCTCCGTTTCATGCGTGTAATATTTCAAATTGTTCGTCTCAACGAGGACATCATTTCATTCCATTGCATCATATTCATTTTAGGTCATCTTGATGCCTGAATCATCGTTGTAAGAGTGCTTCATGATGTTTTCTGCTGTCTGTTAATAGAATGAGCTCATTTGTCATTTTTGCCATGATTGATGTGTGCATCCTATCAGGTTGATATCTTCATGTGTTTTGATCTATGCTATGTCTTCTTTACAGTGGTGTATGCCATGTATTTTTGTGATCAATGTGGTGACTAGCACAAGCATGCAAACTAGGCATCGTGATGTTGCTGATTTTAGTCCCTGTTCTGCTGTTATTTTCATGCCATGTAAACTTGATGCTACAGAGAGATAGATGCATATTTTGAGATACTTCAGTAAGGGTGTTTTGAACATATGGTTATTGTCTATCCATTCATGCCCTTTGTTGCAATTATGGAGTAGTCTAGCATGTCATTTGAGTGCTCTACTTTTGCTTCAAAATGTTTCCTGGCAGATTGTTCACTTGTTATTCAATGTAGCCAAGGTTGTTGTAGTTGATCCTTGCATGCTATGGACTTGTTCTTGACTTGGTTTGTTTCACAAACATGTCTTCTTGATGATGCTATGCTTATCTTATCATGCAATGACTTGTGGTGAGTGAATCGAGCTTGTTAAGTAGTGTACATGATGTTACTGTTTTGCTAGGCTGAATCTGTTATTTCGTGATGCTATATAAACATGTTGCTACTAATCATTCTACGCATAATCTGGAGATGTTCTATAAACATGTTTTGATCTACATGTCATCCTCTAACCATACATGCCCCTGGTTGCATTTATAGGTTGCTATAGACTGTTCATATCTTGCTCCAAAGTTGCTTCATAATGTTGCTGTCAGCCTGTTAACATTAAGTTCAGTTGTTGTCATGTGTTTTGCTAGTGTTCCATGCATCCTATGACCTTGCTATTGCCATGCTTAGCTTCACAAATATGCCTTATTACTGTTGGTTGCCTTACCATGCCATGTAATGACCTTTAGTGAGTTGCACAAGCTCATCTACATGCCTTCATAATTCTGTTCCTGCCATGTTTAAATCTGTAATATAACTTGCCATGTTTACATGGGTGCCATCATATTTTCTGATCCTTTTTGGCTTATGGTCAGTAAGGTACTTTTGATCTATGCAATTAGTAGTTTCATGCCATGCCTTTGTTTGCCATGATAAGTTCCTGTAACATGTTGTTTGATAGCTCTGAACGTTGCATCATGATGTTATTTTCTGCAAAGTCTGGAATTGTTATAACTTGCAATCTTACCATGTGTGTTTGAGTATGTTCTAGTGATTTCTAGAGATAGCTCAGTGTTCATGTTTTGTAATGCTTTACCTGTACGTCATGCCCATGCCTTTTGTTTTCTTGTTGAGATGCTGTAGCATGTTGTTTTGATGCTTGCAATATGCCTAGTTGCTGTTTTGGACAGATTGTTGCTATAACTTGTTTCATGTGTGTGTGTTGAACCGTTGCTCCGTTTTGAGTGTGCTCTATATGAAACTTGCTTAGAATTGCATGTAGTTTCATATTATCATGTTGCATCCTTGTTTTGAGGTGTTTGCTTGATGTTTGGGTGCATTTTGCATCAATGCCATGTTTAACTTGTTTTGCTCATATCTTCTAGGTCGTAGCTCCGAACTAAACGAACTTTATATGTAACTTGACTAGAATCTCGTCTAGATCATCTTTATGCATATTAAATTGCTGTTTAACAACTTGAACATAAGGTTTATTCAGATCTGGACCAATTTCGAAATATGCATATGAGGACTTACCGGAATTGTTATATGTTGTTCCCGGCCTCGTTTAAACTTGCCTTGATGTGTTGCTCTTGTTTGCATCATTCCTTGCCATGAGTAGCTTCATGTAGCTTTGTCATGCATCATGCTTGTTGTGCATCATGTCTTGTATATGTGTGGTGTGTTTCTCTTCGATAGTTCCTGTTTTGTTGCGATCGGGATTAGTTCGTCTACGCTTGGTTCGGCTTCATCCGTTCATCTTCTTCATGGACTCGTTCTTCTTCCTTGCGGGATTTCAGGCAAGATGACCGCTACCCTGGATCTCAATACTATATTTGCTATGCTAGTTGCTTCGTTCTATCGCTATGCTGCGCTACCTATCAACTGTTTATCAAGCCATCCCATATTGCCATGAACCTCTAACCTTTGACACCTTTCCTATGCAAACCGTTGTTTGGCTATGTTACTGCTTTTGCTCAGCCCCTCTTATAGCGTTGCTAGTTGCAGGTGAAGTTGAAGATTTTCTCCATGGTGGACAGGATTTTGGTTGGGATATCACAATATCTCTTATATTATTAATGCATCTATATACTTGGTAAAGGGTGGAAGACTCGGCCTTATGCCTGGTGTTTTGTTCCACTCTTGCCGCCCTAGTTTCCGTCATACCGATGTTATGTTCCCGGATTTTGCGTTCCTTACGCGGTCGGGTGATTTATGGGACCCCCTTGACAGTTCACTTTGAATAAAACTCCTCCAGCAAGGCCCAACCTTGGTTTTACCATTTGCCTCACCTAGCCCTTTTTCCCTTGGGAGTCGCGCTCTCGAGGGTCATCTTTATTAGATCCCCCCCGGGCCATTGCTTGTCTAAGTGTTGGTCCAAAACTAGAGCACCGTGCGGGGCCATCCCTTGGCAACTTGGGTCACGTCGGTTCCTGTACGCTTCGCTCATCCGGTGTTGCCCTGAGAACGAGATATGCGCAGCTCCTATCGGGATTGTCAGCGCATCGGGCGGCTTTGCTGGTCTTGTTTTACCATTGTCAAAATGTCTTGTAAACCGGGATTCCGAGTCTGATCGAGTCATCCTGGGAGAATGTCTATTCCTTCGTTGATCATGAGAGCTTGTCATGGGCTAAGTTGGGACACCCCTGCAGGGTATAATATTTCGAAAGCCGTGCCTGTGGTTATAGGAAGATGGGAATTTGTTAATGTACGGTTGTAGATAACTTGACACCAAATCCGAATTAAAATGCATCAACCGCGTGTGTAGCCGTGATGGTCTCTTCTCGGCAGAATCCGGGAAGTGAACACAGTTTCTAGGTTATGTTTGACGTAAGTAGGAGTTCAGGATCACTTCTTGATCATTGCTAGCTTCACGTACGTTCTGCTTGCTCTCTTCTCGCTCTTATCTGCGTATGTTAGCCACCATACTTGCTTAGTCGCTGCTGCAGCCTCACCACCTTACCCCTTCCTTTCCTTTAAGCTTTGCTAGTCTTGATACCCATGGTAATGGGATTGCTGAGTCCTCGTGGCTCACAGATTACTACAACAACAGTTGCAGGTACAGGTTGTGCGATGATCATGACGGGAGAGCGATGCTTGCTTGCGTTGAGTTCTTCTTCTGCTTCTTCGATCAGGGGATAGGTTCCAGGTCGGCAGCCTGGGCTAGCAGGGTGGATGTCGTTTGAGTTTCTGTTTGTGTTTCATCCGTAGTCAGATGATGATCTTATGTATGATGATGTTGTATTCATGTGGCATTGTATGCCTTATGTATGTATCCCCATATGTTATGTAATGTTGATGTAATGATATCCACCTTGCAAAAGCGTTTCAATATGCGGGTCTATCCTTGGTGGGACCTTCAAGTTCCTTTTGGATAGGGTCGCATATTGGGCGTGACAAGTTGGTATCAGAGCCTCGACCGACCCTAGGAGCCCCCTTGATTGATCGTGTAGTTTGGCCGATGTTGAGTCTAGAAAGAAAATTGTTTTTGGAGTCTAGTTATATTGGAGAGTAGGAATTCTTTTTACTCCTCAGCCCCTTCGTCGCTCTGGTGAGGAATCTTGACGTAGATGTTTTGAATTATTCCTCTTCCCCTTCAAATTTTCTTTAGGATCACGAAGTTGGTTTTTCGATCGTTGGTTCTCAGCTCTTTTCATCTGGTGCATTTCTCGTTAAGTCGACTCGAGCCTCTTCATCTTTGATTCAATCCTCAGTTGTTTTCTTTTCCCACCCGCCCACCCTTTTTCATCTCAGAACCGGAGTCCGTAATCAAGTATCCATCCTACTCGTGTGAAGCCTTTGCTTTCTTCAACCGGTGTTTCCTCTTCAAGATATTCGTCGTTTTCCCTTCCAAGTTGCCTTTGTTTTCCTGCCCTCCCACCCTCTTCTTCCCGGAGCCTGAGTCTGTTTCGAGCATCAATTCCATTCATGCGGAACCTCTTCAGTCTTTCGTAAATCATTTCAACCGGTGAATTCTCGTCTCAGTGGACATTCTTCATCTCTTTTCTTTTTCGGTGGACTCAATTCAAGTTTTTCGGGTTGATCATATTCTTTTCCTCGAAGTGTTCTCCTTGCTCGTTTTCCTCTCGCCAGTTTATCATTCCGGAGCTCAAGACATCTCAGGAGATTCGTCTGTGTTTGAATTAATTCGAGGTTGTCACCTCATTCAAATATTTCAATTGTTCCGGTGCTTCATCTATCTGTTCAATAATCCTTTTCAACGGTGTTATCTCTTCAGTGGGCCCTAACCCACAAGTCTTTTCCCAGGATCTTACCTGACTCTTCTAATTTCCCCGGAGTTATTCTCAATTCTTTTCAGAGTGTGACGTAAGAATGAATTTCATCAGTCACATGTCTTCTCCAAGATTGATTTCAAATCATTTTCATTGTTGGCTAAACCTCTTTGCTTTTCATTCTCCCGGAGTATCTCAGTAATTTTGGTGGTGTTTCTCGTCGTCTTTTGAAGACCGAAGAAGAGTTTTTCCTTTAAATCTTGTCCGTTCTCCCGGAGATTCGTGGTTCTAGTTTCATATCGTCCTCTCGAATTATTCCAATTGTCAGATATTCTTTCTTACCCATTCGGAGTATGTCAGAAGTTCATTTCTGTTTATTTTCACCGGAGGCCATCGTTCCAGAAGAATTCTTCGTCCTCAGATTTCAGCTACCGTTATCCAATTATCCCGGTGCTTCGTTCAAGTAATCAGCTTGTTATCTCTTTGTTCTTGTGCATCTAAATCCCCTATTGCTTATTGGTTCTTCTAATTCTTCCCGGTGATTCATTCTCTTTCATCAGTCATTTTCAAATTCTTACGGTGGTTCATTCAGATTATTTTTCCTTGATTATCATTTTAATCCATCCGTTCTTTCGAATCCTACCGGTGGTTCATGAAGACTTTCTCAAGTTTTGTGCTATGTTCCCCCTTAATCCTTTTTCAACGAGAATAAGTAACATGTCAAATCCATTGCTTGTCATCAATTTAATTTGATGAAGGATAAGCATACAATAAATCTTATTCTTATTCCATCCAAGTGAGTAATCCCTTCCTTCAGAATTTGTTCTTGATGAATAAATTCTAGTTCCAAGTGTTTTCATCTTTTCTTTTCCGGAGTTCAATTTCCTCAGCCATTTCGTCGGAACCTCCATCTAAATCATCGCAAGGCTCATCTTATTCTTTCATCCTTCTTTCTATCTCTTCATCCTTTTATTACCGGAGTTCTTCATGGTGGTTCTTCATGATTTAATTCATTCTTCAAGAGTTCATCAAGATTCTTGTCGGTGGAGTTCAAGTATTTTTTTTCTTCTCGCGTCTCGAAGTGCAATTAATTCTCTGTATTCTTTGAAGTGGAGTTTTGCATTCCTTCGTTCCTCTCAGCTATTTTAATCTTTTCCGTTTGTGGTAGGTTATCACCTCACAATTTTTGAGATGTTTTCCATAAGACCACAACAAGCTTATTCTTTCGTCGTTGATTTTCTCAACAACTCCATTCAATCCTTCTAAATTCTTTTCATTCCACTATTTCAATTCCTTCCGGAGGTTTTGTGTCATATCTTCAGCAAGTATCATTCCATCCTCTCAACTTCGTGTTCTATTCTTTCCTTGTTCAGTCGGTGTGCTGCCTAAATCCTTTCAGTCTTATTCGTTTCTTATCTTGTTCTAACCGGAGTTGTTTCATAGTCTATCTGATTCCGTGAGCTTTCGATTCTCGTCATTCTCGTCGTTCCCCTCTTCTTCTCGAGTGCTCTCGATTCTTTGCTTCTTCTCTTGAGTTCTGGTTTCACCTCATCCTTTTTCCCTTCCGTCTCGGTCCTAAGATCTCGGGACGAGATCTCTTGTTAGTGGAGGAGTGTTGTAACGCCCCGGATCCGATGCGCCAGCTGTGATTCAGTTATTCACCGTCGTTGCCATGTCATTTGCCTGTGTGTTGCATTTTATCATGTCATCATGTGCATTGCATTGCATACGTGTTCGTATCATGCATCCGAGCCTTTTCCCTGTTGTCCGTTTTGCAATCCGGCGCTCCTATGCCCTCCGACGTTCCCCTTTACTCTCCTGTTGTGAGTGGGTGTTAAACTTTCTTGGAATGGCCCAAGGTTTATCAAGCGGCCTTGGTATACTACCGGTAGACCGCCAGTCAAGTTTCGTGCCATTTGGAGTTCGTTTGGTACTCCAACGGTTAACTGGGTAACCGTAAAAGCCTCCTTCTCTTTGCAGCCCAACACCCCCTCCAAAATGTCCCAAAACCCATCTAACTCCCCTCCATGCTCTCGGTCGTTCGATCACGATCGTGTGGGCGAAAACTGTGCCTCATTTGGACTCTCCTAGCTCCCTCTACCTATAAAACTAGACCTCCCCCGAAATTTTCGGGTCATTCTACCCCAAACCCTAGATTTTTCCCCTCCGCGCGCGCCGGACATGTCCGTCCCTGGCCGGACGCGTCCGCCGCCGCGCCCCGTCCAATCGGAGGCCACCACATGGCGACCGCCGCCGCCCCGTGCCGCCGGCCTG
>NC_041385.1:280028584-280035662 GCF_002162155.2 Triticum dicoccoides
CCGACCGGAGCTCGGCGCCGCGCCGCCTAGCCGCACCCGGCCCAGCGCCCCGCGTCGCCTCCCCGAGCCCCTCCATCGCCATCCCTGCGCCGTCCCGTGCCGGATCCGGCGAGATCCAGCAGGATGAGGTCGCTCCGGGACCTTCCTCTCCATCTCCAGCGAAGCTCCGGCCGGATCTGCCGCCGCCTCGTTTTCCGTGCGAAGGTTGACCTCGAAATCTGCTAAGTCCCCAGATTTTGTGTAATTTTCATGCCATGTTTGACCTGCTGTATCTCTGCATCCGTAGCTCCGTTTCGTGTATGTAATATGTCAAATTGTTCGTCTCAACGAGTACATCATTTCATTCCATTGCATCATATTCATTTGAGGTCATCTTGATGCCTGAATCATCACTGTAAAAGTGCTTCATGATGTTTTCTGCTGTCTGTTAACAGAACGAGCTCATTTGTCATTTTTGCCATGATTTATGTGTGCATCCTATGAGGTTGATGTCTTCATGTGTTTTGATCTATGCTATGTCTTATTTACAGTGGTGTATGCCATGTATTTTTGTGATCAATGTGGTGACTAGCACAAGCATGCAAACTAGGCATCGTGATGTTGCTGATTTTAGTCCCTGTTCTGCTGTTATTTTCATGCCATGTAAACTTGATGCTACAAAGAGATAGATGCATATTTTGAGATACTTTAGTAAGGGTGTTTTGAACATATGGTTATTTTCTATCCATTCATGCCCTTTGTTGCAATTATGGAGTAGTCTAGCATGTCATTTGAGTGCTCTACTTTTGCTTCAAAATGTTTCCTGGCAGATTGTTTACTTGTTATTCAATGTAGCCAAGGTTGTTGTAGTTGATCCTTGCATGCTATGGACTTGTTCTTGACTTGGTTTGTTTCACAAACATGTCTTCTTGATGATTCTATGCTTATCTTGTCATGCAATGACTTGTGGTGAGTGAATCGAGCTTGTTAAGTAGTGTACATGATGTTACTGTTTTGCTAGGCTAAATCTGTTATTTCGTGATGCTATATAAACATGTTACTACTAATCATTCTACGCATAATATGGAGATGTTCTATAAATATGTTTTGATCTACATGTCATCCTCTAACCATACATGCCCCTGGTTGCATTTATAGATTGTTGTAGATTGTTCATATCTTGCTCCAAAGTTGCTTCATAATGTTGCTGTCAGCCTGTTAACATTAAGTTCAGTTGTTGTCATGTGTTTTGCTAGTGTTCCATGCATCCTATGACCTTGCTATTGCCATGCTTAGCTTCACAAATATGCCTTCTTACTGTTGGTTGCCTTTCCATGCCATGTAATGACCTGTACTGAGTTGCACAAGCTCATCTACATGCCTTCATAACTCTGTTCCTGCCATGTTTAAATCTGTAATATAACTTGCCATGTTTACATGGGTGCCATCATATTTTCTGATCCTTTTTGGCTTATGGTCAGTAAGGACTTTTGATCTATGCAATTAGTAGTTTCATGCCATGCCTTTGTTTGCCATGATAAGTTCCTGTAACATGTTGTTTGATAGCTCCGAACATTGCATCGTGATGTTATTTTCTGCAAAGTCTGGAATTGTTATAACTTGCAATCTTACCATGTGTGTTTGAGTATGTTCTAGTGATTTCTAGAGATAGCTCAGTGTTCATGTTTTGTAATGCTTTACCTGAACGTCATGCCCATGCCTTTTGTTTTCTTGTTGAGATGCTGTAGCATGTTGTTTTGATGCTTGCAATATGCCTAGTTGCTGTTTTGGACAGATTGTTGCTATAACTTGTTTCATGTGTGTGTGTTGAACCGTTGCTCCGTTTTGAGTGTGCTCTATATGAAATTTGCTTAGAATTGCATGTAGTTTCATATTATCATGTTGCATCCTTGTTTTGAGGTGTTTGCTTGATGTTTGGGTGCATTTTGCATCAATGCCATGTTTAACTTGTTTTGCTCATATCTTCTAGGCCGTAGCTCCGAACTAAACGAACTTTATATGTAACTTGACTAGAATCTCGTCTAGATCATCTTTATGCATCTTAACTTGCTGTTTAACAACTTGAACATATGGTTTATTCAGATCTGGACCAATTTCGAAATATGCATATGAGGACTTACCGGAATTGTTATATGTTGTTCCTGGCCTCATTTAAACTTGCCTTGATGTGTTGCTCTTGTTTGCATCATCCCTTACCATGAGTAGCTTCATGTAGCTTTGTCATGCATCATGCTTGTTGTGCATCATGTCTTGTATATGTGTGGTGTGTTTCTCTTCGATAGTTCCTGTTTCGTTGCGATCGTGAGGATTCGTTCGTCTACGCTTGGTTGGGCTTCATCCGTTCATCTTCTTCATGGACTCGTTCTTCTTCCTTGCGGGATTTCAGGCAAGATGACCGCTACCCTGGATCTCAATACTATATTTGCTATGCTAGTTGCTTCGTTCTATCGCTATGCTGCGCTACCTATCAACTGTTTATCAAGCCATCCCATATTGCCATGAACCTCTAACCTTTGACACCTTTCCTATGCAAACCGTTGTTTGGCTATGTTACCGGTTTTGCTCAGCCCCTCTTATAGCATTGCTAGTTGCAGGTGAAGTTGAAGATTTTCTCCATGGTGGACAGGATTTTGGTTGGGATATCACAATATCTCTTATATTATTAATGCATCTATATACTTGGTAAAGGGTGGAAGACTTGGCCTTATGCTTGGTGTTTTGTTCCACTCTTGCCGCCCTAGTTTCCGTCATACCGGTGTTATGTTCCCGGATTTTGCGTTCCTTACGCGGTCGGGTGATTTATGGGACCCCCTTGACAGTTCGCTTTGAATAAAACTCCTCCAGCAAGGCCCAACCTTGGTTTTACCATTTGCCTCACCTAGCCCTTTTTCCCTTGGGAGTCGCGCTCTCGAGGGTCATCTTTATTACAGCCCCCCGGGCCATTGCTTGTCTAAGTATTGGTCCAAAACTAGAGCACCGTGCGGGGCCATCCCTTGGCAACTTGGGTTACGTCGGTTCCTGTACGCTTCGCTCATCCGGTGTTGCCCTGAGAACGAGATATGTGCAGCTCCTATCGGGATTGTCGGCGCATCGGGCGGCTTTGCTGGTCTTGTTTTACCATTGTCGAAATGTCTTGTAAACCGGGATTCCGAGTCTGATCGAGTCTTCCTGGGAGAAGGTCTATTCCTTCGTTGATCACGAGAGCTTGTCATGGGCTAAGTTGGGACACCCCTGCAGGGTATAATCTTTCGAAAGCCGTGCCCATGGTTATAAGCAGATGGGAATTTGTTAATGTCCGGTTGTAGATAACTTGACACCAGATCCGAATTAAAATGCATCAACCGCGTGTGTAGCCGTGATGGTCTCTTCTCGGCGGAGTCCGAGAAGTGAACACAGTTTCTGGGTTATGTTTGACGTAAGTAGGAGTTCAGGATCACTTCTTGATCATTGCTAGCTTCACGTACGTTCTGCTTGCTCTCTTCTCGCTCTTATCTGCATATGTTAGCCACCATACTTGCTTAGTCGCTGCTGCAGCCTCACCACCTTACCCCTTCCTTTCCTTTAAGCTTTGCTAGTCTTGATACCCATGGTAATGGGATTGCTGAGTCCTCGTGGCTCACACATTACTACAACAACAGTTGCAGGTACAGGTTGTGCGATGATCATGACGCGAGAGCGATGCTTGCTTGCGTTGAGTTCTTCTTCTGCTTCTTCGATCAGGGGATAGGTTCCAGGTCGGCAGCCTGGGCTAGCAGGGTGGATGTCGTTTGAGTTTCTGTTTGTGTTTCATCCATAGTCAGATGATGATCTTATGTATGATGATGTTGTATTCATGTGGCATTGTATGCCTTATGTATTTATCCCCATATGTTATGTAATGTTGATGTAATGATATCCACCTTGCAAAAGCGTTTCAATATGCGGGTCTATCCTTGGTGGGACCTTCGAGTTCCTTTTGGATAGGGTCGCATATTGGGCGTGACAAGTTGGTATCAGAGCCTCGACCGACCCTAGGAGCCCCCTTGATTGATCGTGTAGTTTGGCCGATGTTGAGTCTAGAAAGAAAATTGTTTTTGGAGTCTAGTTATATTGGAGAGTAGGAATTCTTTTTACTCCTCAGCCCCTTCGTCGCTCTGATGAGGAATCTTGACGTAGATGTTTTGAATTATTCCTCTTCCCCTTCAAATTTTCTTTAGGATCACGCAGTTGGTTTTTCGATTGTTGGTTCTCAGCTCTTTTCATCCGGTGCATTTCTCGTTAAGTCGACTCGAGACTCTTCATCTTTGATTCAATCCTCAGTTGTTTTCTTTTCCCACCCGCCCACCCTTTTTCATCTCGGAACCGGAGTCCGTAATCAAGTATCCATCCTACTCGTGTGAAGCCTCTTCAACCGGTGTTTCCTCTTCAAGATATTCGTCGTTTTCCCTTCCAAGTTGCCTTTGTTTTCCCGACCTCCCACCCTCTTCTTCCCGGAGCCTGAGTCTGTTTCGAGCATCAATTCCATTCGTGCGGAACCTCTTCAGTCTTTTGTAAATCATTTCAACCGGTGAATTTTCGTCTCGGTGGACATTCTTCATCTCTTTTCTTTTTCGGTGGACTCAATTCAAGTTTTTTGGGTTGATCATATTCTTTTCCTCGAAGTGTTCTCCTTGCTCGTTTTCCTCTTGCCAGTTTATCATTCCGGAGCTCAAGACATCTCAGGAGATTCGTCTGTGTTTGAATTAATTCGAGGTTGTCACCTCATTCAAATATTTCAATTGTTCCGGTGCTTCATCTATCTGTTCAATAATCCTTTTCAACAGTGTTATCTCTTCAGTGGGCCCTAACCCACAAGTCTTTTCCCAGGATCTTACCTGACTCTTCTAATTTCCCCGGAGTTATTCTCAATTCTTTTCAGAGTCTGACGTAAGAATGAATTTCATCAGTCACATGTCTTCTCCAAGATTGATTTCAAATCATTTTCATTGTTGGCTAAACCTCTTTGCTTTTCATTCTCCCGGAGTATCTCCGTAATTTTGGTGGTGTTTCTCGTCGTCTCTTGAAGACCGAAGAAGAGTTTTTCCTTTAAATCTTGTCCGTTCTCTCAGAGATTCATGGTTCTAGTTTCATATCGTCCTCTCAAATTATTCCAATTGTTAGATATTCTTTCTTACCCATTCGGAGTATGTCAGAAGTTCATTTCTGTTTATTTTCACCGGAGGCCATCGTTCCAGAAGAATTCTTCGTCCTCAGATTTCAGCTACCGTTATCCAATTATCCCGGTGCTTCGTTCAAGTAATTAGCTCGTTATCTCTTCGTTCTTGTGCATCTAAATCCCCTATTGCTTATTGGTTCTTCTAATTCTTCCCGGTGATTCATTCTCTTTCATTAGTCATTTTCGAATTCTTGCGGTGGTTCATTCAGATTATTTTTCCTTGATTATCATTTTAATCCATCCGTTCTTTCGAATCCTACCGGTGGTTCATGAAGACTTTCTCAAGTTTTGTGCTATGTTCCCCCTTAATCCTTTTTCAACGAGAATAAGTAACATGTCAAATCCATTGCTTGCCATCAATTTAATTTGATGAAGGATAAGCATACAATAAATCTTATTCTTAATCCATCCAAGTGAGTAATCCCTTCCTTCAGAATTTGTTCTTGATGAATAAATTCTAGTTCCAAGTGTTTTCATCTTTTCTTTTCCGGAGTTCAATTTCCTCAGCCATTTCGTCGGAACCTCCATCTAAATCATCACAAGGCTCATCTTATTCTTTCATCCTTCTTTCTATCTCTTCATCCTTTTGTTACCGGAGTTCTTCATGGTGGTTCTTCATGATTTAATTCATTCTTCAAGAGTTCATCAAGATTCTTGTCGGTGGAGTTCAAGTATTTTTTCTTCTCGCGTCTCGAAGTGCAATTAATTCTCCGTATTCTTTGAAGTGGAGTTTTGCATTCCTTCATTCCTCTCAGCTATTTTAATCTTTTCCGTTTGTGGTAGGTTATCACCTCAAAATTTTTGAGATGTTTTCCATAAGACCACAACAAGCTTATTCTTTCGTCGTTGATTTTCTCAAAAACTCCATTCAATCCTTCTAAATTCTTTTCATTCCACTATTTCAATTCCTTCCGGAGGTTTTGTGTCATATCTTCATCAAGTATCATTCCATCCTCTCAACTTCGTGTTCTATTCTTTCCTTGTTCAGTCGGTGTGCTGCCTAAATCCTTTCAGTCTTATTCGTTTCTTATCTTGTTCTAACCGGAGTTGTTTCATAGTCTATCTGATTCCGTGAGCTTTCGATTCTCGTCATTCTCGTCGTTCCCCTCTTCTTCTCGAGTGCTCTCGATTCTTTGCTTCTTCTCTTGAGTTCTGGTTTCACCTCATCCTTTTTCCCTTCCGTCTCGGTCCTAAGATCTCGGGACGAGATCTCTTGTTAGTGGAGGAGTGTTGTAACGCCCCGGATCCGATGCACCAGGTGTCATTCAGTTATTCGCCGTTGTTGCCATGTCATTTGCTTGCGTGTTGCATTTTATCATGTCATCATGTGCATTGCATTGCATACGTGTTTGTCTCATGCATCCGAGCCTTTTCCCCGTTGTCCGTTTTGCAATCCGGCGCTCCTATGCCCTCCGACGTTCCCCTTTTCTCTCCTGTTGTGAGTGGGTGTTAAACTTTCTCGGAATGGCCCGAGGTTTGCCAAGCGGCCTTGGTATACCACCGGTAGACCGCCTGTCAAGTTTCGTGCCATTTGGAGTTCGTTTGGTACTCCAACGGTTAACCGGGTAATCGTAAAAGCCTCCTTCTCTTTGCAGCCCAACACCCCTTCCAAAATGTCCCAAAAACCATCTAACTCCCCTCCATGCTCTCGGTCGTTCGATCACGATCGTGTGGGCGAAAACCGTGCCTCATTTGGACTCTCCTAGCTCCCTCTACCTATAAAACTAGACCTCCCCCGAAATTTTCGGGTCATTCTACTCAAAACCCTAGATTTTTCCCCTCCGCGTGCGCCGGACATGTCCGTCCCTGGCCGGATGCGTTCGCCGCCGCGCCCTGTCCGATCGGAGGCCGCCACGTGGCGACCGCCGCCGCCCCGCGCCGCCG